>NC_142733.1:8199660-8506115 GCF_055471065.1 Atractosteus spatula | reverse complement strand
TGCAGTATAAAAGCATTGATTTAATTCACAGTGCAGTTATTGTATTTCCTGAACTAAAAAGTTAAAGCCCCATAAATTACACGCACACATTTACAACCCATTTCTGAACAAAACACTTTATCATGCAAGTAAAGGGGCCGAGAGGAGACGCCCGGGAGACATAGTGCACATTGTGAACAATTTTGGACAATTTTCCCCACGCGGAAGGTGCATTTTTTTAAAGTAAAATACTTGAATAAATATATTGCCTATCAAGGTTAGTGAATGGTGAATCTAAAATTGAGGCAAAGAGAAAGAAAGGTAGGGTGGAGAATTTCTTTCACAAGTCTACAATAGACATGAGTTCGCCTTTAACTCTTTTTCAAAAGGAACAGCAGCAATTCATTTTTAATGTCAAGTTGATTGGACACAGGGGTACCTCAGACAGTTTAAAGGCGAGTACACCGAATTAAAAGACCAATCCCATTATCAGCCTGCAGATACAAGACAGAGCCTGTTTAATACGGTCATCGTGCATAGAAGTAGAACTATAGCCCCGCCTGGTGGCAGAGAGATGTAACTGCACTTGAAACAATTTCTCACAATTTTCCTTCCGCGGTGTCTAGGATCTGGCACGTTTTCTCTTTAGTGCTCAAGTCTATGAGTAAAGGGATAAAACCCTTTATCCCATAAAGATATAAAGAATGACACAGAAAACTAAGTCTGGGAATCTCCTTTTTTACAACTTAGGTTGTAAAACTAAGTTTGATCAAAAGTCTGTTGTTTGAACACCCTAAGAGAGAAAATGCATTTTGAGATTAAAATAAATCCCAATTGTTCAATTTAAGGCATGTATGTGATTTCTGGGAAGATTTGTCAAATTTTAAATCATATTTCAAGATCACAATTGATTTTTTTGCTCTACAGATCAACAAATAAATTAATGACACATACTGTACTGTCTTATGACTGTGTATCTGAGCAACGTGCTGGAGAGAAAAAGAATGTGGAAGTACATTTACACAATAGCCAATATCATGATCAGGTGAGCCGCATTCTCTTTGTCAGTGCTGAACTATGTTCTAAACAGATCTAAGCTTTTCTTGTGCAATACTCAAGGAAACAAGAAGGGAAATTGTGTTCTTATGACAAAGACTGTACCTCATATCTGTTTAACCTTTGCGATTTCTGATCTTGGATGCACTGGGATTTTAAAAAGCTTTCTGCACATGTCATGCAATCTGAAATATTATGGATTCCAGCGTAACACCAACTAAAACCTGGATGCTGCTGCACAGTTAAGCAATTGTTTGACAAAGAAAAAGCCACAACAAAGCAGATTTCAGTCAAAGTCATTTTAATGAGAAAGAGCACATATTGTTGTGTGAAACAAGTTGCTGATCATCAGCAAAACAAGAGAGCACATCCTGCCACCACATCGAAAGTGCCCCTTGAGGGCCAGGACTGCATTCGTTAAAACAAAACGCAAATTAATTCCCCTTGGTCCCCGTTTTATAGTGTATGCACTTTTAATATCAAGTAATCTATTTGCCCATTTTTATTTCCTCCTGTGTTAACATACTGTACATCAGAAATAGTAGCATTTACACTGAACTTGAGAACACACAAGAAAGGAATCGTAGAAAAGAAATAGCATAAAATCCAAGTTCAAGGATAACTCTACAAATTGTGGTACCTTATGCGGGTCTTCACAGCTCTTCTAGGTTAACAACACTAGAGGAAAACCTGTCAATTTCAAAATGAATTTTAAAAGAGACAAAACTACAATATACCAATTGTGATCGTTTGGCATTTAGGCCAGTAATCTGCCACAGGAAACAAATTTAAGTCTGACAATTTACAATGTTCATCTTAGACGCTGTGCAGAGTTACATCTGTCTCGAAAGCATCAAGCAGCAGAGATCAAGGGGTTAATGCCGTGATGAAGCTAAGATGGCCCCAGTTAGTAGAATATCACAAAACAGGTTATGTCGCTGTGTAGCGTGCAGTAGGCATGAATTTGTGTGAGTGGCTGTCTTCGTTTTGCATCAGCACATAATAAATGGCGAGCTTCTTCAGATGGCCCCGTGTAAAGCACATGGCTACACAAGCCAGTTTCAGAATTAAATTCTTCATGAAGGAAAAATAACATTGACAAAGGTCATGTCAGCCACTGCATCACTTTAAAAATCAAAGCTTTGTTTTTACTTACATGGAATTTCAAATGTATTTACAATGGCTGGTTAAAGGCACTGAGAAAGCATGTCACTGGAGTCAAGTCACCCTGAAATCTGTGTCTAATACTATACACAGGTAAAGGTTAGCACTCAGACTCCCTGTCACCTTAGCAAGTTGTAACACTCTTGTACAAAAAGCTGGTGTGGACTAAAATCACACAAAGCTACTACCTCTTCCAAATGGAATACGAAACAACCTATTAATCCCTCTAAAAAAGTTTGGTCCAGACAATTCAAAAAATGTCTACAACTCAACTATCCCTTTGATGGATTAACCATCAGGGCAACTTTATTTTTATTTTTTTGCCCAACAGTATGAGCAGTTAACATGTCTTGGAATGTATTCTCTGTTCCTAAGGTCTGGGGCTGTCTCTTCTTAAACATCCTGACATAGCTAACTCCCACCACAGAACGAACTGTGCATCACCTTGCAGAGGCTACAGAAGCCACAGAACTGCCATTCTAGTATTCTCTAGTTCTCTAGTACTCTTGGGAAAATTGCCAGTGTGTTTAGACTTTTCTATCCCCTTTAAACCATTTGTTAGAATAAAAAATATATACATGATGATAGGAAAAAAAGCTACCCCAATGTTCTCTACCCAATTCTCAGTTTTCCAGGACTTCCCCTCCATTGCATATAAGACCCGAATGATGTAGCAAAGACAAATCTGAGCACAGAGACCTCAATCCCAAATACTGGATGCAGTTCAATAAATTACTTTCCTCCAACAGGGAGCCAGTAAACTCAGTTTAACGCTCAAAAGCCTTGTCAGTAACTGCCACAGCATCACTGAAGTGAGACGATTCCCAGCCCAGAGGGTTTCAGAAATAATTAACGCTGCTTTGGTAAAAATCAGGGTCAGGCTCAATTACAGTTACCCAGAATGACAAGCAATTAATTACAATTACGAGCCTTTATTAATTTGAGAGTTTTTAATGTTATCTGCTTTTCTGCATAAAAATATGAGCCCTGACAGTAACCAGTGTATGTCACTCTCAGTAACAAATAAAGTGCAGTTATATTTGCCTATACAAGTGCAATTGGGACCCCAGAACAAGACACGGTTACAGTGCAGCACCGTACGAACTTCTCCCCTTTTTGAATTTAAATATTTGGCTGAGCAAGTCGTTAAGTTGATGTGCAACTAAACTGATCTTTAGCATCACATGCCTTCTCTTGGCCAGTCAGCCTGCATGAGCCTACTCTCAGTGCAATCTCCATGGGAGCCCCTGCTAGAGTCTCCACCACAGTCAGACGGACCACAGCACACCAGGTTTACTGTAGGTGGACCAGAGAAACCAGCCAGAAATGAAATGCAAATATAATCCATTCTGAGAAATGACAGGGTTTCATTAAGAGATTGTGGGCATATACAACAAACTGATTCAAACTAGTGGAGTCCGATTCCCTACTAGCAACAAAAAGGCAAAGGATCTCCCCGGCCTCCTTAAGTTCGCTGCCTTTCTTACATTTCCGGAGCTGTGCTCATGTGTTCCTTAAAAACAAAGATCTGTTTTGGAACACATGAACAGCATGCAGTGGATGAATTTCCTCCTCCTGTCTGCTGTAATGACAGCCATTTTAATGGTTCTAGGAGAAATCTCTACACTGGTCTTGTAAATTCAGAGGTGTCTCTGTAGGCTGTTAGGAATGGTAAGATTAGAATGATCTTCATTAACGTGCTGCACATTTTTCAACTCCTTACTTCTGCCGAAGATGGGCACTCCATCCTAGTCAACTAAAATGAGAGAAATTGCCTGTACAAAAAACAACCGAAAAACAGCAACCAGGAAGATGATCAGTAACATTCCTGTCGCATCAACATAGTAACTGGTCTCTTCTCGGATATTTAAGCAAAAATACTGCTATTTCCAAAATAAAAAATGCTTAGTACACTGTGGATACAAAAATGGATAAAACTTGTAAAAGGTTACTACTGAACTTGACACTGCCAGTTTTAAAATATTAAGGCACACTTTGACTGGCACATTATAGGAAAACATATTATTTTTCCTTCCAGAGGTGGTAAAAAACAGATACTTCGGTGTACAGTTCTTGATAAATCAAGAACATGTACTACCTCACAGCCCTGTCCAACATGTATGTTCTAAATTCAGCTCACAGACACACATGGCTCATTCTCACATTGAGAGGTTCCATACAAATAGTTTTCCTCACTTGTTGCATAGACTAGAATTAATGAAATTCAGATATTTTAGCACAATTGTAAATTCAGTGGTTTAGAACATTTTTCAAATAGAGTAATATCTTGTTTTATCATTAACAGCATGAATGAAAGCACCATGTGTAAAAAAACAGGTGAAAGAGTTTGTTTTAGTCCCCTCTGTATTTTGCCACAAAGGCTCTCTAGCCATCTAACACATTCTGCTCTGGTGCAGGTGGCATGTGTAGCAGGAATAGGAATTGAGAAGCACAGTTCAAACAGAAGGATCTGCAGGGCTCCTGCCCTGCCACCCCCCTTGGATCTCAGAATCCTGTGCATTTTACAGAAAGGCTTTGATAAAAGCTGCCACTGCTTTATCACAGGTAAGAACGAGCACTGAGAAAATGCAATCACAGAAGAGAACAGAAGATGGAACTATGCAAAGAAAAACAAACTCAAGACATAACCCACCTCCAGTCAAGTCTAAAGGTTACCACTAATAAAACGTGACATGCACAATGAAGGTGGCTACTGTTGTTAGTTACCTTCAGATGCAATAACATGTTCAATGCAAATCTGTAGCTGAGCCAAGATCACTCCTTCTGCTTTGTTTTTACTTTTCTTATCTGCGGGATTATTTTTAGCAGCTCCATCTTGAAGGATCTTTATCTGGAGATAAAGATCAATAAGGAGCGTGAAGAAACCGACAGTCTTCCACCTCTGAAATTGTGTATAGATTTTTGAATTAAGGCCCTTGAGGCAAAGTTCCTTTTATGAATAAACAGATAAGCTTTAAGTTGTTTAAATAGGTGAAGACAGGCTTATCAGCTTCCTTTACAGGCGCTGAAAGTTAGTCGGGCTCATTCAGGCTTTTAAGAAGACTGCAGTGAGACTTTTCTGATTGATCACTGCAGTCTGCTGCGTGGTCTGCTCTCCAGAACATGTTTATAGAGTGCCAAGCAAGAGTCTTGTTTTGTAAACAGGAGGAAGGTTGGAAAAAAACTGCGGTATGGAGCGTGGGTAATGTCCCCTGTTGGAACAACAAATGACTTAAAGGTTTTCATAGTTAAACTGTTTGCTTTTTATAAAATTAAACATACAATATTTCAGTAATGTACCAACCAATGCATTCACAAACAGCCAGTGAATGTTTTCATTCAACCAACAATTTAAGTCCCAAGTTAGGCAAGTTATACAACAATCATTTCAAAAAGGGTCATGAGAGAGCCGTATGAAAAGAGGAAGTATCAATCAGTAATTTCCAAGGACGAACCTTCGAAAAGCCCTTGTTTCTTTCATCTTAGAGTGCATGATACCTACCAAGAACCAGTTCCTCTTACTTAAGGTCCTTTCAATTAAAGCCAAAGAGAGGATGGTGGCTACTGTCCATTCTTCCCACCAAAACTTCACGTTTTTAGTCTTTTTTTTTAAATAGATGTATTAAAGTCTGTCACGTTAAAAAAACACCTACATTTCCAGTTTGTTTGCAGTTTTTGAGAAAAAAAATTAGTTGAGCAGTAGAAGGATATATGTTGTGGAACCTTTGATCCTTCCAGTCTTCTATGCTCCACAGATCAGAGACGCAAGGTTCATCTGACACACAAAGGAAAGAAATTTGATATAAGAACCTTAGCAAGGGAGGATCTGTAAGAAACTGTATCTCTCATTACATAACGAGTAGAAAAGGAAAATCATTTGGTACAGACTACTCATTTAATCACAGCTGGTTTTATTTTATAAGCACATATTTTCAAAAAGCTCTGATGCTGACTGATGCTGGATTGAAATATAAATAGGTCAATGTGGAGACATATTGTGTCTCTGACTTTTTGTGACAGCTGGGTTTCCTTTGAGCATAAAAAGAAACTTGAAAGGTAAGAATTTGGATTTGCTGAAAATTGATTTTTTCCCCTTAAAAAGAGTGTCAAACCACAAAAGTATTACCACTCAGGTCCTTGCATTCCAAAGATCTACATCAAGATAGGGAATAGGGGAGTTCATCTGATTTATGTGATTTGAGAACTGACACCAGGGTCCAATTCCTGCTTTGGCTCAGAAGCACTCAGAAGCAATCTGGACACCCCAAGAGGAGAGTGTCTCTGTCTCCAGTGACCTCAACTGGTCACGGGACTACAGAATCAAACTGAAGTCAAATAATGGGCATCTGTAAGCATAAGCTGCACCACTACTATCAATCAACTTTGGATATTACATACCATAATAGTGAGTTACCTCCATCCTGGCTTCAATCACAGAGTACTTAATGTTATTGTAGGCAAATAAGACTAGGTGTAGAACATTTTTGAAGTATGAAACCAGCTTATTAAGTATGTATATTTTATTATGTATATATCGCTGATATTGATAACTTTGACTCAGATGTTGTTTTGAGTAACAACCAGACTCAAAAGAACACTCATAAAGGAAACTGAGGTTCAATGAGCTGCCTTAAAAATCTGACTGCGGCTACAACCGTGTAAAACACCTTAAGCGTTATATATCTTCAGTACTTATATTTCCTTTAACCATAGCATTGGCTTCAACATATGTAAACACCAACAGTTCAAAAGTGCCGTGCTGGTCAGTGCCCCCCCGGCCCGCTCACCTCCTCAAGGACCTGGCCTCGTACACAGTGGTGTCGTCCTCGTCGCTCTCCAGCGGCGCCATCTCCATGGTATCGTCGTGGTTGGACAGCAGCCCATACTTCTTTCTCTGCGTTGTTGTCTTCCGCAACCTGCGAGAGCAAGAGCCCATGAAGCACCAGAGAACGTAGCAACCCTGTTTTACCAACATAGACCTGTGTGCCTCACCCCCTCCAGGGTGAATTTACAGTACTCCCATCAGGTGTAAAACTAACAGACTCAGAAACCACTCATCCTCACTGCAATATCACCTACAGACAATGTAAAGCAACTCTCTTATCTCCTGTAACACTACTGTACTACAGGAGATTTTCTCTCTTGGTTAAGTTTGTCTTTCGTGTTTTGTTGTATTGGCCTGAGCCATAAAACAAAATTCCCCCAGAAGATAATAAAGTTTGAACGGAACTGAACTGTGCGAACCTCTCTAATACCACAGCACTAACACACTATATCTCTGAGTATCTGTAACACCAACCATCACAAAGTCACTGAACACCAGACATCGAAAAGGAAACCTAAACGTTACTTTACCATTTGTAAAAATAAATAAATAAAAGAAAACAGGAAAGGCTGCTTAACAAGTTATTAGGTCCGCCCACGCTTGGGACACTGGCACCTTAATGAGGTTGTTAGCGCGGAAGACATTTATTATGAATTAGTCATAGTGTCATATCGACTGAGCAAAGAGATTAAAAGTCTGTTACTACTTATTTCTCTGCTTACATATGACATCCCTGTATACTACTAAATAATTCTTCTACAGATGTGGGTCACACTTTCCGTTGAGTGTCAGAAGTTGTTTGGATCAAGTTTTTTTCTGTGCTTCACAATATTAATACCAGGGTAAACTTTGGTTCATCAAACCTTTTGGGGACATTCATGTGACCCTTGTGAAATCTACTCAAATCTGTAACTATGGAAAGTGAGCACGGTACTGTAAAATATTTAAATACGCAACTGCACATTTTAATATACAGAAAAAAAACCCTAAAATGATTGTCTTGCTGTCATTCCTCAAGTACTTCTTACTTCACAGACTTAAAAAAAAAACCCTACGAGCAATATGCTGTACTCATGTTCTGGCTGTTGTAACTCTTGTATTACAACACGAAGTCAGAAGAGGACGTCGGAAAACACAAAGCCTAACCGCCGCGCAGTGAAACTGGGGGAATTTGGACATGAGTCAGTTTCTCACCAAAATGTGTAAGTCACAAAATTTCAAGTCTCCGTGTTGAAATCGTGAACTACATAGCTATTCGCGTAAATAGCGGAAATGTAATGCTTAATCTACCGAGTAACTCGATTAAAAAAAAAACACAAAAACTATTCTATACAAAGCTGTGTTCCTCTTTATAATTATGTTTCCAAATACTCACCTGACAGCTCTGACAATGAAATACACGACTCCGATGACCGTGATGCCCATCAACACGTACAGCGCTCTCTGGATCATCGATCTGTTTACACTAAAATCATTGTATCCTTTGCTCCCGTTTTCAGTCCCGTTGACGTGGCCGTTACGTGTGGTTGAAACTGTGGGATTCAGGGTTTTGTTGGCCGGGGAGTCAAGACTGGCATTTTCGGGGTTCTGCTCTCCAGTAACCGCCGAGGCAACAACCCGAAGTATCACCATGGAAAGCAAACCCACCGGAAGCTGCATCTTTCTCGATGTTTCTCGCTTTAAACAAAGATCAGTTCCTCAATCGTACGCGTCTGTTCTACTTGTCTTCGCGATATTCATATGGGAAAGGACATCAGCGTCACCGTTTTTCCTCCTGTGTTTGCTGAGTGTGTCTGTAATTTCCTCAAGTGATCCCCACTTCCTGGTTGCGACGGGAAGATCACCCGTCAGTAAGTCAGATCCGGCTTGGAAACAGTGGTCGGAGAAAATAGTTCCGCCTGGTCACGCTTTTTAATGGCAAATCGACAGTATTCTCGGTAAATGAAGCTTGATTTATATTTTTTTTCCCCAGGCGTATTACTCGTATTTTATGAGAAAAAAACTTAGTGTTGTTCATCGCGTAAATTGTGTTTACAGATACTCTTTGGAATGTGCAAGTACCGCGATTTACAAAAAGCGTGCAAACGATTAGACAGTAGAGATTCAAAAGTTATTTCGGTGCAGTTCAGAAGCTACAGTGTAGGTAAATACGTAAAATCAGGGTCTGTCTTTTCTCTGAGAATGTCAATCATTTATACTGTACTTTTGTTTATCCCGAATAATCCCAAAGCGCTTTAAAATCAAGATAGACGGTTTAGTTATTACTGGTGGCTTCAGGTAGTGGTGGATGGTAGAGAAATTACTTAATCAATTAAATTTAGTGAGAGCCTTAGCTAAATCGTTTATTGAACACGGTAGAACCTCTGGTGAAGGACCCACCCTCTGCAGCACAGTATCCACGCTCAACGCGTCGGGGCACTGGACGGGAAAGTCAGGTGCTGGGGAAAGAGCGCCACCTGAATATGTCTGGAACTAAAGACTAAGTGCTGCAACAAGTTAAAATATTCTCACCAAACACAAGGGATTAAGTCACAAAAAAACCTAGCGAGAATGAAAATCAGGAGCCCTCCAGGACCAGAGTTAAGAGCCCTGTCCCTGAACACAAATGTTTTTGTTCTTGAGAAAACCCTCCTTGTGCTGTCTCTGTGAAAGTTCGAAACTGTGAAAGAAAACTTACTTCCTGATCATTTCTAAACACGTGAGGCACAAGGGTTGGAGCGGTGGCTCTATGGCTCAGGATCTGCGCCTGTGGCTGGAAGGTTACCGGCTCAAATCCCACGGCAGGCAGAGGAATCCTATTCCGTTGGGCCCCTGAGCAAGGCCCTTAACCCCAGCTGCTCCAGGGGCGCCGTATAAATGGCTGACCCTGCGCTCTGACCCCAGGCTTCTCTCTCCCTCATGGAGCACAAGCTGGGGTATGCGAAAAGAAATTCCTAATGCAAGAAATTGTATACGGCCAATAAAGTGATCTTGTCTTAAGTAGGATAGATTAAATAATTAACTTATCCCACAAGAAAGCCATTGTGCTACTAGAATGTGGTCACATCCTCAGTGCCCAAGAAGGGCAGCAAGTTATAACAACTGGGCAATATAGCCAGTAATTTATAAATAACTAAAACATCCTTACCATGATCATTACATCCGGATTGGGCTGAGAAAATTACAGCAAAGAATCATTTTCCCCCATTGTTTTTTTTTTTAACTGTATAGGTGTAACATCTTGGAGGAGTAGAAATTGCCAGGTACAAACCACACAGATGGTAAAGCAATTTTTTAAACTTTCTTTTAACCAGGCTTGCCATTCGAGCTGCTAAAGCAGCACATGAGCAGTTCCCAATAAACCCTCTTTTAGGAATTTCATCAAAGGCATGCGATCCAAAGTGTGCTTTCCCAAAAAGGATCCTTTTGATATTCAGCACAAAATTGTAGGCCAATTGTGGAACAAAATGTGAATGGGGGAAAGCTTGTTATGGTGTGGGGATATTCATTAATGAAGCTAAACCATTTTTTTCTGGTATCTTTGCCTATGTTGAGCATACTTTGCTAATAGAGTGGTTACAAGAGTACTCAAAACAGGGATGGTTTCCATCAATTTAAACTTCTCACACTGGTTCCAATATCTAGTCACTGGCAGCAGTTTCCCCAGAGTGGTGGGAGAATTAAAAGGTTTGGGAACAGCCTATATTTGAGAATACACAGAATCTTGGTGGCATTCAGGATTACACTGGCAGTGCAAGCTACACTAATATTTTAAAGACTGATTATACACCCAAAGTCATTGCCCATTGCAAGTTTTATTAGAAATAAAGGGGTTTAGGTTTTATATCCTATTTCTAGTGCCAGTGTAACCTCAGTTAAAAAACAAACTCCTTGCCTGGAAGACATGTTGCAGATGCACAGTCCACCAAGTCAACCTGTTAAAGGAAGCGCATCAGGACAAGTGCGGAAAGCTGAAAACAGGAGTTAGCACAGAACTTGCAATGAATGGGGAGGGAGGATGTGAATGGAAGTCAGTAACTTAGGTCTAAGAACAAGTACATAAGGCTGAGTAAGAAATAAGAATGTTATAAAAAATTACAGAATGTAAGAATCGCACTTAAGAACAGAAGGGAAGAAAAAAAAAGAGGCACAAGTGATGAAAGCAGGAATAAAAGATTTATTAAAAGGCACAAGATCCAGAAGGTATGAGCCATTATCACAACAGTGGGTCAAAAGGGACAAAGGATTACAGAAAACATTTTTAGAAAATATTTTAATTCTTTTCGCAATACAAATTTATCTTCATATGGCTCTAGAATGGTCTGAAAACCCTGGTCAAAGCAGATATCAAAATATACATTTGTTTTAGTTATAAAACCTGTATTGCTTCCCTATCACCATTTATCTGGTACAAAAAGCATGAATATTTACACCTTTTCCCCCCCCCCCCATTATTCCCCTACACAGCCCCCCTAAAAAAATAGCTAAATGCCAAAACTAATAAGCGGTGATCAACTCAACCTGTAGATAGGTTAGTTACAGGGGCACAAAATTCATCCTCCGTGTAATTGTAAAGTATACAAACCCATAAATTAAGGCTATAGTAAATATTCTCTCCATGAAGTGTCAGTTTCTGCGTAATACTCCCACATATTTAAGGCATTAAAAGATGTACTCTCATGCAAGTACCACTATGCAATGTCGTTCAATATTGAAACTTCAAAACATTAAAGATGTTTTTGAGCGTGGCTTGCAAAACATTTTGGACTTTTAAGCATACAAGGTGGTAGAGAAATTCACAAAAAGCTGCTGATGGCATGACAAACATCCAACTCCTACAACTATTCTACAGTACATGTAGAGTATTTCTAGACAAGAGTCCCTGCTTGCAAAAACCTACAACTCGCTGGTATTTTTGGTCAGATAAGGTACCCTGTGCAGGCGTTATTTTCAAAGTGACCTGCAGACTGTACAGAATTTCAGGAAATGGGAAAACCAGCATTAACAGATATTGTTCCTTTAATAGTTTTTACAAGGATTATGGCTCTTGCACATTGACACGAGTCCAAATCCCTTTTGGACACCGTCTTACCAAACTTGGCGACACTATGGTCTGATCATCGCTAAAAACAGTTTAGCAATTAAGGTCTTACAGTACGTTCAAACAGCTTATGTGAAGTATCTTATAATGCCACTATTAAATGCACAGCCTTCAACTTCCAATTTTGTGCTGTTACAATTTCATTCAAGGAGCAATTTATATATAAAGGCATTTAGCAGGAACTAGATGCAACAAAAGTCATTAAGGTGAAGGGAAGAAAATGCACTCGGCTTTGGTCCTAGGTATGTTGATTACCCTGAAAAACATTTTACAAAAAATATTGCTTTGCACCAATTACAAAGTAAAATGTGTCCCAAATAGTTTGAACGTAAGCACAATAAAGGTTACTGAATAAGGTACACAGTAAGATCAAGATGCCTATTGAAGGCATTTCTACATATTAAATATCCTAAAGGCACAAAGGAATGTCTGAAACTTAAGACTCTGGACAGAACCTGGCAGAACTAGAGTGGTACCCAACTCATCAGCAGGCACCAAAAACAGGTTAAACGATGTATAGATATGCATAAGTTTTAAACTCTAGCAAGCCCCATCAGGAATAGATAACGTATGCCCATTACCAAGTCAACCGTTATTTTAAAAGCATCAAAATAAAAGGGCATTTAAAGTACTACAGAAGTAGGATAATGGCTCTAGTGCACCACCCATTTGTACAATTGCAGTTGGGATAAAAAGACTTCCAAATTGGTCTGGGTCTTTATTTTAGCCAGGTAAAAGATTTCTATGGAACAAGCTATGTATAATAAGGCCAGCTCAAGTCTTTAGAGCACTTAACTATATCCACGTCCCCCCGTATTGAATGGTAAAAAAAAATATCTAGACTTTACTGGCTTACCAGAAAAACAGCAATCTAAAGCTTTAAGCTCCTATTGCATAAAGGTCACTGCCAGGTTTAAAGTTCCTGGACACTTCCAGAGATTAAAATTTTGAAAATAAGAGGCTCTTCATTAACTTAAGTGATTAATGTATTTTGTTTGAAAATTTTTTTCTCAAATGACTTATATAAGTCATCCCCACCTACCAGCCTGCCTGTTTGTTTGTTTTTAGCGTTAGAACTTCAAACTGGTATAAGACAAATGCTTATGTGTTGAGCATCTCCAGGAGCCAACTGCACAGGGGCTTGTTTTGAGCTTTGAAACTTCCACCAAAATAAAAGTTGAATTTTAACAGGCCATTGAAATACGGCTGCCCAACAGGTAAAGGTCACTTAAACCTAAAGAAAATCAAAAACACCAATGCCTGCCAACGTGTTACTCGCCACTCCTTGTGTACTACTCAGAAGTACACAAAACAATGAAAAGGCACAGTAATGAAATTACACCACTAACCCACCCCCACCCCCCCAAAAAAAAAAGAGTATATGAAAGATGTGAATACGCACAAGGAAAAAAGTTGGTTTGTACACAATTGCATAAAGTTAAAAATTAAATGGAATCTGCTAGAGCTAAGCTAATAAACAGTAAATAAAGTTATAAGACTGAGGAACCCTGGTATACAAAGGGTCTTATGAAAATGTAAGCTAAATATGCACACTGGGGAATATGAACAATCCTGATTAGCCTTGCCTAATTAACTTCAGCATGGACTTCAATTACAAAAATCCTTCCTGTGCCTCAGATATACAAAAGTTTGTGCCTCTGAATTATCATTCAACTTTACAGAAATGCAGCATTTATACCAATTCGTACATTCCCCCCCCCCCCCCACAACAACCTTTCTTGTGGAACAGGCATAACATGACGCTTAATGGAATACCAAAATGAAGGCATCTCCAATAAGATAAACAATTTAAGATATTTAGACAAAAGGGCATAGACTGACTCAGATGGATTTAAGAACGTCCTTGACTATTTTTACAATAAGGCACAGGATTTTTTAAAGGCAGAACATTCAATGCACTATACACCCCCCCCCCCCTCCAAACCTAGTGGTATGGTTCCCCAAAGGCATCAAGAATATACTAAAAGAAAAAAGGAAAGGCTTTAAGTGTGCAACCTGATAGTCTCACTTGTAGGTTTTCCCCAGAGATGCCATGTGTAAACTATAGTCAATCTGTAGATAAAGATTACATAATGCACAAAACACATGGGAATGACTATACTAGTTCATTAAAAAAAAAGCTAATAAAAGGCTTAAAACCCAAATAAAAAAAAAAACTCTGGTTTGTTTTTCTCTGGTCTCTAGGTTCAAAGTGGCATTTTATAGATATATATAAATATATAATAAAGGAATGATGGAAGTGTGTCTTGTGGGCATTTCTCCAGCTGAAGGACTTCTCCCACAAGGTTGTCATCTAAAGTGACAGTCTATCCACAACTTCTCCTCTGACCCCTCAACCTCCTGGAGCTGGTCCTTCAGATTGTGGACTTTGAGAAAGAGACTCTCAGGTGATGGTTCTCTCCCAGATCATGATTGTGATACTCAATCAGGCACTGGATTGCTTCTTCCACTGAACCCATCTGGATCAGGGCCATCTTGCGGTCTTTTCTAGATGTAACAGAATAATTGTCAATTTACTGCGTTTATAGGGTTTGTGTACACAAACCCTGACGGACTTGAGGATTTGAGCAACTTCTAATAGTTGACTAATAGACTAATACAAGAAAGTCAACTGAGATTTCTAGCTGGGCATAAGACATTACAGTCAATGTAGGAATGAGAAAGGAAGCCATAAAATGTTGAGCTAGTCTGTTACATAAATTTAATCAATTCCTTAGACTACTTTTAAAAGAGCAGTATTCGAGTGATCACAAAATGTAAAAAAAGAATAACTGATCAAGAATAGTTTCTCAACTGCTTGTAGCAACAAGATCTTCCTGAACAATCACAACAATGCTCATAATGTTGAGAAATAATAATATGGAAGTATTTACTGCTAGTTTCCAATTAAACCACAGGCAGTCACGGGTTTGTACTTACTGGAAGAACTTGAATGCCTTGACCACTGCACCAGAGCTTGCAAATAGCATCTTGAGATCATCTTCAACCACCGAAGGTCTATCAATTATGAAAAATAGGGGTGAGAATTGCCAGAGTGAATGAGCAGGAAATATGAAAATTGTTCACAATGGAATACCACTATTCAACTTCACAAAGCGCACAAAGAAAAGCCCGAAATTGTCCTAGACTTTACACCTTCATATGTTCTTAAAGCCATAACTTGTTAACTTACGGGATGTTGGAGAGGTGCAGGGTAGCTGAAGGAGGAAAGATGTTCTGGTAGTTTTTGGAGCCTGGTTTTTTGAACCTGTGCAGGGGTGAACTGCTGAAGTCCTTGGTGAGGCCCTGATCCTCCTGGCCCTCACGAGGCAGCTGCACTGTTGTGTGTTTGGACAGCGTCACACGGATTGCCTTCCCATGGAGTTTCTGTCCATTCAGGTGACTCATTGCTGCCAACACAAGTTAATACATTTACCACAAACAAATTCCAGAACCACATGTCAGTTTGCGAACCCAAAGCCCCCATTCCAAGACTCAAATGACAACCAAAGTTTAAACTTTGGCATGAAGTCCACATTTCATTTACTGAAATCACTTTTGGTTTTTAATATTCATTGCACAGAAGATAATACATCACTTTGAATCATGTTCAGTTTTTATAGCCTCGGAAAGGCAGTTTTGGATACAATGCAAAAAAGACAGCATAAAAATACTATTTCAAGGTTGAAGTGTAAATCACTTGTAAAGCACTAATTTGTTGAATTGTCTGAACTAGAAACTGGAGTTAAGACCTGTCTAACAGCTCTGCAGATACTATAAATGTTTACTTTAAGAATAAGCATTAAGAAATCTACCAAGCTGAGCCTGCGTCCCATCTGCCATCTGTACCAAGGCATTCTCCTTCTTGTTGAACAGGATCTTCACTCTCATTACATCACCATATACACCTGAACAGAACAAGATGGGCTTGATCAGTAAACTTCACATTAAATCAGTTTTCAATTTCACAATTCTACCTTTCTGTATCTGGTCAGGCTTCTAGCTGTGAGCCAGTGAAAACTTTTCCTCAAAAAGAAAAAATGGGTCCTTCTTGTCATTTTCATTTAGTAACTGCCTTGGAAAAAGCTCTCAGAAAGATCATATGAAAATCTTGGACAGCATCTTTTATTACTTTTAATGTTGTGAAGCTCTGATATCAATGTCCAGTCGTAGATCACATTACAAAGAAGTCTTGCACAACCCCCATTACATTTCATTAAGGCTAATGTAAACCCCAAATTAAGATACAAATAGTCTAATATTCTTTAGATTAAAGATGCATCACTGCAATAATGGAGTTTTACCAGAAGCAGAAAAGTTACTTTTGTCACTTAGGAAATAGGAGGTACATTTCCATACAAGTCATCATAGGAAATCTCTCCCTCCCAGATGCAGTTTAAGATACCGTTAAAGACTTGCAGAGGGGAAAACTAATCAAAGTCGCAGTGTTAAAGGAAAAACCCATCAGCAAAGCTTAATATTGGAAAATCAAGAGAATATTGATTCCATTGTACCAATTATATAAAACTAGGAGACTACAATCAAAAGCAATCTTGTTGTTAAAGCCTACATAAAACATGCAAAGCAAAAAGACATGCACTTCTACTGAATTGATAACTAAACAAGCCAAACTTTAAAAATGGAAAAAATCACAAAGTCAAATTGATATACAAAAAAGATGCAGCATCTCAAGACTGAATTTCCATTTAAGATCTAAAGGGTCAAAAGCAAATTACAGTTTTTAAAGGGAATTCAGCAGCAGTTTGCTTTTTCCAACTTAATCAAGAACAGACTGGGAAGTCTGCAGAACATCCTACAAGCTCCAGTGCTGTTATTTGCATCACAAGACATGTAAAACACCTGCCTGCATTAACGGTAAGTCACAAATTGTTCTGAATAAAGTTAAATAATTAAGGTGGTTTAAGTTTGTGATATGAACATAATCAACTCTAATGGACTTGCATATAATGCAACGCAGGGATTAAAAGATTGTGTATGTTTATTAACTCGGATCCAGATGTCACTGCAGAATTATACACTACAATGACAAATACAATAGATAATCCCATTAGCATAACTATTAAAAGGGAAGAAGTAAATATTGTGAACAGTATGAAAAGCAATTGAAAGTCTTCACTAACAAGACTAGGTACAAAATATCTTAAAAGAAACCAATACAATGAAAGGCCTAGATCTACAGAGTAGCAAAAATCAACAAATTTGAAGATTCAATTCGGGCACCACAGGAAGCTGTCCATAAGACATGCCAAAACCAGAGATGAGAGAAATCCCTAGTTCACCTCCCAAATACTCAGCACAATTGCCAATCTGTACCTCTACTGAAAGGAAGCACAGAAAGATGCTACAAAAAACAAACAAAGAAACACATAGCAACAGAATGGATTATAGCAGTTATGAGAATGCTGCAGCTTTTTTTAAATGATCTCAACACGCAAAAAAAAAACAGCACTCAAGTTTTTTTTAAGATGAAGTTTAAAGAAAAACAAAAAGGTAATAAAAAAAGATGCTAATGATAACATACCGAAAAGAATAAAGAGGCATTGGGGCGTAACTCTCTTTATAGGACAGCAGAGGAAGGCAGCGGAGGGAGAAGGGACAGGAAAAGATCGGAGGCAGGAGAGTGGAGGTTGAACATATCATCCACAGCGAGGCAGATCCACGGGGAATGGCGAAAAACGGTGGTTGGATCATGAAGTTTCAAGGTGGTTAATATTTCAGGGGAGAGGGGCAGGAGGGAAGGGGAGTAGGCACAAAATTCAGTGGAGGGATATTTGTTGCGTTTGGAAGGGAGTTGTTTTTGTATTCCAAATTACAGTGTTGTGTATTTGTGACAACAGGAAGCAGATGGGGGGGGCATGGGGCGTGCAGTCAGTTGGCAAAAAGTTTCCAGGTCAAGGTATTAAAAACAAAAAAATAAGGGGAGAGGGGAATGGGGAGGGAGAGAAGAAAAAAAGGAGGTAAAAAAAACAAGGTCAGTATACACAAAGAAATATGTAGTGTTCCATCCTGCAGCATCTGCTATTAGATGGTTTAATTAATATGGTAATGATTTTTCAACCTAGAGGAACACTAAAGAGGGAGAAAAAAAAGTTTAAACATGAGACACAGAAAAGGCAGAGACAATATTGACTTCAGATTTTAAGTATACTACAAATGTTGTCAGAAAACCAGAATACTCAAATGGAAATCTTACAGGAAGAAAAACCATCAGGACTACTCAACAGAACAAAATTGGCTTTCACATGTGGGGGGGGGGGGGGGGGGGGGGTCCTCAAAAAGGTCTGATATGCAATTTGCTGAAGAGAAAAACATACTAAAACACTGCTACCAAAAAGTCAGGGGCAAATCATTTTACATCAAGCAAAACCAATCTATTGTTAAGGAAACTGGAAATGCATTAGGTTCTAGTTCATTATAAAGAGTAATCTTTGCAGATTTTCAGTTTGGAAAGTGGTTTGTGAAAACATCCTGAATACTACCCAACAGGATACCTTGCTACTGGAGTTATCCTTTTCCAACCATGTTACAAAAAGTTAAGTGCATTATAATTTTGAATTGTATATATTTTAACTTGGAAAGTAACTTTACAAATTTTACTGCAGAATGAAAAGTAATGGTATGAGGTGGCTATATGACTTACGACACGGCAATAGTTTTCTGAACCATATTCAGCAATTCACAAAAGGAGACTTAAGACCATATCAATGAAGCAATATTGTCTCTTCAAAAACAAGAATAAAGCTTTAAAATAATGCAATTTTATGAAGCATGAAATAAAGTGACTAATGTTAGTTCTCAGTTTGGCTGAATAAGGGCTGGAATATAGAAGCAGCTGCTTAGTGGGGTCAAATTACAAGACTAACAACCACCCTGTAATACAAGCAAAGCAGTTCTTAATCTTATATTGTGGAATACAAGACAAAAGTTCCGAAGGGACAGGCTTCAACTAGTACAATGGAACAAGTTACTTGTCTTAAGATGTGTAAAAAGATGCTTGTGTATTTTTAGGATGTATTTAGGAGTGACTTCACATATTTGAACTGCTTTTGGTATTTAAATGTAAGCTCTCAGGACGGGTATAATACTCCAAGTAAAGCAGAGGTGAGGGGAGGGGTCATAAGGAAGATGAAGAAATGCCACTCACACATGTCCGAAGAGTGGGGAAAACCCCAGGAGCTGCAATGAGGTCTAGATGCTAGCGAGCATTACGCTTTAGCAACCTTATGCTATTGCAGGTTAAAATGCTAAGACTTGTCAGGTTATGAGCTCTGCACAGCTAGGAACTACTGCACAATGGAGCTCAATACTAATGTAGAAAACTCAAATCTTGTACATTATGCTCTTCCAAATTGATTTCCAGGGCCATGCATAATACTGTAATTGAAGTATATTGCCAGATATTAGAAGGAATCTTATAGTTCTACGTTGTGAAAACACAAGGTAGTCCTTTGTCTTAACTGAGCTTTCATATATTTTTCTGAAATTCTCATAACCACTGGAGATGGGTTTTTTTTTTTTACAAGGGGAGAAGAACTTCAACCACCCTCATGACAAAAGATGAGCAATAAGGAATTGAACTAACCTCAGCGTTCAGGTTGCTAACCAGCAGAACGGAATGGCCACCAGCAAGGCCGTGGATGCCCAGCCTTCCAGCAGCAGCTGCAGCTGCAGCACCAGGGATGGCCAGAGAAGCCAGTGCCCCAGGGACTCCAGGCATCGTCAGCCCTGAGCGAGAAAGACCAGATCAAGAGAAGGGGTTGCAGAGCTTTATGGATCAAGCAACTTGTATTTAACCCAAAACCATACTGAAGGCCTTTATATATGAAAGAAGTTAGTGAACTCAAGTTTTAAGGACCTTTGAATCGGAGTGTTACACCGAGATCTTCAAGCAGAAATAGGATAGTGGACAAAAAAACACAACATTACAATTCAACAAAGGAAACTGCATTATGGGGACATTTAGCTACATAGTTCATAGGATCTCAGCACCAGTGTGCCTGACCTTCTGGACTGCATATACTGATCATTTACTGACCTGCAGCCTGCTGAATAGCAAAGGCAGGTGGGAACCCATGAGCTCCTGCATAAGGAGAAGCAGAGATTATACCAGGAGCACCTGCAGGAAAAAAGCAGATAAGATCAGAAACTACTAGAGAAGAAGCATGTTAAAAAAAATACAGGAATAGGTCCCATCTATGCAGGTAGATGGAGAAATAAGGGTGCAACTCCATGTTCCCATCTGTTCATTATGGGTGGCCCTCACCTGAGCTGGTTTTTTTATTAAGTTCAAGTACGGGAGCTGCGTCAGCATGTGTAGGCCGCAAAGGAACAAGTAAAGGCTTATTCCATGCTGAAAAGAAAAGAGAACCGTTTCGGCTGTGGAGCCTTATTCAGGGGACCTCTATGGTAGATAAATGTCCCCATAATACTATATGCTATGGTGAAAATTAACAACCTTGCAACCATTCTAGCTACATACATAAATAAGGCTCCACAGCCAAAATGTTCTCTTTTCGGCATGGAATACACCTTTTCTTGTTCCTTCGGCTTTTACTTTACCATCGAGTAATATCTTAAAAGAACATGTCCCTGACCTCTCATTGTATACACTTAGCAGTTTTGAGATCTGTTTTAATACAGAGGATTAAGAACTTTAAAATTGCCAAAAAAAATAGATCCTTGTAAAACTGAACTAAAAATTGTAAGATAAGGTTAAACACCATTATTGATGTTTAAGACTGCAACAATTGTCAAGACTGTAAGGAAGTTTAGTATTTGTAGCAGATGCAGGGTTTTTTAGAAAAGAATTGGATAAACTCATGCTGACTGATGTCAACAGAATGTACAAAGTTCATAGGCTTGAAGCATGTGGCGTTTCTGGATACAATACAAGTATACATGCATTGCACCAGGATGCAGATGCCATTTTAAGAGCAGCTGCAAATGAAGAGTCCATTTGGTCCTTTTTCAGTTTTGGTAGACCTGCGAGATTCAGCACCATTCCTACCACAGAGCCTGAACAAGCACAAGTCTGTTCAATGAGTCCCGGCACTCCAGATGCCATGCATCTTCACAGTTTGTGCCACACATATCCAATGGGACTCGTGTTTAAGAGTGTCCATGGGAACACAGTCACATTCCCTTCCCACAAGAAAGCTATCATTACACAAGCAGCATGTGAGGTTCAAGACTTGATAAACAGAGTACTGTTCAGCCAGGACAGTAATATTACTACAAGTAATATTCTATAATAACTAAACTCACATTTGGACTTTTGCACATCCCCCATACAACTTCAAGCAGGGTGATATTTAAAAATGCAAATAAATTATATATCACAAGTTCAGTGCTGTCAAATCCACCCGAACTTTTGCAGAGAAAGTCCTCTTAATAGATGTAGGCTAAATGATTATCATCTGACCTACCATTGCAGTCATTAACCACTTACAACCAACATCCCTATTGTATCATTCTGCCCCCCCCCCCCCAAAAAAAAGCACTAAGGTATTGATGAACAGTACAGGTTTCTTGCCAAGAGCACACCCAGAGAAGAAAAAAAATAGGCTTTAGTAAAAAAAAATAGTACTTGATTCTGTACTCCAGAATATCTGGAATCTCCTTCCTCACTGAACAGCTTACAAAAGTAAAATAAGTTCATAATTTACTACTACATACATCAATTCTCTTCAAAGCATTAACAAAGGATCACAAACCTCAAAACAAAATGTACTTTTAACATCAATCTTTCTAGTCTCATACAGTAAAGGCTGGAAAAATTCTTTGTAGACCCCAAGCTATAAAAAGATTGCATTTAATTTGTAAAACTACATCAAACTTGACATCCATTACCTTAAAGAATAAAATCAAGGAAACAATTCTAAGAATATAGCATGTTGCACACAGCTACTCTAAAACCCAACAACCTGAGGGCATGAGGTTCTTGGGCACAAGGCTCCCCCAGTCTTTCAGCATATTCCTTACCAAAAGCAGCAGCCATAGCTTGGTGATCAATGGAGGGCTGGCTATCCCCTGTGGGCAGGTCTGGCCGAGTGTAGTCACGACTCTTGTCATTATTGTATTTCACATTCAGGCTGGTCAGTTTGGAGAAGTTGATGCGCAGAGTGCAGCAGGCGTTGTAAATATTCTGTCCATCCAATGCCTTTATAAACAAGTTACATAAGATACTGACCACACCAAAAGAATGGAAAGGCAGGAGGAAAGATGTGGTTACGGACTAATAATGCAAAATGAACTGATAGAGGGGGTAAGTTAGTGTGAATAGTTTAAGAACAATACGATTCTGGAAAGGCTACTGAATAACTTTTGTTGATGTACTTGCAAGTTAAACTTTGTCCCTTAGATGTAAAAATTACTGAAGTTGCAACACTCGTTATGAAACAGTAGAGAGGAAGTGGAATACAAGTGCACACCAAGTATTGCTCTGCAGTATCGAGTCATGACAGACAGAGGGCAGTACTCACCAATTTAGCATGCTGAGCAGTCAAACCATCTGCGTACTGAAGAAGGGCTTGGAACTGGTTGTTCTTGGTAAATGTGATAATCTTCAACACTGTACCAAACTTGGAAAATATCTAAAGAAAAAATTGGAACAGCCCTTGAAAATACACCCTTTTGATAAACAGTAAGCCTAACATGAAGAATCAGGCCCTTCATTAAACGTTTTCAATGTAACATCTAGAAAAGGCTGTGGTGATCATTTAAATCAAACTGGATGATATGCTCAAAGCTCAACCCTTCATGAGACACTTGTATGTCTAACAAACGCACACGTAGTTTGGTTAAAAGGTATCACAGTACCACTTCAAAGCAGTTTTAGTTGCTCTCGCAGTCAATAGAATTACCTGGTGCAGAACATCCAGCGTCACAGGGTAGAAAAGATTCTCCACAATAATGCGAAGTACAGGGCTCTGGGAGCCCATTCCTGATGTGTCCACGCTGCTCATTGACATGCTACCTGTCTGGACTGCATTCACTGCTTGCAGTGCAGCCTGTGCCCTCTGGGGGGAGAAAAGCCATTTAGTAATGCCTTAGCAGAACACAGTAACTAAAACACAAACTGTTAAACTTGCTGCTTTGCTTTTAGTTTATTTTGGATAGTGCTTGACTCATTAGGAATCTATTAACACTACCATTGAAAAGGCTAAATTATACATTTTTACCTTTGTAACTCAGTTGTTTCTAAAGAAACGTATATAGCCCTTAACTCCCATTTCCCTAATGGTTGCCAAGATTACAGCTGAACTAAATGGACATTACACCTCAATAACAGTTTATAATAAAAAAGTCAAACTAATGCATATGAAAAGGAAACTGCAAGCAAACTTTCCACAAAACAGCACACCATAGTTTATGACTGCTATAAAAGGATAAAGAAACTGGTATGTAAACCAGATCAGGTATTTAGCAAATATCATTAGCATGCAATTGCACTTGGGTACATAGTCTTATTCATCTGTTTACTGCACTTCCCCCCCCCCAATGCCTTTCCTTAACATTAAGCTTATAGTACCCTTCATCTGCAAAAGCAAACAAGCCCACTTTTGCAAACAAAGGAAAAAGGGATAATTAAGCACAAACTTTACTGGTCTAATGCAATAACATCTCAATTTCTATATTAACAGCTTTAAACAGAAAAAACAAGGCTATATACTTACCACCTGATTTGGGGAGTTGTCAGTCTTGAGCTCCTTGTGATTGGAGTACTGCATGAAAATGGGGTGGTTCCTGATAACTGGAGTCACAGAAGAGTAGTAGCTTACCATGGTCTGGGCAGCTTCCTCTGTGTTCATTTCTAGGAAGGCCTAGAGCACACATAATAGTTCAGGGGTACATTCTACAGTCTAAAAAAAGACTAATTTATATAACTTACACCACAAATTCAAAAGAATTAAATAATGGGCACTCATCTTGAAATTGAGGAAAACTTAAACATAAGATTCATAATTGTGTCAGACCTTCCTAAAGTTTTATTCATTTCTGCACTGATAAAGCAGCTCACATTTGAAAGCACAAAAACCTTTGACATATACCTGATTCTTTCCTTTCAGCATGAGCAAGTTGGTGACTTTGCCAAAGGGAAGTCCCAGAGAGATCACCTCGGCCTCATTTATGTCATTAGGGAGCTTGCGCACGTGGATGACACGGGAGGGAGCACTAGGACTCCTAAAGTCTCCTTTGAACTTCTTACTATCATTGCCATTGGCTGAAAGAAAGAATAAAAAGTCATTTTTTGTTTTCCAAATCCTAGAAAAAGAAAAGGCAAATTGTACCTACAAAAATAGTTACCTGCTCCAGAACTGCTCATGATATATGGTCCGTTAGAGACGCAAGATGAAAAAAGTTCGTCAGATCCTCGCTGCAAAAAACAAATTCAGAATACTTTACTCATCCCCATGTGGGGTAACTTAACACATTTGGAAGTCTCCTCAAATGAAGGGATTTGTTGATCTCAATGCATGGGAAAACAAGTAAAGCTAGTTACTGAAAAATAGCTAAGTTTTTGACCAACATAATGCGAGTGAAACATCACCCACCCTAAGTAAAAGGAATATCCTGAGTATTAAGTTTACACAGGTTGAACCAACCATACAATGCCCTTTTAACCAGATAAACAGAAGCTTTTAAGTCTCACCCTTCCCAGTAAGTGCAATTCATTCACAGGTAGAAATAGTAGCTGTTAAATTAAAAGGACAGTGGCATACTGTTCTCTCTTCACAAAGGAGAGCTCATTTCCATGAAACCCAGCACCAAAATAAACTTTGATCTTGGAGATTGAGATTATATTGCACCTAATGTGCACATAAAAGCACCTTACACTGGTACCCAAAAACCATTCAGTTGCCACTGTAAGCAAACATTTCTAGACTATGTTTTGTCATCAAGAGTAATGGCAGACAAGACATCCCTTTTAAAACATTAAGTTACAAAACTAAAGCCGTTCAGCTCATCCAGGTGTTTCATGAAAAGTCGAGGTATTGACTTCAATATGGCTGGGTAGCTTTGCTAAAGAGCCACATTCCCAGTTTCCACTACACTTGCACATAGCTCGATATCAGCGATGCGTAATTAGTTCAGTGCATAACTAGTAGAATTAGCTTAATAAAGCCTTTTAGAGCGATTTAGAAGATCACTTTATTGGCCACATACAATTTCTTGTATTAGGAATTTGTCTTTTCGCATACCCCAACTTGCTCTGAGACACAGACGGAGAGAGAAACTTGGGGTCAGAGCGCAGGCGCCCAACAGAGTAGGATTTGTCTGCTGGATACACAAGAGCTGGAAGGTTGCCGGTTAATGTAAATACTGTAAGTTTCCATTAATGTCAAGTTCAAAAACCAAAATGAGGAATAACGTAAAAGTCCCCTACAACATGGCTCTGAGACTCTGCTGCATTTAGCATGTCCCTACGGAAAGCCAAAACAGTCCAGATTCTGCCAAGGCTCAGTTTAATGGGAATAGAAGCTGCACAAAGTATGGATAATTTAAAGAATAAAACAAGCCAGAGATGCAGAGGAAGCAAGACAGGATCTGCAATCTTGCATCACCATGCTTTAATAGTGTAACACCTGACGTTCAAACTGCTACCCCCCCCCCCCGACTCCAAGTGTTCAATTCAAAGAGCTCAAGACTCAAGACTAAATCCAGCTAAAGCCACATGTAGTTATGAGCTACATCTCCTAACATGCCCTCCAGCCATAAACTGTACTTTACATGCTCTTGTTCAACTGCACAGCACCCAACAATTAAGCACCCTAGCAATTAGGTTACCACCCAATTTACCTTGAAACCCCCCCCCCAAACAAAAGCTTATAACCACCCACCCATAGGCCTGCTCTTCAGGTAATTAAATACAAAACTATAGGAAACTGGCAATTGACATGTTTTTCAGCTTTACTCAAATGTCGATACCAAAGAAAATCAATTAAAATGTTAATCCTTCTTTAACTTCAGAAGGAAATCCAAATGCTGCTGGTGCATTCCAGAAATGAACCCCCCACCCAAGTCTCCCACTGCAGCTTTAACCCCCCCAGCCTCCTCTTGTAGGCTAAAGGTCACACCACAGCAAGGGTTAATGTGGAAATCCAAGCTTCAAAGGAAAACCCTATCAATTTCAGGATGGACAGTGAGCAGGAATGTGTGGGTGGGAGGGAGGCAAGATGGACAAGTAACTCCGCTAGTCCAAGAACAGATCCCTTCACTTAATCAGTCCATCATTTACGGAATGCCATTCTACAGTAACTGGTTTTCAATGAAAAACACCATTAACCCAAGTTCTGTTTCTCACAATCCCCCTATTCCTTTTGCTTTTTCTACAATACCCCATCAAAAGTTTCCTTATCACTGAGAAAATTCACAAGAATAGGTCTTCTGAACTTAAGCTAGTTATCCTTTAGCTTTATGGAGACCAGCGTTGCCCAGTTTATATTCTCACCTCCAACGCTTAAGCTACACAGCAAAAATACTTAACGGTAAAGAAAGTAAAATAAACCTACGCATTTCAGAAATGTAGCTATTTAGCTTTATATCCATCTTCAAAAGCACAGTACATTGCAAAAGTAGCTACAGAAGTAAAAAGGGCCAGGTAAGAGTTAATTATGCAATGCCTTAACTAGCTCAGTCACCAGACACTGTTGAGGTCATTTGCTTTCAAAATCTGAGAGGCTAGAACATGTAATCCAAGCATTTGAAGCTTCCAGCAGTGCAGAATGCCGAAAACCACGCGAGATGATTTAAAAAAAGAGGGAGGGTACAGATGTACATTAGTCTTGAAGAGAGGCTGCTTCAGTAAGAACAGAAGCCCTAGATCAATAAAGGTCAGAGCTCATTAAAAGGTTTCGCCTGCTCTAGCAAAAGTCATCTGTGCTCCAGCATGCATCAAGGGCTCCAGTTCTGCTGTATCAAAAGCAGAGCAGTCCAGGGAAACGCACAGAGCAGGCTTTGTGCCTGGCCCATACATACACACAAAAACCCCTCTTTCCACCTCATGCCACAGCCGTTCATCCAGACTCCATCCTTCTGAGGAAGGACATACGAGAAAGGGGCCCTTACACGTCTTTATTAATAAACCACTTCAAACGGAACAGGGCAGTTCTAAAGAGCTCATCAACCCTTAAATGAATGCATTGTAAGTGCACAGAGGCAGCTTCAGAACTGACCTACCTTAAATGGCCACATTATTACAAATGTATACTGTGCCCACTCTTCAGTTGCCAATGCTGTAACTTTGTCTGAAGTGACAAGTATTCAGACCTTCAGTCACCACCTATCTTTAAAACAAAACATTCACCAGTAAAAAAAAAAAACTATCCTCCAAATATGAAAGCTTTGATCTTCACTATTGATTTGGCATAAAGACTAAAAAGCATAGACAAAGGCGGGGGGGGGGGGGGAACGTTCCCTGTAACCAACAACAATAAGCAACGCATTACAGGAAAAATGCTATATTGCTATAGCAGCACTGCACGTCTGTCACCACCTCACCATGGCAACCACACCCTTAGGCTCCAGGTGCAGTTTCCCCACCCTGTGCTCACAGTGCCAGACTGTGCAATACCAGTAGTTCACACAAACTAGTTTTTCATTCAGGAAATCCCTGAACGCCACTTTGCAACAAAGCTTGAAATATCTACTTAAGCTAGTCCTCTTTCAAAGCTAACATAGCTATGAAGGGATTTACACTTTACAAAGTGCAGTTTTTAAGGAGTTGCTAAAAATATCAAGCCTAGTTCTGTTTTATAAATCCTGCCAGTTCCATTGAACATTTCAACAGGATATTAGGGAACTTGCAAAGGACACGATTTCATAAATGTAGTTGCAAGTTGCATTCTTTAAAAGGACAGAAGTATCAACTCAGAAAGTAGCATCTCGCACACAAAGCCCGCAAAAGTTTGACAAAGATGATAAATTAATACCATTTTGGAAATGATACTGCACTTTGGTTTCAGAAGTTTCAAAATTACTCCTTTAATGCCAACGGGGGAGATCAGAGCTGTGCTGAATTTTAAAAACTCAAGCAGTCCTAGCCAATGGCAAGTGGAATTTCAGCAGCACTCCCCACAGGTTAAACAGGGGTACTAAGCCAAGAGGAAACAGTGCAATGACCATGACGCATTATAAAGGAAGGCAGCAAGAACAAAGAGTCTTTCAAAGACCTGCAACTCCCTTCCGAAGCAGATAAGACACCAGAGACAAGCTGCTGAACCAACTCGGCACCGACTGCAATAGGCTATCCCTACAAATCTTTTGCAAAAGAAGTCCTAACTAGTCCCAAAACATCCACCTCAGGTATTTGCATTGAATAGGTTATGTACTAGCACAAATCAGCAAGCAGCGGATCTCTGTAAAAAAATAAAGCGTAAGTAAGATCCTTTGCAGAGAGACCATCCTTATGGAAAAGAACTACAACAAAAAAATGTGGGAGGAGTAAAACTGTTGCAAGAATGAACATGTTTCTGAACAGTCTGTAGATCAGAACAGGCCACAGACCCGTGCTGGGAGAGAATAGGCAACTTTCTGGAACACTCCCCCTCATTCCAGCACCCAACCTTCAAGTCAGTTTTGAGGGTTTTTTTTATGGCCTCAGGCATGATCAAAAACTGAACATAACGTAATGTTTCAGATTAAAATTTCACTGCTTCTAGCAATTTGTTAGCATCTAGCATATATGTGCTAAGAGATGCTGTTCTTTCAATGAGTCAACAAACTAGACTCAAAGAAATACATTTAAGCATGGCTAAAAGGGAGGGAGGGAGTGAGCACTCACTTGTAACCCTAGTCCCTGCTCCTATATTCTATTACGAAATGAATCCGAAAGGGAGAACTTGGGCAAACAATTACGTGAACAGACCAGAGGACAGGAACCAAACGGCAGCTTCGGTGCAGTACTCCGGAAGATAATACCACATCCGACATGCACTAGCTTGTCTGCTACATCCTGTGGCAAAGGCCCTTCGAAAGAGCAGCCTTTCAAAGGAATCTGGGAGTCAGGGAGAAAGGAATGCACCCACTGCATTCCCGGCAACCCGCCCAGCCAGTTAATTATGGTTTCCATGACAACAGTCATGTCCTTGCGTCTCCAGATGAGAACATTAAAAAAAAACTTCAGCCCCTCCTTTCTATCCTTACCCTCTCTACACAACGTAGATGAAGGTACTTATATGGGCAAAAGTTTGAACTGTTAAATATTACACAGGAAGGCCCACAAAAAAACAACAATGGCAAGACATTTAACTCGCATGGTTTTTACTCATTCCTCACAATCACAAAACCACAACCGCCAAGTGTCCACATGCCTTACTTTAAACACTCCCCCAGTAACTACTGGAGTGCTCAAATGTTATGGTTTTAAAATAAATATGGCTGAATTCCCAGCAGGAAACGCTACTCTGCAAATATGGATTCATCAACTGTGAACATTCCACGACTATGGATATAGGCGACTTCAGTTTAAATTAGTATAGAGAACCATATGAAGTAATATTTAAACCACTGCTTAATGCCTTTGACACTTATAAAACAGGAACCAGTTAAGCTGCAAATGTTATCTTTTGCATGTAACTGAACTTCTGTACTCCAACGCAACAGTTTATTCTATAAGTCTATAAACCATTATCGCTACAAAAATAATTCATGCCAGGAAAAACTATTTAGACAACAGAAATGCTAGGACTGTTTGGAGGCTGCAGCCCTTAAGAACATTTTCTGCTTTTTGAAGACCTAAAAATATTTTCTGAAATCACATTTTAATTCTGGTGAAATAAATATCCAAGACCAAAGATAGACAAGAACCATATTTTGAAGTATGACGAGGTTCAGGTGGTACCCCCAACATTGAGAAATTTGGATTAAGTTAATTGGCTCAGAACAGTAACTGTTTATGTGCAGTTCCAAGTTCCAGTTTATGATGGAGGACTAAAAGATATGACTGAGTGCAACAAGGATGAGTGTTTCCAACTCTTACCTCAAGAGCAATTCAAGGCTGTTTGATTTACTAACCTCACTGAAAGCACAGCCTCAGTATAACCTCCAGATAAAGTATCAACGCATCAGGTTAACTTTTAAAAACTGCAAATCAGCTTCCACAGGTCAATAAAAATGCTTTGAGGCAATTCAGCCTGGAACTACCAACCCTCAGAGAAAACGGAAAGGACATTCCAACATTTTCAAGTACTACTTCATTCAGAAGAGCCAGTACCTTTATGATTTGTAGTTTACAAGGAACTGACATGACTGCAACACCAAGGATCAAGCATTAAAATGCAAACTTACTTTAAAGCACTTTACTACAAAACCACAATACAGCATGTCCTGTAATACGGTACAAGCCACCAAGTTTCTTTGCCAAGTACTTAAGATCCACACAATTGTGAATTAACAATTGGTTTTTACCCCTGGCTTGCCGCTACAACCCTACGATCTTGTACATGGAAGGATGAGGAATTGCAGGCCAAATCCTTTGACCCACCCACCTTTAAACCATGTATTTAGCATGTCACAGGCAAAATGCACATACTGGAGGTTCAGCACTGACAGGGTGAACAGAATGTCCTTCGCCAAGAGCACTACATGGCTCTATGCACCCAGGAAGAGAGGTTTTCAAGTCGCAAGGTGCCAACTGTCTCACCCTATCCTCAGTGTCACCCAACCAACTATGGATTGCTGTTTGAGGAAATGCTCAGTCCGCTGGCTATAGACATGACCCAGGCTCAGTCGTAGCTCTCATCCTATGCTTAAGCAAGTGCCTTTACTGGTTGAGCTATTTTAAATATTTTTCAACCAACAGGCAACATCGGCAAGTCTTGCATGAAGACCATTTAAGAGCACATATATATCAAACCTAATTCTTTAGAAAAAAGGGCACCAACTTCACAATACATTTCCTTTTTAACTACTACCTATTCCTTAGAAAATCCTCAACCCACATTTGAATAGAGGGTCAGGAAGAAGAGATGGCAGGAAACCTAAAAGCATTCTGAAACAACAAACAAGTGTAGGGAAAAAAAGCAGAAAAAGGGATGCCTACCTTCGTACCAACTGTAATATCGTGGACACTGCTGTGAAGAAAAGAAGACAGTAATGTTAGATAGCAGCAAGGGTGAAGGCTTAAAATTAATACAAGTTAGGGGCTACAGTGATGTGATAAGGTTTTAGCAGAAACAAGGGAAGACTGAGACTTCCCGAGTTTTAGTGCTGCACAGAGAGCAAAGAAAGGAAGACCAAGAGGTTGGAGAGCTTAAAAAGAGCACTAGATGTTTTGTGGGTGTTTGGAAACCAGGTAAGTGGTCTCCAAATAAAGTTATCAACCTCAAAAAAGTGGCATTTTACATTAAATATGCTCCATAACATGGCTTGCATCTTGACAGATGTCTGAAGAACCGCACTGCATTTGCACAACTCGAGTAACACATGGGAATACTTGAGGGTTCTGAACAGCACATCTGAGAGCTCACCTACAAACAGGTCCCAAATTTCCACCACCACACAATATTGCATAACTTAAAAGGCTCTCGGACACATGTAAAATAATACTTGTGAAAAGGAATCAAATATCCCATTTGTACAACTGAGAAACACCTCTAGGCAAAACCTTGAAGTTCCTCATTTCAGTGGACCACATTTTACATGTTCATCAAGTTGCTAGGGTTACAAAATTCCACCAACTAGTCATTTCTAAACCTAAACAATGACTGATTTACACCTTTAATTCCTCCTGCAAGAAAAGAGATTCCATAAATTTAAAAAAACACCTTGAACAAACTTGGGAAATCTGTTGACACTGGAAACAGAAATTATGAACTTCTCTAGAGACCACATATAGAAATTGCCCAGTAATATCATACGAAAACTTTTTTAAAGCCGATTCTAAAGTGTTTAGGCTTATTATAACATTAAACTGGAACACATTAAAAAAAGCAGATCTGGTATTTTTTCCAGGGAGGGTAATCTAAACATTCCCTTAACTTTCCCACAGTCCACCCTGTCAGTAGAATATGAAAAATTAGTAACCAGGGCAGCCTGACACTCATCCTGGAGCAACCCCCATTCTCAACATCCTGTTTCTCAGGAGGGCCCCTGACAGGAAATTTACTGCCACTATCCCCTCCTCCACAGTCCAACAGGGATTTTACAAGAACAGCTCAATCAGACCCTCCCCAATCGGACTAGTGCAGCCACCAAAAGAATCTTTCGAACGTCCTCTACGGCCATCTTAAAAGTATGTTCACCATAAGGGGTCTTAAGCCACTTTGGCATTAGGTATATCCCCTGAAACTGAGGCAACTCTTAAGTGCAAAGGAGGAAAGCTGAAATTAAAGCACTTTGTCATATCTCCATTATCTTTAGCCTGTCATTTTTGCACCTGGCACCAATTATACGACGTTTCAAAACTGAACTACGAGAGTAATAAAATCCAAACTCCTCACACTAATGTTTAAGCAATCCTAAGATTTGCTCTTACTTTCTTTTCCTCCCTCAACCCAGTAAACCATCAGTCTTTGGAAGCACAGCAGCCTGAGCATGTGGTTAAAGGCACAGACCCACACTACCAAGAAAATGGTAGGAATTAAAATTCATTACATGTGTAGGATTTGCTTTCAGAAAAAAACTGACCCTTTCTGGTATTTTAAGCAAAACACTGCAACAGATTTCAGAACCATATGGGGACACATGTAATAGAAAAACAACTTTTCAGTTAACATTGGTGTCACGGAGGAAAGGTGATGTGTAAAGGAAAGTCTTTTAGAGTCAAGGCGCCTGCCTATGTAACATGTAATTCGAGTCTACCAGTGTCCAGGCTCTCACATAAGCACTAGTCGGCTTTCCATAGTATCAGGAAAATATGATGCAACAGGAAGTTATTTTTATACAGTCCACTGTGTACTGCAGTTCAGGCATCTCAGGCGATTCACAAAAGAAACGAAGACAAAGAGGTTCACTTTTAATTCAAGCAACAAGTGTCCCATATCCAACTGCACAAATTACAACTATATCCATGCAACATGAGGATTGCAAAACATCAATATACTACTCTTAATACATAGAAATCTAAACATGCAATACCTACTGCAGGCAGGAATATAATAGGGTTTTGACTACCAAGAACAAAGTTTAAGTTGTTAACCAAAAATTTAACATTCCACATCAGCTTATATCACAATTGTGCAACAAGGGGTGTTCATCTATATTTATTAATGTTACTAAAGGTTTAAACCAATTTTCTGGTACAACTGGTAACATTCACATAAAACAGTCTCTCACTGTTAAAATTTAGTAATACAGTCTGGGAATGTTACTGCAAATCTCAATTTGAGAAGCCTGAGCAGGAAAGGGATGATTATCCCCTTATTCAGGAACAAAAAAGGTCTGCTTAGTGGTATTGTCTTTACAAATATTTTGTCTAAAGTTCAGGAATTCTGAGCTTATCAAAGTTCCCACCCAAAGAGACTAAACCCATGAGCAATCCAAGGGTCAATGTACACAGGGCTGTAAACACAAGTAATCAGTACCAGGAAGAAACTAGAGCTTTCCATCATCCTTATAAAGAAACAGCCCCCAAGAAAAGTCTACCCAGAAAGAGTAAAATGGGAAAAACTTACTCTTTTTCAGTGGCGTAACTGGATCCCAAAGGATACAAATCAGTCTCTAGACGGCTGCAGAAAGAAAAACATGCATTACTTCAGTATTTTTTGACAGCCAAGGGTAAGTTAGTTGCTTTTCTTGAAAGTCATAAGATGGACATCCACTGCAAAGTCCTTTCCTATTAGCATGACATTTAAAGTCCAGTGCAGCAGTTTTTCAAGTGGACTGTTACATTTTAGCAATAACTCAGAACTGCTTAATACAACCAACAGCAATAAAACTATCTGGGTCGTGTGTCTTTAATGATCTACACATTTCACTTAACAGTATCGGGTGATTAGTGTTCATTTTTGGCCAAATTAGCATCCCTAAACTCACACACATAAAAAAAAAGATATGAAGTAGCTCGCAAGTGGTGACAATTTAGGCGAACTGAAACACTGCTGGGAAAACAAAACTAATAACGAATCAAGCTGCATTTCTGACTTTTATGGAACGGAAAAGGGTCATCAAGCATTATGCTGGCTAAAATATCCACGTTTATTGCAGAAGCACTAAAGCAACATAACTAGATCTGGCAGCATGAGCTGAAGAGAGAAGTTTAAAAGAACGAGGAAATGGAAAAAAAACAACCACTAATACTAACCTTGCCTGAAACTGGGAGTAGACTTTTTTTATTTAAATTACTATCTGCCCAGCGAGGCAAGAGGGGAAAAGGGAGCCAGAAAACCTAAGATTTTAAGATTTTATTAATGCTTCGCGGCAAAGACGACGATACGAAACCACATCGCTCGCATCACGTCAGAACATGAATGCCATCGGATTACACTGGGGAGGGGGGGGGGGTGGAAGATCCCAAAGAGATTAAGGAAGAAAATGAAGAGGCGTGGGTCGGTCACGCTTCCCCCTGATTGGAGAAGGAGCTTTTAAACCCGCACATCTTGTGGTTTTTGTACCCAGAGCCTCACACCGCCACGGCTGGAGACGACGCATACCTGCGCCCAATACCCAGGTCTTTCCACCTGGACACCAGCCCCCTCTTACCTCGGGAGATCGACTTCCCAGATAAAACAGCTCTTTTTCAAATGTAAATCTGAAGCGGACGGGGAGTTGAGAGCCGGGCTAAACACGGGAATCCCCTCCCCTTCCCTCCCTCCCCGGCGGGGCCCGCCACTGACTTTCTACAAAGTTACCGAAAAGAGGAGTTGGGGACCCCCCACACCCTACCCACCCCCTCAAAAAAAAACACGCCAAGGACCGACGAGAACCGCATTCCTGAGATCTGGCGGGGCAGTCTCCCGATCCGCAGGTACTTGTCTGTGTGCGGGTACCTAAATCGCCACCATCAAGTCCTTAAACTGGTCGAGCCAGGCAACCCCGACTTCCCTCAGGGCTGGCTTTTAAAAACTTTTTAACACCGCACACGGTTTGACGAGGACGTCAAAGTCCAGGTTAAGATCAGTTCACTTCCTCCTCCCCCCCCCCCCAGAAAAAAATACCCCGAGCAACGAAGGTAAAAAGAAAAAGTTAAAAAAAAAAGATCCGAAACCCAGCTAGCGCGGCACCCTCCAACTTGAACCCGAAATTTTGGTTAAGGAGGAAATATGTTGTTTTTTTTTTTTGCGCACAGCCGCCCCCGTGTCCCATCAGCTCGCCCGTCGAGGCGTCTCGACGCTTCCTTCCGCCATGTCGCCCAACTCCGCGAACAAACAAAAAAACTTATATAAAAAAATTTTAGCGCGTTGTATTTAGGGGAAGGCGAGGAAGGAGGAGGAGGAGGAGGAGGAGGGGAAAAAAAAAGTTTCTCAACACCCCAACTCCTGCTTTCCAAAACGTACGTGCGAGTCCTCAAAACTTGCACGTTAGGCAGAACAAGACACTCAACTTCCTTACTGTAAACACAGCCGAGGGGCTTTATAAAACAGCGCAGTAAGCGACACTCCGGACTCCTCGGCTCGCCTAAGTGTAAAAAAATAATTTCCGTATTACAGTTAACTTCTAAACCACAGTGTTTTTACTTCCCTTAAGCCCGGACTACTTCTAAAAACTACGCTCGTCAGTTCGCCCCTCCGAGACAAGAAGTCCCTCTTCCGTTGTTTTTTTTTTAAGATTGACTAATGTTAATTATTGCGAGAGAAACCTGCTTTAAGACAAGTTCTCCTCCTCCTCTGGAGAAACTGTTCGGGTTTTTTGTTGTTTTTTTTTTGCCGGAAAGTCAGAAAGTTCTGGTGATTTTTTTTTTATCGTTGCTTTTTCCACTTCAGGTTTTTACCGGTTTTTTTTTTAAACGAATATGTTTCTCTTACTCACCCGTCCATTGCACAACACAGAACTGCAGGTCAGAGCAGCGAGACGACAGGCTAGGCGAGCTATCTTATAGTCCTACAAAATGGCGGAGAACACCAAGACGCGCTCTGATTAGCCCAGCGACAGGGGAAAACTGAAGTAGGGAGGGTCCTAAATGCGAAGTCAAGAATCCTATTGGGTGGCGGGATGAGGCGGGATAAAAAAGTTGAATACAGCTTTCTATTGGTGATTTGGGAAGCCAATCAAGCACTTAGCCGTCCCCCTCTGAGTATCTGATTGGTGAAAGTTCCCGTCCATCGAGGTCGAAGCGAAGACGACATTGGAGGGGTGCGATCAAAGTTAAGAGAAAAAAAGTGAGGGAGGTCGTAAAGTGAAAGTGGACGCGTGTAACTGACTCACGATTTGCGAGAGAAAAATGTTTTGCAGTAAAGCAGCGCGGTGTTGCTCAATAGTTTCTTCTGACTCGTTTTACGCGTTGTTTCCGAAGGAGTGAAGCCGAAAGCAACAAGTGGCAACAAGCAGTCCTTTTTTGAAGAATAGCAGTTTTTTTTACAACACGTAGTAATTCAGGGTACATCATTTTAAACATATCGTCTTTTGTGTTTTAACAAATTAACTAAAAAAAAAACCGATTAATTTAGACATTATTTATGAAACCTCGTAGGATCTACCACCAAACAGAAAAAAAAAGTCTAGTCGCAAATATACGTAAAATTTCGTTCGTGAAGTTTCTGATACTCTTTAGAATTCAAATTATTTACTTGACCCTAATGTTGTGGATCACTGTTGCTCACACTAACGCTAACCACTAACACCTTCAAGGTAATGGTCAGTAAGAGTCCAGGTTGCCTCTTCCAACGCCCCAGTTTCATGCTGTTGTCTTCAGACAAAGGGCCATCATTCAAGGTGTGGCACCAAGCAACAAGTCATCTTTGTTTGCATTGCGTTGATGAATGCAATCCAGGATTAGGGAGCAGATAGCGATCTCACAGGAGGGGGTCTGTATTCATGAACTTTAGATGGATGAGTTGTGCTGGGCTGGCAAAGATCTAATAATTTACAAGACCAAAGAGCACAATTCCCAGTACATTCATGCATTACGGATTCACCTGGCTGATAATTTTATCCAACGTGTGTACCCACCGAGATGTTTTACCAAAGGCAATCTGAGTGAAGTGGTTTGCTCAAGGGTACAATAGCAGCCCCCCACCCAGGACTTTCAGACCCAGGACCTTCTAGTTACAAACCCTGAGCTATGATCAGCTCTCCAAACTCCTGCCGTAACTTCACTCACTCATATTGCCCAGATGACTTCTATGGTCCAGTCACGGGTAACCCAATCAGATTTCATTGGCTTAAAATTGCTTAAAATGTAATACTTTAAAAACACAGTGCCACTGAAATGATAATGTCTTGGTGAATGCACGTTGCCAGGGAACATTGATTACACAATGGAGGCAACCTACTAAGGGAAAGCAGTCCTCATTCACCTAGTGAGAGAGGGCACATAAGGCTCAGCTCTTTAACAGGATGATCGCGGAAGGCTAGAATACACCATGGACCGAGGCTCGCAGGGAGGTGACCAGTCATAGCGATAGTTGACGGCTCCCTTCTTGGGTTTAATATCACGTTCTGCTTGAGTCCCCCCTCTGCGGCCTCATAGTGCAGTCATCAACATTTCCCGCATTCGTCACTTGAAGAAAGTAACACTTTTGTTTATAAAACAAGCTAGCGAAACGCCGTATTCCGGGGCAGCGGAGGGAAATATTTGGATAGGCTGACCCCCAGGGCTAAACCAGTAAACCCTGGCAGCAGAATCCCTCCAGCAGGTTAGGGTGGGATGTTTCCCCCCTCGGTTTCCCACCAGCCAGATGGCTCAGAGAGGTGCATCGCTAACTCCAAAGGTCCAGGCATGCAAGCAGACGGTGAAAGCTGATAGCGTCTCTTTGCTCACTAAATAATTCATAAGGAAAAATAAAACCATCTTCAGACCACGAGGACATCCCTGTCTCCCCTTCATACCTGTTTCATAACATTTCCCTCCACAGTGCAAGAGTTTAATAAAACCCATTAGTTTGAGTAAAAACTTAATGACATAGCTTTAAAATGTCTGTTAGCTATAGGTTCTAATAGAAATTTCAACATAGCACTGATTATTGGCTATGCCTAGAACTTGAATTATTACAGTTCCAGTTAGATGTGATATTAGTTTAGCAATATAAACAACTCACAGATTTGTAGCTGTAGTCTGTGCAAACCGATTCCTGTTAACTGGAGATAAACACAGGGCCATGGACATGAAGGAGTTCCTGAATCCTGTTTTTGTATACAGTGTGTAGTCTCACAGTACAGGTACAATTCCTCCGCCGCTGCCTGCTGTCCCATCCAGGGTGTACCCTGCCTTGCGCCCATTGCTTGCCAAGACAGGCTCTGCCTCCTCCATGGCTCTGAATTGGATGAAGCAGTTAGAAAGTGAATGGATGGGTGTCTCTAAACAACTCTATTTACACTATAAAAAGTATACAGTTCTACGGAAAAAATTAGTGCATAAACAAAGAGGTCCAGAAAAGAAAGAAAGGTTTGAGGAATTGCCACTGCATTGTAAAGAAAACCTGCAAAAGTCTTCCCAGGTTGTTAGATGCATCACTGTGCCACCTTTGATATCACAAGACACGGTGTAAAATTATCCAAGGTTCTTTGAGGAAGCTGGGATTAAATTTGAACCCACTGGGATCAGTCAATGGTTTCACATTTGGTTCACAAGCCCCACTGAAATGTAAAGCGTCATTAAATAGCAGTAATGCATCAGAGAGTTTTAATGAGCATCACTGCAAAAAGACTGAGAAAGCACAATTACATGCAGTGAGGCGTTAGAAGATCTGGAAGGTCTTTTTCAGCATTAATGTCCAATCAGCATTGACACACTTTCATAAGCACAGTCCATATAGTGGGATATTTTTTTTTCCAATTGGATTTCAACCTCTGTGACTTCAAAGACTTTGTTCCGCCTTTGATGTTAGAAAACAGTAGATCTGAATACCTCAGAGTCCAACAGGGTTATAATGGAGAGGAGAAAGACAGAGAGACAGATTGAGGGGGAACAGGACACAGAATAAAATCCGGGGAGGGCATTCTCAGAAAAAAACAAACACATCTTATACAAGCAAGCCTGAATGCTGTCAGGAGTTCAAGGATACTTTCATGTTTGCATTTACCAGGTGCTTAATTTATTTGATTATCTTTTTGCCTTGTTCTTCCTAATTCTCTATGCTGTTCCTTCTGTTTTTGAATTGATATTTTTCACTATGCCTGTATTGACTGTTCCAGTAAAAATCATAAATAACTGCAGAGCTTTTTTTACCATGAAATGGACAAGGGAAGAATAAGACCATTGTGTCTTTCTGTTTGTAAGACCTTTTGCTTTTTCAAATGCTATTTCTACTAGTTCAACCCCTGACATGTCCTGTCTGAAACTCGTTGGGCTACATATTTTAGTCAGGAAGGTATTTGAAAGTCTAAGCAAAAGGAATAGAAGAATTTCACAGACACCACAGTAGATTAGCTACAATGGTCACCAAACAAGTTAGATGGGCCGAATGCTCATTAAATTTATGTTACTAATAATTTTAATAAGAACTTGCAGAGACATTCAGCTGATATAACACCTGTACAAAACATTAAACAAGTCCTTATATTCCAGGATCTCACTGACTTGTGCAAGGCAGGCTTATGTACGTAAATGCTATAAATACTCATAGAAATCATAAATTCTCTCACACAAAAGTATCCACAGAAGATGCTATAAACTACCATCAAATGTTGATCAAAAATCCCTACAAGCTCTTTACCTAGCAAAAGTTATCAGAGAAGACTTCAAACCACAATGCATGTCAGTATCTTTGATTGCCTACTCTAGAAACAACACACCCTGAGAACCACAACTCCCAGCACCACCACGATATGATTAATTGACTTTAGAAGGGGTGATAGAAGGGAAATGCAGGGGAATTCAAAACCTTTAAATGTCTGATTTCTTATTTTAACTCATGTGTTTTTTTTGCAGGATGTCTGGTTAACCAAAGCAACTGCTGATTAGTTGTTGATTGCTTTATCAGATAGCCCTGAGAAGACCTTACACTCTCTCTTAAAGGCACCAATCCCATTAATTGCTGTGTTTCTGGAGACTTCCTCTTTATGCCTGGCGTGACACTGCAAGAGCTTCATCGAAGAGCAACACAGAATATAGTGACACTTGTTTCCCCCACAGGCCGGTTTGAAAAGCCTTTTGTTTTTTTGGAATGATTATTTCAGGTGACAAGTCCCCCAGCACACTGGGAACAGTAGAGAATCATGCAGCACAGACAGCACACATTACAAGAAACAAACAAGACAACGCAAAGTTTAAAAATCAGTAGATCCAAAATCAGGGGTCAGGGGATCCCTGGAAATCTCTTGGAAAATTCCAGAGGGACCCAGCAAAAGCCTAGTCATATTTCACCCCACGTTAAGCAGAACAACACCAAATCAACTTTCTCACTCAATGATCATCTTTGCTGTCACTAATTTGCTTTAAGTGTGCCTTAAGTGATCCACAGTTAAAAGTGGTGCTTATGATATTAGCCGATTGATGTATTTTTAATTAGGTTTACGTTGGATGAAGCCGAAGATCCCAGTGGAAAGTCAGAGGCTTCCTATAGGAATTCCCATTCCTTTAAAAATATCTCTGATTGCACATAGGTGTCAATGTAAAGCTTGAACCAGGACAAAACAAGAGCAACACGCAGGCACAGATGTAGTAGGACACAGGCCTAAAATTGATTTTACAAACACATGACCGTTTGAGCAAAGGGAACCGAAACTACAACAGCAAGCATGTTTTTAAGTAGACTTTTTCACTTCAGTGACACAAGAGACCGATTAAAGCAGAAGCGGAATTTGGAGAAATGAATGGATGATTGTGATCTGCCTGGGCGTTATTTTCCACATGGTCAGACTTACCTGCATTGAATGGGAACCTTCTTCCTGTTAAAAGCCACTTAATGTAGAGGGAGGGGTTGGTCAATAAGCATACAGAAAATATGCTTCAAGTATTCAAAACTCAGTTGGCGTTCCTTGACCCATGGGGATTCAGGTGATGGTCTGGAATGGACAGTCTTCTTTTCATCTTGAGGCTTTACCTTAAGGCATCAATATGTATTGCAAAATTGTGAATCTCTGGATTGTTTATTGGAGTTTGTGATGGTTTAGATAATCTAATAAAGGATAACAGAAGTCAATTCTAAACCGCCGGTGAATTGTGATCCCATGTTTAAATAGACATCTGTTGTGGTTGGGGTGTGCTTGTTAGGATTTCAGTCTTTGCATAATAATACACAGTATGACCATTATATATTCACAACCCTAAGTGCAACTACTACAGTTATTTGATATGCTTTAGAACTGCGTCCCCACATTTCACTGGGATACTAAACACACCTCCAGCTGTTAATCTTGCTTTCTGTTTGTTGTACAATGTTTGTTCTGCCTGTTACTGAAAGAGTTAAGAGACCTGTTGAAATGTTCCTCTGATAACTGTGGCTTCTGGCTTTTTTCATCCATTTCACAAGCTAACTGAAGAAACTACTCCTGATTACCAATCCCTGATAGCCTTTCTTATAAGAAGCCGCGGTATCAGGTGACACCATCAATAATTACCACGCAGGCTCCCTTTCAAGGAAATTGCTTTTCAGAGTTGGCTGCAGGTGACACACCTGCCTAGAGATAAATTATTGAATAGAACCTGCGAGAGGAGACTGAAGGCCATTGTCTCCATAGCAGCGACTATTCAACAAGGAGTCAGGTAACAGCTCTGTAAAAACCAGAACCGGATCTGTTTCTCAAATGCAACGAAGAAAAAAAAACACAAAAAAAGTCATAGTCTGGATTAACCGCCTGTTTTTTCCTCCTGAAGGTCTGGGCGTTCTTCATAAAAATGAATATTAATTCTAAGAAATAATTTATTTGCATTTATTTTGTGCATTTGACCCCGAGGGGGGGGGGGGGTGGCAGTTCATCCACTGCAGTGCAGCCCCACCTGGGTGAGTCACCAGCAGCAGCCCCACTGCACAGCAGGTCAGGTGAAGAAGTGAGGACCTGCTTCACCCCTTGAATTAAGGGGGGACTTTAGGGAGGCCAGACTGTATAAACTCAGCCTGCTCTTCATTAACAGTTCTTTGATAACATAATAGTTGGCACCTGAGTTTAACATCCCTTCTGAAGGATGGCACCTCTCAGCACCTTGGTGTGTCTCTGGTCCCTATCCTGGGACTTTGATTGGGAAATTCCAGAAGAGTGTTAACTGTCAGTAGCCCAGATTATCCCATTTATACACGTTTCCTACATGTCCAGCTAATCAGGATCAGCTCTTTCAGCATGTACTTCACTTCTTAGTGATGCCCATTGTTCAAGAAACAGAACAAGTAACGGTAGCAAACGGGAAAAACGATTTTAGTTCAACTTGCTCACTTGGATGTTAGCAGATCAGTGATCCAAGGATCTGTCCAGCTGTTTCTTGAAGGTTCCCAGGGGAACTAAATTCTGTTTCTGACTCCCACAGCCCATTTGCATAAATAACTGCTTCCTGGTTTCATTCCTGAATGCACTCCTGTTTAATTTCCGCCTGTGTCCTCCGACCCCTGTTTTCCTAATGTTGGCCCTGACGTCATCCTCTGGGTCAATACCTTTCAGGATTTTACATACTGGTATCACGACCCCTAACAGTCTCATTTATTCAACAATAAAGTTCCTGTCTATCTTAAAATACCTAAAAACATTCCTCTACAGCTGTGGTTTGTAACCTGGGGTGCGAGACGCCCTTCCGACGCGTGTGATACATTTCAGACACAGGCATGTAAGGACAACAACTTTGTTTCAACAAACCCGGGTAGTATAAGGTAAACTTAAAAAAGTGGGTATTCTTAATTTCACTATAAACTTAAAATAAATATATAATTCTAAAAAGTGTTATTTTCATGTATTCTTAACTTTTTGTGTGTGTACTCCACTTTGTGCTTGGTCTTGGCTATTTCTGTATGTATGATTTATTTCTGTATATATTATATATTTCTAATATGTCTGTATTGAGCTTGCTCATTTTTATAAAGCAGAAGATAAAAATAAAAATAAATACAGCATGAATACATAATTATGTTATGGTAACAAAATCTTCAGTGTTTCTGTTGGTAAACGTTTGTTCGATGAATGTGAAACTCTGTTCTTTATATGCATCAGAAAATGCTTTGAAACATATCAGAGTCAAGGAGCTTTGCACGGTTTTGGCCTAATCTCAGTTTACTCCCCCAAACTCGCACAGTTTTGCAATCCTGTTGGGCTTCTGCTTGCTTGTCTCCCCATCTGAGTTGAAGCTCTGCACCGTGTAGTTTGTTGGGGAGGCAAATAAGTTGGGTGCAATGCTCTGAAGGTCATTGTTAAAGTACGTTATACTGACTCAGTGCTGTGCATCCCACGAAATGTCCCCCACCCACCCACCTCATTGCTGTGATGAAACCTGTTTCCTAGAAGGTTTAGTGACTGCTCACTAACAACCAAAGCAGAAAGAAACTGCAGTGCAGAACTGCTGAGAACACAGAGAGTAAAATTAGCAAATTGCAACAGAGTGGCATTACAGGGAAAGCAGGAGACAGAATCGGCTAAATTGGAGACAGGGGTGCTAAGTGAAGACTTCCATGAGCCCAAAGGCTGAGTCTTCTGCATTCCCTGACATCTGCAGATAGTTAGCTATTTAGCATATTTGTTGTATGATGCCGCTGAAATGAACCTTGATTTATAATTCATCAAGCTAATCCAGTGTTTTCTTTTTTTGTAAAGCTATAAGTGTCCATATAAACTGTAAAGTTAAGAGGAAAACGTTTTATCTACACAGCAAGCATAATTGAAACCATATGCACTGTGACCTAATGTGTTTTAGAATTTCACGTTATATGTTAAAACCGTACGTTTTCACAAGTGTGGTTAACAACGAATTTGTTAAATCTTTCATGAATATAGGCCGCTGTTGGGAAAAAATGACTTTGGTGACCTGGAGCATACGCAACCTAGGAGACCTAAAAACCAAGAACACAGCCGCATCACGTGACTGTTTTGGTTTAATTTGCATAACTGGAACATATTTTTATTTCAGCACATCCAAGGAAAAGAGATATATAATCAACAACCACAGATTTGCGTCGATCTGCGTAAGAGATTTGTATTCTCGTCTTTATTTTTTTTTATTCCTGCCACAACTGACTATCCTTTGTGAAAGGCCTCTCGGTTTTTGCTTTGCGGTGGTTTTTAAAGTTACTGACCACCGTCATAATCATATTTCTGATATTACTTATCAAAAATGCATCAAGTCAGAACTGACATCAACTACTATTTGGGTGTGTTTTAAAACCACATTTACAAAAGATTCGCCTAATAATTAGTTTATGCGTATGCATTCTTTAATCGTTCTTTAAATCTTCAGCCCCGAAGATGCTGTACACATCAGTTTTTGGTTTCGGCTGTATCTGTGTTAAAATAAGTTTTTTTCTTTCGTTTTGAATTCACGTCAATCAAATATCTCAGCGGTCGTAATATCACGTGACTTTCGAAAGAGCCTTTCAGCCTTTGGCTAATGTTCACGAAAGAAAATTCAAAATAGTAATTTAGAAGCCGTTTTAAAAACAGAACAGTCACTAAAACACTGAGAGGGCGCCAATTTAATTCCTTACCGTAAAACTGGATTTATGGACATTATTATAGGCGAATGACTGCCATCTAATGGAGATAGTAATTAACTACTGCTGCTTTTTATAATCAAACTATTTCAAAATATAGACGCTGTAAAAATGCCACATTAAAAAAAACAAATATTAAATATTATTATTATTATTAAATATTTGTTTTTTAATGTATTCAAAATGTAGTATTTACAATTGTTCAAACCAAATGTGTTGAAAACACAAGGTGAATGAATGCAAAATACTACATTCTGTTTAGTAAACAATAACCAGGGGGACACATGTACATCAAGCTGCAGCATTTCGAACAAACACAGTTACGTTCAAAAACGAGTGGTAGTCATGATTACATCGTTTCGGTTGGCAAGTTTATTTGAAAATGCTGGGCGCATTTTTTGAAGTCAAGCTGTTACTAGGAGCGAGCGCTCTCTCTGGGTCTAACGATCACGGGTGACAGGAGAGGGCTACTCATTAAACTACCTGTTCTGTACACTACTTCAAGCCCAGCAAGAGCAAGACACACCTGTGTCTTCACCTGTCAAGCGATCGAACTTCCGGACGTGCAGAGAAGCCCGCAGCTTCCCGGTTTCTTAAAGAAATGGCACAGGTAAAGACAACGTTTTAGAAGACAGAAGAACAAATTCACACATTTGTGAGTTATGTAATTAAAACTAGGTGTATAATAATAATAATAATAATAATAATAATAATAATGCCTTTAAAGGTGGCTTCTCAAAGTGTCTTAGAGAAAACAAATAAATAAGGAGAGGAGAGAACACAATTACATAAGTTACAATGAGGGTTGTAACTTATGTTGTAAAGGGGTTGTAATGGGGCATTTCTACAGACTGCGAATGGTTCAGTGATTCACTGATTTAAAGGATTGAAATGAGATCGATAGATAGTGTTCTTAAACTGACTCGCGTTCTTCCTGTGTCTCCTGGGCAGGAGAAGGTGGTGGGCTGTCAGCTGGATACCATGCTGGCTGACCTGACCAATCTGATGACCTGGGTGCACTCCCATGCCACCATCTGCCAACAGGTGCCGTGGCACGAGGGCGTGCTCCGGACAGAGGAGGTGGGCAAGTGCACAGTGATATGGATGTGTGCAGCTGGGCATGGCTACAACTGGCCGCTCGCCCTGGCCAGGCCTCCGATAGCAGCCGGGGGGCACCGCGCCAGCCGGAAGAGGAAGCACAAGCAGTGGGATTGGCACACCAGATTCCGCAGGGAGCCCAGTGGCAACAGGGAGGGTGCCTCCGAGCTGAGCGACTGCAGCCCTGCGACCCCGTCCCCGGAGAAGAACGACTCCAGCACCGAGGGCGACCTCTTCATCGAAGAGGAGGAAGAGCCCAGCGGTGGGGGCACCGCACTGGCCCAGCCCGGGAAGGTCACAAAGGAAGAGCCCACAGACGGGCAGAACACTGCATTCAACATCGAGGTGAAAGAAGAAAATGGGGCATTCTGGGCGGATTACGGCACCCCACTTCAAGAGCAGAAGACGATCGTGATCAATATGGCCAGAGATGAGCTTCAAGCAGAAGAAACCCGTGATTCAGAAAAAGCCAGGCTGCTCACCCCTCTCAATGCCCAGCCCTGGGGTGGCACAGTTACCCCTGTGATGGAGACCAAGAGCGTCCCTGATGTTGCAGCAGAGTATATCATCATCAGCTCTGACACCATAACTTCCACACCCACGGCTCATTTGGAGGCTGAAGACCTTCCAAAAGCAGACCAAATTGCTGAAGGCAATTCGAGCAACAGCAGTGTTATCCCCACAGCTGAACGGCCTGGTACATCTGAGGATTCTCCCTGTGCTAAGTTTAGCTTTTGTCCCGATGACACAAACAAGGAAACAGCAAAAAGCCAAACTACAAAAAGTGAGTTTAGCGGTGTGTGAGAGTGAGTGTTATGGTCTCATGTCTTAGCCAGGACCAGTTGAAAGGAAATAAAACATTTTTAATGTGTGAATGCATGAGCAAAATATGGTTATTGAAGCTGAAATATACATGGAAACATATCACATTTCATTCCAGGGACAATAACTTTACAAAATATTTTCACTTGGCACTGAAACCCTTTAATGCAGAAGCAAGCCACCTTGGAACATCAAGTGTTAAGGTCTTTTCCAGAATTAGCAAGCAATTTATTGGTGAAAAAGGTTTAATTATCTAAAAGGAGGTGTTGTTTGACTTGATATTCTGTAATGAAATAGAAGCAAGTGCCCAAGCCATCCACTTCTGGAATCCTCCTGGGGAAGCAAAGGCGGTGAGTGGGACCAGTAGGGGGCGCTCCCCCCGCAGTCTGTGTGAGTCCTAATGCCCCAGTATAGCAATGGGGACACTGTACTGTGAATAATGCACTGTACTTCGGATGAGACATAAAAATGAGATCCTGACTCTTCGTGGTTATTAAAAATCCAAGGGTGTTTCTCAAAAATAGTATCTCTGAACTGGCTTCATCATTCTGCTCTCCTCCTCACTGAGAGCTGGTGTGTGGGGAGAGTACTGGTGCATCATCCAGGTGGGGCTGCACACTGCTGGTGGAGGAGGGGAGTCCCCATTACCTGTAAAGTGCTTTGAGTGCGGTGTCCAGAAAAGCGCTATATAAGTGTAAGGAATCATTATTAATTACTCATATTCTAACACATTGACCTCTCTTAACTGTTCCTCTTCAGAGACTCCCAGAAGTGCGGAAGGTAAAAGCCGCGCTCGGCTGATGGCTTACGTCAAGATTTTTAAGGACTGGCTGCAGGCACGGAGCCCCCAGGAGATACGTCCCATGGGTGCCCTCCCCCCCCAGGAACTGGACGCCCTGCTGGCGGAGTTCTTCAGCACCCTGCGGCGAGCCAACGGGGCCGAATTCAGCGCCAGCTCCCTGGTGTTCTACCACCGGGCCCTGGACCGCTACGTCCGGCAGGAGGGCTCCAGCCTGAGCCTGCTCAAGTCCCCCGAGTTTGCCGGCTCCCGGGAGGCGCTGCAGGCCCGCTTCCAGCAGCTGTGGTGGCGGGAGAAGGAGAGTGAGATGGAGGTCCTGGAGGGCGTCAGCCAGGAGGAGGAAACGGAGCTGCGCCTGATGGGGGTCCTGGGGCGCTTCAGCCCCGAGAGCTTGCTCAACCTGGTCCTCCTCAACAACATCCGCGCCTTCGGGCGGCGCCACCTGCGGGGCGAGTGGCCCGTCCGCTTCGGCGAGTTCCACCTGGTCAAGGAGAGCCGGACGAGCAACGGTGACGGCGAGGCGGTTGAGTACCTGGAGTGGCGGGGCCCCAGCGCCTCCCAGCCTCGGCCCCTGTGCCTGCGCGCCCTGCTGGACAACCTGGACCGCTGCCCCGTGCAGGACTTCAAGGAGTACGCCCGCAAACGCCAGACGGGCTACATCACTCCCAGCGACCCCTTCTATGTCGCCTGCAGGCCCCTGCAGAGCCTCTGGGACGACGTCTGGTTCGTCCGCAAAGCCCTGACCTGGGCGCGAATCGAGAGGATGGTGAAGGTCCTCAGCCAGCAGGTCCTGGCCATCCGGAAGAGAAACGCCACTCAGTTTGCTCACACTTAGCGCCGGGGGGGGGGAGGAAATGGAGCGCTCTATGGTGACCACAACTTCAAAATCTGACTTCCATTAAAGATATTAATCAGCCCCCTCCCACCACCTTCTGCTCCCCCTGACAAAACAGGAAATTCCACACAGAAAGAATGTTTAATGTTGAACTTGTTTCTCCTGTGCTAGCAGTCCTGGCGAGTCGGTAGTTGTCATATGGTAAATGCAAAGACTCTCCACCTCTTTCAGGGATGTGCAGTTCGATGCTTTGCAGTTCTAGCTTGCCATAAGCAACTCAGTTCACAGCTCCTCTACCACATCACTGTCCCAGTTGCCAAGACAGTTATTACACCTTAAATGCCACTCTGTGGCTGTTAACCGTTCTCTTCTCTGTCCCCTCCCTTAAATACTCAAGAGATCTTATCTGAAACCCTTTATGTGTGTGTGTGTGGTGCGGTCAGCTTAAAAGTTGAAAGCATGACTATATCTCCAAGAATTCTGCTATTTGTTGGAGTTACATTAAAAAGCTAACTTTTAATGGCCAGACATCAATCACGGGTCTGATTGTCTTAAGTATATACAGAATTTCTAAAAGCTTTTGTTGGTATGTGGATAAGAAGAGTGAAGTTTCTGATTATGTCCTCAATTCTACTGGAAGCCTGAGACAAATTCAAGTGTAGTGTTTTGAAAAAGTCATCTTTGAAGAATAAGTCCTAGTTTTAAGAAAAGCAGGGTGCACTCCTTTTTATGTGAACCAGATCTCAGCAGGCAGTTTTTTCAGGGGTCTGCAGTGTTCAGAGTGCAGACGGGAGAATTCCTTCCAGGAATTTCTGTATATCCTGGCTTGGCTCTTCTCCAGTGCAGCCACCTGGTGAAAATGGGGCAAGGAAGAAGCCTTAGAAAGACATTATATTGAAATAGACACCTGTGGCAACTGCATTGTTCTCACATTGCCAGAGTTAGTTATGTATGTATATTATAGTATGTGGGGCCTGCTGTGTGGAGTTCATATGTTCTCCCTGGGTTTGCCTGGGTTTCCTAAGGGTACAGTTCCCACAGTGCAGGAACATACAGGTAGGTTAATTCACTTCTGGGAAAACTGGCCCTGGTGGGACTGTGTGCGTGTCTATGTTTGTGTCTGTGGCCTGTTTTGGACTGGTGTCCTGTCCAGGGTGTAGCTGGCATTGTGCCCGTTGCTTGCTGGGCTAAGCTCCGGCATCCCATGACCCTGGATTGGGGTAGTGTGTGCTTTAAATAATTTCTAAAAGATACAAACAACAATTGCATTTTGTTTTAGGGATATGTGAACATTTTTTTCCAGAGCTCTGTGGTGCCACACACATATATACTGTACTTCCCTTTTCTCATTTCCTTTGGCCCAACCTTAAGAATTTTTTGCAAGAGCTATTTCAAATGCTGTAATAAAAGGAGAAGGCCTGGCACAGATAGCACACAACTACAGCAAAATAACCATAACAACAAGCACAAGGATCAGACAAAAATGTTTTTCTGTTAGATTTGTTTCAGGAGTCCCTTTTAACAGATGCCATTTCTACCACAGATAAGGAGACACTTCAGGAATATGCCACTGTCTTGGGGCAATCTCACTTCAATGTGTCGGGCTGTATATTATACACAATGAATATTGTGAGTGATAGGAGGAAAGGAAAGAGGGAAAGCTGTTTGTCTGGAAAGCTGGGAGGCACACTTACAAGATGGGCACCACGCTGAGGTAGCTGATGAGGCAGGAGAGCAGGAAGCTGAAGCCGCTGTACCAGTCCAGGGTGAGGGGGTAGACAGAGGTGAAGAGGAGTACGGACAGGAGATCGGTCAGAGCCAGGCAGGACTGCAGCCAGCCGAAGACACGGCCTGCAGAAGGACACAAGTACAGGACCCACACGCCTTTAGAAATCACCCTATCACAGACAAGACACATCATTTCAGTCATTAAGATTGATTTGATCTTGGGAATCATCACTGTATACAGAATTCTTCACATTTAAATAAACAAAAGTCTAAAACTAACAACAAATAACAGGTGCATTGGAGTAACTCAAGAGATATGAGAACGCATTCCACCATGTTCTACAGTGCCACTACATCTTCATGATGATGCACTTACTGTATATGGACCAATATTCACCAATTAGCAGGGCTTTTCAGAATCAAAGAACTGAGCCAAAAAAAGTTCTGTTTGCTGAATGTTTATTAGTGCACAGTACCACCCACTATAATTCAGGACCACGTGTGTTTCCAGTTGCGATTTGTTCTGTCCAATTCCAGTAACAAATTAAAACATTCAAACATTAATCTTTCGATTCTGAATATTATGGGCTATGGCCATAACATGAATTTCTCAACTCCGGAAGACTAAAAGCAATGAGATTTTTTTAGATATCTTTCCAGGATGTTGCTCCTTCCCCTGAAACGTCATGAGAGCTAGAACCCTCTCTTCCTGTACAGACAGCCTTGTGGTATACAACTCGACTACCACCTAGTGGAGTAGTGAAGTATTACACTACTTGCCCTATACTCGTCAAATGCAACCAACCAACAACACAAGCAGCTGATTGCCAGCTTTGTCGTTGCAGTAATGCCTGTCTCGTCAGGTATTTGTTGCACCTGAAATGCTTAATTGAGCTAATTATGTTTCTTAATATATCACCATTTTCCAGTTCTTAAGATGCTGGAGAATTAAATCGGATGAACTGTCTCCTGGGGTGAACTGGGGTGCCTAGGGGCTGTCCACAATCAGCGCCTCCTTGTGGTCCAAGAAGGCAGTGTGACAGTATGACAAGTTCTCACCGTACAGCTGGGCGTCCGTTATCTTGGAGAGCTGGGATTTGATGGTGGGCATTGGGATACAGGCGAACATCATGATTCCACGAGCTGCAGGGGGACATGGAGTTAAGATTAGCAGGAGCTAGCTGTAGGCAGACCTTTACTACAGGAAGCTGGAACACGGTGAGCCGGGTGTATGATGAGACTGTTAGACTGTTAGTATCTCCTCTGATCTCTTGCACATTATGCATTAAGCATATCAGCTCATGCCTTCAATCAGATGTTTTAAAGCACTCAATGTAGACTTAACAAAATGAGGAATCCTTTTATCCCTTAATCGCTTTACTCATAATGAGCTCGCAGTTAAGGAGTAATGCTTCATGGGCAAGTGCAATCAGTGGATTTTGTGAAGGGGAGGTGTGTAATTATATGGATTGAGTGTAATTGTGGGGGAGCACATTTACAGGGTAGTTATGTGGATTTCTTTAGGAGTGGGGTGAAATGAATTTTTACGGATAGATGTCTATGTTTTGCATGTTTCTGTTTGCGCAAAGCATAACTGCTTTGAATGAAGCCAAATTTCTGAGAAATCAGACAATAAGTGTTATTGTTTCATATGAGATTTATTCCCTACAATATTCTTTGCAATATTTTCTATGAATCAAAATTATTTACCAGTAGTACTCACTGTTCACGTGCCTTTTTTGTCAAATCTAATATATTTTGAAATTGCTTCTTAGCAATTACAGTGGCCTGGCAGCATCTCCAGAGCTGTAATTCGACTTACCAGAGGACTGCTGTATTTGTATTAGGCATTTTTATCAATAGCCGATGCTGAGTGCCTGATTCATGCATTTATAACATCAAGGCTTAATTCTTGCAACTCTTTAGTCTATGGGCTTCCTAACACTCTTCTACATTCTATCTGTATAAGCCTGTATGTTCTGGTTGAATTTAATTTTCTTTTACTTTTATTGTACATTTTTGTCTTTTTCTCTAGCACTTTGTATAGCACCCTTGGATTTGGAAAGTTATTATTCTTCTTCCCTGTGAACCACACAACCGTTTATTCGGGATTACAGCCAGCTGGTGAGCTCTAGTACTCACCCAGGAAGTAGACCCAGCTTTGGCTGGCGAAGGCCAGGACAGCCATGCCTGTGCAGTTGGAGACGATGCCCAGGAGGATGAGCGCCCTGTCGCCGAGCCAGCGGGAGAGCACCAGCACGCCCAGGAAGCTGGTCAGGTACATGACATTGGTGGCGGCCCGCCCGTAGCCTGCCCACACCGAGTCCCAGGCCAGGGGCGGCTTCAGCACAAAAAGACACAGCACGTTCTCTGCCCCGGCCATGCCCAGGACGAACAGGATCATGGAGGCAAAGAGGAGCGCCAGTGCGCTGCGGTCGATCGGCCCTTCCTCCGAGGACGCGGCCAGCTGGCGGTAGCCCTCCCGACCTCCCGTGCCGGATGGCGAAGGATAATCCAGGAGGAACAGGGAGTAGAGGAGCCCCACTGCACACACTAACAAGGCCACCACCGTCAGTGCAACCCCCGACTGGCCCAGCCGGTAGATGTACCCCGACACCAGCCCCCCGGCGATGCCTGCCAGGCCGCTGAAGAACTCCACTGTGTTGATCCGCAGGCTACGCGCGCCCTCCCCCGACCGCAGGGCTGCCACCGACACCAGGCCGCCCCAGTAGGCCGGGGAGCCCCCGCTCAGCCCGTGCAGCGCTGCCCCCAGGTACAGCACCCACAGCGGCAGCCGGAGCAGCAGGAAGAGGAGCAGGAGCGACTTGCTGAGCACCGAGCCCACCTGAGGCACGGCCAGCAGGACGCGCGGCCCCCTGCGATCCGCCAGGCGGCCCAGGGCCACGGTGGAGAGCAGGGACGGCAGGGAAGCCAGTGAGCTCTGGACGAAGAAGAACTGGGAGGAGAGGGCCTGGGCCTGGTCGCTTTGCCCCATCGCCGTTTCCAGGCTGCGGTTGTAGACCGCCAGAGTCAGGGCAGCGTCGTAAAAGGAGCTGCCCACGGTGTTGATAATGACCACAGGCTCCACCAATGTCAGGAAGCCCACCATGGCTGCTCGGGCACAGGAGAAGAGATCAGGTGCGTTTCTAAAGCTCCAGCCACTGTCAGCGTGTAAGTACCGTCAGTGTGCCATGTTTAAATTTCTAATAATATGGGCAAGTTCTAGGGCTTGGCTAGTTCTAGGGCTAAAGTCTTGAACAGTGACTTTCAAACTAGAAGCGCATCTTCAAACTCACATCCGATAGGTTATTGTGCGTTTTCGGTAAGTCTCCTAATTCTTAAATAGCCAATAGCGAATGTTGTCTTATTTAAACATTCTGAAAATGAAATAATTGTTTTTGTAGTGTCAGTGCAGGTAAGGAAAATTACAGATTCAAATCATGAAAAAAATCCTTACCAGGGATTAAAGATTAAACATCCACACGCTTAGGAATCAATAAGAAATCAAGTGATATCCGAAGTCCATAAGCCTTAGAGAAAGAAATCATAATCACTCTTATGGCAGTAATAATCTCCAAGGTTTCAAAAAGCTTTGACTTAAAGAAATCTGCTGGATAAGACTACAAGTAAAAAGCTAAAAGTAAAATAAATATACAATTCCTGAATGATAGATCAAAAAGTTGGGTTTCTGGTATTTTAAGAACAGCTGCTGTACATTCCAGGGTTGAAAGATGTTGTCAGAAACAAAAGTCGTTTAAGAAAAGTAATAATACCTAAAGATTCCAAGTTAGAATTTGGAAAAACTATAGGCAAGTTGTCTCGTATGGTGATGGAAGCTTTGGATATCCGTAGTGGCACAAAGATCAGTACTTACATATATTACACGTAGTAGTTAAATCATACAGACTAGCTTCGTCACCAAAAACGCGAATCTTCTGGGCCAGAGCAGAGAGCCATTTCAAAGAAGGCCCCTGACGTGCTCCTTGACTGGCAACGGTATCATCCAGAGTTTTGACCAGAAAGATCGTGCTTGATCCCGTGTCTGTCTCCTGTATGACCCCAGCTAGAGAGAGTCAGGAGAGAGTCCGGTCGGCGGATGGTACAGCACTTCACCACACTGCTCACTGACAGGGATCAGTTATAAAGAGCAAGTTATAAAAGAGGAAGGAACACAGAGAGGAATGAAGTGAAAGTGGATGTGTAGGAAAGCGTCTAAATAACAGGTTGCTCTGTAATTGAATCTGGACTCGACAGGAGACACATACCTGCAGTAACATGTAATGTAATGGACTCTCTGTGTGTGTGTGAGGACGTCTGATGCTTTTTTGTGCCATATCCTAAGTTGCCCCCATCATTCTTGTTATACGTTTTGAGGACTAAATACCAAGGTTGCCCAGATATAATAATCAACCAAGCTTTTCTTATCCACACAGCATTTCACAAGAGCGTAATTAACACAACGACAGAAACCAGTGTCTCCCAGCAGTGTGGAGTAGTGGGTAGGGAACTGGATGTTTGGGAGTTCAGATCCCAGATCGAGACACTGCTGTTGTGTCCTTGAGGAAAGTATATTTACTCGAATTACTCCTGTAAATTAGCTTTATAAAAGAGTGCAGAGGTAAGTTACTTCAGTTAAAAGCCAAATGATTTGGTAATTAGTGAAAAGAGAGTGTTGGGGGAATTTGAAAATAAAAGACAAAACAAAGTATTAAACTCTTGAATAAAAAACTTAAAACATACTTATAATAATACTGCCAAGTAGTAAAGATAACACGCACAGTTCCAAACTTTAGGTTATAATTTTTTAAAAACATTTTATTGAAAACAGCGCTGGAGGGTTCCTTTATTAATAGGGGCAGGTCAGCCCACAATGTGGGAACTCTGAAAGAGAATGGTCTGCCACTTACAGTTTAGAGTTTTTTTTGTTTTTTTTTATCCTGGGCAGAGCCACAACCTCAGACCCATGAGAATGACTTGAGAGAAGCAGGTCACCCGTTTTTTCACAAAATCAGAGACCACAGTCATACAGAGCTTTATAGGTCAGAAGCAGTGCTTTACACTCGACGCTGAGCTCTACAAGAGGCAAGGCAAAGAAACTGTGCCAGCACAAGGGTAGTATTCAATATCTGGGTACTGGAACTCTTATGGAGGAAATTACAAAGACAGATGAGGTGAACTACGAATTAGCTAAAGACATCCACAACACCAAGAGTAGCTAAATTGATTCAAGACCTTGTTGAATCAGCTTACATATGCAAAGGTTAAGGAAGTGAACCCAAAAATGAAATCAAGGATTAAGGGGACACCTTGTGGCTCACAGGAGTGGGATCTGAACCCCCTATAATCCTCTGTGCACCCCAAGCCACTCTGATTCAGTCTTGCTGCTGGATAAGCCTACAGCAGTTCTCCTACTGCAATAGCTCTCACGTGCTGACGGTCTTGTGTGCAGTTCTTCAAGACCTGCAGCAGCAGAGAAGAAGCAACAGGGACAGGTGTTTGCAGGGAGCTCTCAGCCATGTTCCCAGTTCTCAGCTTACATAAAGACTCTGGCTGCAGCTGGGAAATAATATGACTTAGAATAACTTAGAAGAACACAGTACAATACAATACGAACACACAGCGTAAACCCCCAAGAAGCAAAGCTACTTGATAAATGCTTTTAGAAAACTGAGGTCACAAGTCTGTGGAAACTTCTGTGATTTTGACTGTGGGCTGTGACATTTATAACAGTCTTTGTGAGACAGAAGCAGGAAGAACAGTCCAGACCATAAGAAGAACTACCATGCTTTCATATTGACATAGGTACTCCTGCTTGGGACTTACCAACCACTGTAAAGAACTGCCATCTTTTACTTTCTAACTCCCCCTCGGAGGAAACCTTCAGTTTCAGTTATTTTTGGCCGCCTTGAAAAATTCTGATGAAAGCCGCACAGTTTCTTCATCATTAAAGTAATACTTTCCATTGCATGTGACCATGATAGGTTGGCATTTCTGTTTATTAATTACAGTACACAATGAAATGGGGAGAAACTACAATTAATCACATCGAGCAATATGAACGAAAACAGGAAGCTCCGTCTGTCAGAATTGAGGTAGTGGTAATAAATTGAGGTAGCAGTTCTGCAGGACTGTTTTTTGTTAACAGGCTGGCTGTCCTTAGAACAACTCTGATAGTAAGGAGTCTGTGCTCTGTACCAGCCCCCATCCTAAAACTATAAGAGTGGCCTGAAATATGAATATTTTGAAGAGCCCTTAATGTTGGAGAATTAGCAGGTAACTGCTGGCATTAGCAGGTTGTAGCTGAAAAGTGTTCAAGGTCAGAATTACACCGTAGGACTCTTGTATGGAGAAAGGGAAGAGGTGCCAAGAGTCCCATAATACATTCAAGCATCCACACAATTAATAGGACCTTTCATGTTGTCTCCCGTTGCTCAGCCAAGTAAGTGGTTTTAGCCATTCTGCAAGCCAGTGTTGACAGTAAAGTAATGCTAGCACAGTAAATTCACATCCTCTTAACATTAACATACTTGAGAGAATCCAATTAGGAAGCACCGAAGAGTAACCTGGAAAATAAATCATCAGAAACATGACATAAAAGGAATGAGACTTCGCTTCCAGCAGATTTTGTTTGTATTGTTATCGTATGTGGATTCTTTGTAGAGGTGTTCAGATTAATTTCACCAGTGATTAAAATGATCTGAGTTCTGGAGCACCATCACGAACATGGGCACAGGTTCTGCATGGTTCTGCTCCAGTTTTGCTTTGGCCTGGTTTCCAGTTCCAGTGCCAGCCTGAACACGATTTAAGCCTGCTTTCACAATGGACCTACAACAGCAAACTTTCCGAAGGCCATAACAGCATTTATTCATTTAAAGCTGATAATGAATCTATACACAGAGAACCACATCCCAGTTAGTATTGTATGTCATCGGATTTTGCTGTACCTTAGTGACGAACAGGGAGTACAGCATGGAAGAACAGACTGAAATGTGTACTGCTGTGAAATAAGAGACGTCAATCAGTGTGAAAGGAGGGGGTCTGATACTTAGCCCATTTAAATTATTACACTGTACACACTGCAGAGGAAAGTTTAAGGACACAGATCTATTCCAATAATTTATTAATTACAAATCAGAAGCATTGGAAATATTTTGTATACACAATATGACTGTAGGATTATAGAAAGGTTATGCATACTATATATCTAATACGAAAACTATTACCAAGCAGATAAAAAACAGAGTCCCTGAAATATAGAATTTCTTTATTTTCTGAGCCTATCCAAAGGTTTTACTAGTAAAATATACAAGTCAACTAGAAATAAAAATGTGTCAATTCAGTCTGCATCTTGAGAATGAATCAACTGACCTTATAAACACACAGCATGTTTCTTTCAAGGATATACCTGCCATACTTTAAATTTTAAGTTTCAATTGTGTTATTGTGACATCCTATTTACACAACTGTTTACTAATAACAGCATTACAATTTGTTCACATTTTAATGTTTTCACTGCTGCTTTCTGACAGTGACATTAACATTCTTATATCAACAGCTATGAGTATTTTACCAAACAGGAGAAAAAAGCAAACCCATTTTCTTTCCAAATATTTTTTTCATTTAAGCCTGGTTCCAGAAAGAAACTTTTTGTCTTAGTAAAACCCTTGAATTGTTCATTATGATTGAAAAATTGAAGTGTTCAATTTTTAATGACTAAATATAACGACCTGTGCACAGCATGTTTCTTAATCCAAACTATTAACCATAAAATATTTAAGGATTCTACACAGATATAGGCAGCATTTGATGCAAAAGCAGAAAATCATGTCCATCTGCAAATCTAATTTGCAATTTTCAGAAACTTTCTATGCAAACATCAAACTAAAAAGCTTTCAATAACATGCATCTGCAATCATTCTGTATTCTTCAAAATGTATCATTTTATATATACATAAACAATTCATTGCTATATTGTTCTAGGGAAGAAGGCAGTACAGGCTCATATGTGTTAAAACTCTCTGCTTTGGCACTTGATCTTTGACTGTGATATACACATATATGTTTGTACTGATGCTTGTGACTTACTCCCCCTTCTATAATGCAACATTTCTTGCATATCACATGGGTTTGGATTACACAGTATCTCTTTTTGACTGCACAGCTCTAAATTACACTTAAAACCAGCTGTTTAAATCTGATCAGAATGATCTGGAGCATCATTAATGAAAAGGTTAAAATTTGATCAATATGGAATGTATTGGTATGAAAGTGTGTTATTGTAAGAGCCACACATTCAGATGTGCAAATTTAAAAAAGAGTGATATTTAATGATGTTCAGTTTCTTAATTTTGTAGAAATCCATTCCAAATGAAGGCACATTGATTCAAGATGTTTTTTCAGTTTCACTATTAACGTGAGGAAGACTGGGACCACAGCTGAAGGCACTAACTACAAACTGACATTGCTTGAACTAGCAGATCAAGACATGCCAATACGCTCTTTTCAGGTAGTGAGAGCTGACCGTGACAAGCCCAGCTCAGTAGGAATAATGCAATGTAGGCAGCCACTGTCTCATCACTGACCTTTCCCCGAGAGAGCTCTGAGAGCCTCCAAGTTTGTTATTTGTCACTTCCTCTGCTTCAATAGACACATGGTTTCCTCCAGAAGTCATAGCAGCAGCCTCTCCCCGAAAGCTCTGAAACAGTTTTCTCCTCGGGCCACTGCGCATCTGCAGTTGTGCCTGGCTGACACCAGTAAGCCAGAAATCACAGCAGGACTGGGAGACAAATACACTGTAAAAAAGCATGAGAATGTGGTGGCGGAAGTAAAGGGGGTGGAAGTTGGATATTGGCCAATCAGTAGGACCCTTCTCCCTCGACTCTTTCCGTTTTTGCGTGTTCTCCGGTGACCAAGAGATGAGGCAATTTTTCCACTGGTTGTGCTGTTAGGAGGGACTCAGTCATGGTAGCTGGGGAAGAGAGATTAAAACCTCTCCCTCCCTTCTCCCTTCCTCCAAAAAAAAAAGGCTTTGCCAGTGTAGCTCACCCCTGACTAACGCCAGCCTGCCTTCTCCCCTTCAGTCGGCAGCGGTGTTGGTATACATGCCCGCTTCCCAGAGCAGGGCGCGGGTGTTCTTGTGACGTGTCACACGCGTGGCCTCCAGGACCTGCCAAGCAAAATGGAGACAGAAGTTCGGGCAACCGAGCTGTCTTACTGGCATTCCAAGTACCACCCAGAGAGGGACAAGTGGACATAGTGCCTACTGTCTACTTTAATGACATTTGGTGTTTCAGCCTGTTCAGGGCTTCTGCACACACTACAGTTCCCCTAAACACAGATGTGTATGAATGATCTCACACCGCCTCTTTAATCCCATAATGTACCTCAGTGGCAATTTCCACTGAGAAAACGCTTCGGTACTAGTGCTCACTGTGTCAAGTGGGAAAGCCAAAGCAAAAAAAAGCTTAATTTGCTGCAGAAGGATGCAAACATTTCAATGTGCAGCAGCTCATTCTATGGAGCTGTTTCACAGGATTCAAAACTTTGAAGCCCATTTAAATGCTCCAATTTAAAAGCATCCAAACATGTTTTACGAGCATGACTTTCATTTATGTTGAAATAATACTTCACTCCGGTGTCCCCAGTGACTAATGTCCTAATCCTTCCTAAAGTGAACCAGAATTACAGAGGGCTACTTCTACTACGCCTGTGCTTGGATTCGGACGATTTGGGAAACGCTCCGCACCTCATTGTTCACATCATCACTGGGCTGAATGCCAGCATACTGGGGAGAGAAAAGCAAAATGAGAAGTCTAGTAGAGAAGTCTGATTCAATATACATCAGGAAATCGACTTTATAAACAACTGTTCAGCTCGACTAGACAGGAGCATGGTCAAACATATTCCAGGATAATCAGAGTACTCTTACTGTTTAAAATGTAGGTTCACTAGACTTGACAACATCCAAGCGTTTAGTGCACTGAAAGGGTATTTTAGTCAAAAATGTGGCTTAACACACTTGGCTGAGGGCTGACTTCCTGGCCAGAGGGAGGAGTGACCAAGGGGCAGCTGCAGAGGTAGAGATGGGGTGCAGAAAGAGATAGAGAAGGGGATAGCGTGTAGTATTCATAATGTTTTAGGTTTTTGGGATGATAATGAATTACTGACGGCACAGTTTTTACTGAACTTGGCTGTTGTCATCCCTCCCGAACTTTCAACTCCACTATAAATGGGATAACGGTTTAGTTTTAGGAAACTGAGCTAAATATGGAGCAGATAAGTCAGATTTGCTTTACTATAGTGAATCTGGCATGGCCCTTTTGAAATTTTCATATACTTTGATCTCTAGTTGCACAAAGCTTTCCTGTGCTTTTCTGCATTTTTCATATCATTAAATAAGCCGCTACAGGCGTCTCTTCTACGGCCTCCAGAGGTGGAGGAATCAGTCACCCTCTCCAGTCAAGTTCAAACATCATTCCAGTGGAGTCCCATTCAGGTTTATGCAGCTGATCATCTCCATCATTTGCAATTTCCATACCAGCTCATGTGTCATCTCTTTTGTTGAATGTAGCTGCTTGAAGTTAATAATAATAACGTGATGATTTTAGTCTTTAAGAAAAAGGGTCCTGTTTTGTTCAGTTTCATTCAGAATGTAATTTCTTAGTTATTGGTGCCAAGACCTTGTGCTTTATCAGCTTCTGCATGATTATGAGATGAAGCATAAGCCTTTATATACAGTGCTAAAACATGCACAGCTCTGTTTACGGCTGTGTTTTTTTTATTCAGTAACTGAATTCTTATTCCCAGTTTTTCATCCCAGTAAGAGAGCTCGGATGTAATTAAAACCAGTAGAAAGGGGGCAGGCAAAAAACAGCACCCCCCAGTTTTCTGTCCTGCATTCACACACATTACCTTCACACCGGACAACCCCACCCTCCGACTCACTGCGTTCTCCTCCAGCCTCTGTTTGATCCTCCTCTCTTCGAAGTTCTCCAGCAGCGTCTCTGTCAGCCCTTTGAGGGTACTGGGCTCACACCGGCCGTTTGGATCCATCACTGGGGGCTCTCGGGGGGAAGAGGGGGCCTGGGGGCGCGGGGATCCCCAGGGCTGGGCTGTTACCATGCTTAACAGGGGCGCACGTGGAGCAAACCGAGGAGAGGCCAGAGGTGGGGCCGTTGTCTCTGGATCGTCTGAAAATGCACAGACGCTAATGAGCAAACGCAGAAGAAGGATCAAACAGCAGCTTTTGTACAATGACATCGACATCCTCGCCTTTAAAAACAGAACCACGGGAATTGGAGTCTGCAGCTGTTTGGTGTTGATTGAGTGTGCTTTTGTTGCTTGTAGCTGAGGATGAAAGAAGGCAGGCGTGCTTGTTTAAAAAAAATGACAACCTGGAGGAAAAGGAAGCCTGCATACTGTAGCTGTATGCAAAACCTTGAGCAGACAGCAGAATGCCATTATCCACTGTCCTGTGACAAATATTTTGGCTTAGATTTTCGAGGGCTGACTTCCTTACCGGTATAACACTTGTTGCTGTTATGTTTAGGCCTATAGACCTGGGAGGTCAGCATTTTTTTGGCTTCCAGTTCAATTAGTTTTTCTATTAGCTCATATGACACGGCTTTGGTGAATCAGCCATATACAAAATGTATCAGTTATGCACACATTGACAAAAAAAACAGATTAAAGTGTTACATATAAAAAAGACAATTCTTTGTGGTTACATATAAAAAGATTGCCTCCCAAAGAACCTTTGTGATAGAAATTGCTAATGATATAATATGGAGTCCAGTAAATCCTAAAACTACAGCTTAACAGTTCCTGTAATGTTGGCTAAAGAATATATATTTTTCAACAGTGGTAAGAAATCTTTCTTGCCAGCAGATGTCACTGTTACTCAATAGCAAAAAACCCCACTAACACCACTTCTATGACACTACAAAAAAAGTCAATACCTCAAAAACAGGAAAAGGAATACATTTCTCTGAAAAGACGAAAATGGCAGTGCATATAACCATTTGGCCTAACCCTGCATTTTTACTCATTTAAAACAAGTCTGTGTTCATGCTTAAGAAAATCTTTTTCTTCAATCATTAACTGAAGTCCAGGTCCTATTTTCAGTCAGGGAGTTTGTAAGGCACGAACAAAGTTCAGATACACTAATTAAGTTAACTATTCCACCCTCCTACTCCCAGAAAGAATGATTATCACAAACAGGAGTTCTGCTAACTCAGTGATTTAAGAGCACACTCTGTCAGAATGTGGCCATTAAAATAGCAGACAATTGAGAGGAGTGCTGAGCTAGTGTATTGGAATGCAGTGAGCTCTGAATTGCCAAAGTATAATGAGTCTGTTGTGGTATTCTACAGTAAGCACATAAGATTTTAGCAAAGCATGCTAAATACTGGTAAAAGAATGTTAAAGTACAGACGTTCATAGTAAATCTATGCAAATTAAATTCTTGCAACAATTCTTGCAAAACTGGCTGACAAATTTGCAGTGGTAATGGTTTAGGAAGGGACAGCTGTGTAGTCCAGCAGGTTGAGAATGCAGACTGACCAGAGGAAGGTCCAGTGCGAAGAAAGCTCAGGAAGACAAGTTGTCAAGTACTGGATCGTCCAATCTTTTGCTCAGAACTCTGCTATAATCAGCAGCCATTGTCTGGTGGAACTGTGTAACAATCAGTCTAAAGAACAGGTTGTCTCACAGTCCTTCAATGTAATTGAATGCATCGTATCTGACTACTTTTTAATTGGATTAATGGCTCACCTACTTTAAATAGTAAGTACATATGTAACATTCCTTTCAGACACCCAGCTTGTAATATGTGACATTCATGGAAAAACGCATTGAATGGGGCATTAATTACAAATGGCAATGATTATCAGAGGAATCACGTGAGTTTCATCTTCATTTTGTTAGGATAAAGGCTGAATATATCTCTATCGGTGATCATTTTGAATTCTGAAGGAGGTTACTGAAAAGAAATCTAGTCAAATGCCAACAAGATCTGTCAGGTGACATGGAGATGGAGCTTTAAATTGGTGTTATTTTAAAAGGTTTAAACCTCTTGATTAGACAGACCAAATCTGCACACTTAAATTATAGCAAATTGTTTTAATATGAGTAAACCCAGTGCCAATATCTAATTATTAATGGATTTACTGCACTTTTCTCATTCTATTGCGTGAATAATTATAGATGGACCCTAACTAAGATCTGAGGTGTCCTTGTTGGCACAGGGACCAGTATTTTACACTTGGGTACACTGAATTATAACTGCACAGTTACATTTAGGGATTTGAGTTAGGGTTGAACATATTAAAATAATGCTCTAAATGCACTAGGTTACGAAGATTCCATGATCCTACCTAAGACCTGGACTATATCAAAACCTTAACCTACCTTCCAACTTTAAATTATAAACCTGAAGAAGCCTGAGGATGTTTCCGTCCTGCACTACTTTTAAAAATCTGCATTTGTCTGGTAGGTCTATTTTTTAATTAGACCTAACATTAGTAAATGAGTAGAATTAATACATTTTTGGTCATTTAACTAGCAAGGTATGCTTAGACTCAGGTGTCCTGCAAGTAAAGTTGTGTAAATCTCGTGGACATACATTGCAATTGACAGGCAGCCATGTGGCCTCTTTTTAGCTCGTTTGCTTACTAGTAGCTAATTGATCTGAGGTTCTCTTCCAGTTGTTTCTCGAAAGAAATGTATTTAGTGGTAAAACTAGTTCCTTCTTTATTAGTATTCGCTTGCTTGTTTGATCGATTGTGGCCCTGCATCACATGAATTATATCAGAAAATATGGCTTTTACTACAGTGATTGATTCACTGAACAAAATCTCACCAGAAATCTGAGCAGCTAATGGATTCTTTATTAAAAGCAGGAGCAGCAATGCTACAGAGATCACCCAATTGTATTATGGACATTTCGTCAAGTATTCTGTTCAGTTATATTGCGGGTATATTAGCTAGATAGATATCATGGCGTGTACCTTACCTAGCTTGAGTGGAGTGACCCTTGGCTTTGCATGGTCTACGGCATCCAGACCCCACAAGAGAGGCAATGTGGTTCCTTTATACCTCTCTACAGCAGGTGCAGGACCAGGCTCTGGTGCCACTTGGTCAGAAGCTGTCAGTTTCCTGTACTGCAAGAGAAGTGGGCTACTTTCTTTGCCCTGTTCTGCCGTGGGTGAGACAATTACAGGAGATGTTCTATCCAAACCATTCAAGTCCCCATCCCGAGAGGAAAAAAGCCCAGTTCCTTCCCTTAGCTTGCGCAGCTCCAACTCTCGTTTCAGGTCCTCCTCAATCTCCAGCCGTATGGCCTCTGGAGTCTGGAGCTTGCGAGTCTTCATCTGGAACCTCTCATGCTGGCCGTGCCAGTGACGTTTTGGATCATGGACCTCACTGAAGTCCTGAATGTCCGTGGCTGTAGGAAGGCCTGTCAACCCTTGGACCAATGGATATCTTAGTGAATCATTCACTGAATGTTCAAGAGACACGCTTCCAAAAGAATCTCTGACAGGAGTTGAAGATAATGGATTGTTTGGCATTGTTATGCATAATGACTCTTTGACTGAGCTGGGCCCCAAATGATCTCTGGGCAAGGTGAACTGCACAGATTCCTTGACTGTTATCAACTGGGCTTGATCATCACCTACCACCAAAGGCTCTAAAACCTTAGTTCCACTGATGCCTAGAGACTTCTCAGCTGTAGTATGCATCTTGGAAACTGTGGATGTCTTTAGCCCAATGTCCTTGTCACCAACTCCAGCTTCAGGGTTGGCTAGTTGATCTTCCCTGGAGGTCATCAAATGTTTGATTTCGTGCTGCACTCTGTACTTGTTCTCTTCACTTCCCAACCTTTCTTTTTGAGGTTTGACTGGGGAATCTTTCTCGCGAGCTTTGAGAACATAGTCGTTCCCATCAGGATGTCTATGTGGGCAACAAGGAGGTGTGAAACCTTCTGTGTCTACATTGTCTTTGTCTTCAATTATTAGTGCAACTTCTGGAGTGAGCCTTCCGTCTTCTGTACCTGATTTGGACTTTGTGGCATCTACAAGCTTACCAGAAAGGCTCATCCTGATGGGCATCACTGGCACCTCATCAGGTTTCAGCTCAAACACTCTCTTTCTCTCCTCCAGTTCCTGAGGCGTTCCTCGATCATACAGTCCTGCAACCTTGCCCTCATGTAGCAGGTCCTCCTCTCGGCGAATCTCTCTCTCAATCTCTCGCTGAATGAAAAAACTCACTCGGGCTTTCTCCTTGGTCTTGCCCACTGTGGGGGAAGAGGTCTGACAGTCTTGGGAGAGCAAAGGCTTGGTCTTGATCTGCACTATCTCCTTGCTGTCAGAACGCAAGATCCCTCGTTCCCGCCGAAGATTCTCCTCTCTCTCCTGGGCAATACGGATCTCCCGTTCGATGGGAGTCTCCGTCTTTGTTGGGGTCTTGGATACTAGAACCTCATGGGAAGTACTGCTATCACTGGCATAGCCCCCACCCAGGTCCAAAGATAGCTCTCCTAATCCAGAATCGAGATCATCAAAGCAGATATTTTGCCTCTTACTGCCATTACTGCTGTCCGCCACCAAAGATACAGTGACCCTTTTGCTGGTGAACACCTCATCCACAGGTGTGTCTTTCTCAAAGTACTGTTTTTGGGGTAGGGCAGGCTTTTCCTCCATTTCATCACCTTGATTTACTTTTACAGCAAAGGTGGTCCTTTCTTCCATGTGAGGAAATGCTTGCAACTTTGGGGTCTGTAATTGCTGAGGGCTTTGGAGAAAAGGATTCTGGTTGGACCTTTCCATCATGAGGAACTGCTGACGTGCTGCACTGAAGTCGATCTGCTTAGTGTCAATACTCTCAGACTCTACCACATGAGAGGACTGCTCACTGGGTGTGTTATAGTGGAGTGCAAAACCTTCCATGAGCCTACTGGGTGACTTGGTCGTATCTAGTATTTGTAGGGTGTTCCACTGTTCATTGAAGGTGGAGCTCTTCTTTGGTGCCTGGCTGCGGATGATCTGCAGCCTCTCGTACTCCAGTTCCTGATCTTCCAGGGAGCCATCACCATCAGTTATCCTGTAGCGGGCGTCTCCATTCTCCTCAGCAAAGAGTTTGTCTGGCTTCTGCTCTTCATGATATGCTCGCAGCTTGAAGCCATTTTCTACCCTTAAGGTGGCAAGCTTGGCTTCCCTCTGAGGAGAAGACATCCAAGCTTCAGTTTTTTCTGCTTCTAGAGTGGTGTCTTCACCTACAAAGGAATAGAAACCAGTCTGTGGGCTTCCTGGACTCTCTGGGCTCTCCGAATTCCAGTCGTTCTCCTCTTCCACTACTGAGACATGTCTTGCATGTACCACCACTTCCCCCATCCTCTCCTCTAGGCCTGGTGTAACTGTTACCGAGGGCTGGGACCAGTTCACTAGGATATGCTCCCCGGAGTAGCTGTTTGCATCTGACTGCATACCACAACCGTTTTCTAGAGAGCTTTCCAACTGATCTTGTGTTGTTTGTTCTGTCACCCCAAGTCTGGGAGACAGGTTTCTCATTATCCATCTCTTGGGAGTGCTCTCCATTGGTGTCCTTGCTTCTGAGTCTCCTGGTACAATCTTGGGCAGTTGATGCTCAGAAATAGTCAATGCCTATTCTTCTTCCCCATTCCGGGACGACTGAACCTGTTGACCTGCAGCCGAGTCTGTTGACTGCTTCTGTCCAAAAGAAAAAAGTAAGTTAGTATGTACAGTACACGGTGTCTTGTGATTTAATGGGAATTATTTTTTACACGTCGAAAATAATAAAGGTGATCAGGCCAATCCACATCTCCTGTCTGTGCCAGAACCAGAAACTAACTTTAATCATATTGTGTGTAAGAGCGATGGGCATACAACAGAGTTCTGTGCTGCTTTTCAAAGGGTCATTCTCTTGTGACTCTTGTGTCTTCTGTGTTATTCATCAGCTCCTAGGACCCTGAAGTGAAGGTATAAGGAGCACCAGCTAATAAGTTTATTACCTGACAATAAAAATACCAACTACACCGCTGTAAGCTTACAGCCTACTGCAGGAAAATCCCATGAAACACAGGCTCAAGGTCTCTGTTTATTAAGGGAAAATGGATTCCAACACAAAATTGTCTGATAATGGTTGGGACCACTTCGATTTGCTCATTTTAAAAGCACTGCAAACTAACACAAGATCAGTATCAAAAAAGGATACATCATGGTTGAAAAAGGACATCCCCTATTGCAGTTTAAGTTGCTTAGAAACATCAGAGATCTCAGATATATTAAAGGTACAGCTATCTTTTTCACATTTTTTAGCTATCCTTACTAAGCTACAGCATGACTGAATTCAGGAAATCAACCAGGAAGTATCTTATTTCTGGTAATGGCGAACATGAGATTTTAGATAAGCACGCAGACTTATTATTGACTACAATCTCTGGCTGAAACAGCACATTTTCAAATCCATTTAAGCTTTATTGAGCTTATTGATGAATACCCAGCAATAAATATTCCTGATAAGCTTCTTAAATACAAAGCACCTGACTCAAAAATTCCAAATTCTAACCTGGGCAGTGGGCAGCACGGTGATGCAGTGGTTGACATTGCTGGTAGGCTAGTAGGTTACTGGTAGGTTAATTGGATTCTGGGAAATTTGGCCCTGGTGTGTGTGCCTGTCTGTGTCTGCCCTGCAATGGACTGGCATCCAGTCCAGAGTGTATCCTGTCTTGCATTTGTTGCTTGATGGGATAGGCTCATGTGAAAAACATGCACCTGTCACAAATGCAGGCATGACAAAGTGGAAAGTTCTGTCATACCTCGGGTCTCACTGAGTGTGTCAGACATTCCTGTCAGTCTTGTAAAACTGCAGGCCTATCCTTGCTTTATAGCTCTTGACAAGAACACTACCTTTTGCCTGGATTCCTGGCACGCCACTCTGATAACATCGAGACTTCTGATCACCTGACTCAGAATTTGGTGCTACTTCCTGGTATGATCATAGACCTATTACAGTAAATTCCTGGCCTTTGCACCTTCACCCTGTGCATCACAAAAACTTACAAACTTGGCCAGTAGCCATATCACTCTGCAACTCATAACCGGCAGCCCACTGAGGCTCAGAAGGTGGCCAATACCTGGATGGGAGACCTCCTGGGAAAGCGAGGGTTGCTGCTGGAACAGGTGCTAGTAGGACCAGTAGGGGGCACTCACTCTCTAGTCTGTGAGTTCACCGATGGGGACACTATACTGTAAAAAAGGTGCCGTCCTTTGGATGAGATGTGAAACTGAGGTCCTGACACTCTATGGCCATTAAAAATCCTGAGACTATTCTCAAAACGTGTAGGGGTATTACCCTGGTGTCCTGACCAAATATCCCCCTGGCCTTTACCAATCATGGCCTCCTGATAACCCCCCTCTCTGAACTGGCTTCATCACTCTGCTCTCCTCCCCACTGAAAGCTGGTGTGTGGGGAGAGAACTGGTGCACTCTGGCTGCTGTCACATCATCCAGGTGGGGGCTACATATTGGTAGTGGAGGGGTTATCTAATACTGAAGTTCATCCCCCACCTGTGACAGCTGTTATGCTCCAGCCATCCCACTGCACAGCAAACTGGGTGACGTAAGAAATGGCTTCACCGGTTGAATAAAGTGTGAATTTTAGGGAGGACACTGTGCAAAGCCAGAGTGGAATTTAGACATGGCAGTGGGGTTAACACCCATACTCTTCCAAATGCGACCACAGAACAAAAAGCAGGCAGGGCCTTGGATTACTGTCTCATCCAAAGGACATCACCTCTTACAGCACAGTGTCCCTGGTCACTGTTCTGGGGCTCTGGTTTGGAAATTCTGGTCCAGAATCTGGTTCACCAACGCTTCCAACAGCTGCTGAGTTTTACCAGGGGGTCTCCCACTTCAGTATGGACCAGGCCTGGCCTTGCTTAGTTGCTGAGTTCTGAAAAGATCAGGCTGGAAGATGCCAATGCTTCTCATGTACCTAAAAGAAACAGCAGTACTGATCCATGCAGTCCGCTCCCACATGCAGACCCAGAACAGAGCCTGTCCAGTGTATGCCCAGCATCTGCTGCTGACACCAAAGCTGCTCCAGAACAGTATTTCTCAGCAAAAGCTAGGGGAAGCTGACTGTCTGCTTCATTTGTCCCAGAGTGGTTTTGAAGGAGCTGCAAGGCAGAGCTGTGTGCAGCTTGTACTGGACTGTGTATTGCTGATGCTGATAAGCCCCAGTCAGCACGCGGATTCCTGGAACTCAACTCCTTCGGAGGGTCTCATTGGTCCAACCTGCCGAGGTGGGGCAACAGAAGCGCTCACAGCTGCTCCGCTGTCCCCCACTATCTCATCTTCACCAGAGAAATTATTTCGAAGACCAGAACCCCGCTGGGCCATTTTTTTCTAGATACTTTTCTTCATCAGTTCAAGATCTGGAACAGCGCAGGAACACAGAGGGGGCTCAGAGGATGACTCATATCTAAACCTCAACGCTAGATTAATTAACAAATAAAGTCCAGCCTTGTCTCTGTGTGTTTTTTTGTAAGGAGATTCTTCTGCAGCTGACAATGTGTTGATTCGGTTTACTTCCCTCCATTTTCTAACTGCTTGAAATACAGGCTGGCGGGGGAGCCGGAGCCTGTCCTGGCAAGCAATGGGCACAAGGCAGGGTACACCTTGGACAGGACACCAGTTCCCATTTCACTTCCATTCAGCACTAAGTTTGTCTGGTTTCACAATGAAATGTTTAAAAAGACTGTCAATTAATGCCTGTCAGAAATAAAGCAATCAGAAAGCTTCACATTGTAACAGAACTGCTGGAGTACTGAAATCCGTGTGGATATCGTCAAGGGATCCACTCTACAAATGTGAGAAGAGATTGCAGGTAGAAGAGAGAGCAGGCACACCCTGAAGTGGTAGTACAGATTCTCCTTGACCAAATTAGCCTTCTGTATTTGAATTACACACCTTGATTAAAAAAGGAGATAAATAAGTCATTTATTGTAAAATGTTTCAAATTGAATTTGCAGGAGAAAATAAAAAAGAAAAAGGATAATTGACAACTTTCAAAAATAATTTGCCATTATTAATGACTTTCACCTTGTGCAAATGTCAGTAGTGTACAGAGAGGGCAGAAGAACTTTGGCAGATGATGGCGGGAAGTGTCTCTTTATATTTCCTATTGGTTCATAAGAAACTGGATCATTTCTTTAACACTTCTGGTGTGTATATACTCTTCCATTTTTGTTCTTCCCAGACCAGAAAACCTTATTTTTCCAGCACTAGTGCTGTCTTGAATAATAACACCTGCCCCATTTTCCAGGGACACCCACACAGTTTCCTCGATTGATCTCCCTCTATCACAGGCAGTGAAGACAAGCAGCTACTGCAAAGGAATCATTTCACACTGTACACAGTTCAATGTGGAGCAGATTTCAGCATATCTGCAAGTTTCTCTGCCATGCTGCTCAGTTCCACCTCTTTCATGCTAATGAGAGCACATGTGAGGCAGGCTCATCTTTACTGAATTGAAATTAATTTAATTACAACTGAGCAGAGCCTATTCCACCCTTCTGAATGAAGTCAAATGGAGCATTTAGCTATTTACAGGATAATTGTAGCTGCTGAAGAGCTGTTTTAACAGTGCTTGGAGGGCACTAGAGTTTTATATTCTCTCTCTTTCTAAAGGCAACAGCTCCAAAAACCAGCAACATGATCACAGGCCATATTTTTGCATTTATGAAAAATTGATTCCAATTAATTTTAACTCACCAATCAAAACTTGTAAAACATTGTTCTACTTAATACTTGCAGGCAGCAACAGAAGATTCATATTAAAAACTCACAATTGTCGTTAGTTTGGCAGGGAGTAATACATGACATTTATAAGCCTTCTTCCTAATCAACACAAGCTTCCCTATAGAATACTCTTTTAATGTTAGCAAGCAAAAGCCAGACTTCTTACCTGCCAGTCAAAGAAGTGTGAATAGTTCTAGTCTTATTCTTCGTTTGAGAGCTCCCGAGTGCAGCACACCTCTGTATAAGCAGTGCTCTTTATCGTCCTGCGCTTGGTTTAGGAAAGGAGTTTTAAACGTCTGACTAAAAAAAAACCCAGAACTCTCCCTCTTCACCTTTGCTCTGTCTCTCAGTGTATTACTAGTCGATGTGACGCCTGTCTGTTTTTTTTTTCTGTGCTGTATGTTTTTTACTCCTTTTCAGGCAAAGTTCAGAGCATATCAAGCGAGTTTAGTTAAAGCACCACACCCTCCCACCAGAGACTGCGCGAGTGAGAGACGCAGTGAGAGAAAACACTGGCAAACGTCTGAAAAGAAAGATAAACTAGACCTAGAAACTAGGGTATTCGCAAGATGAGCAACAACATGGAAGACTTCAGCCCGGAGAATACATAACGCAAAACCATTAAAAACTTGATAATCCTAGAAAGGTTCCGCAATTAGTTCTCTTGTTGGTTTAGTAAGCCTCTAGCTACCACACACACGATTAGTGATGTGCTTCTTCCCTTACATGAGTTTATTGTGGGATTAAAGTAGTCTATGCATCGCTCCGAAGCCTTTGGCGCCACCTTGTGGAAAATGATATAATAATAATCTCTAAGTACAATTGGCAGTATTTGGAAACCTTGTAAGTCCATTATGAAACAAACATAGATAATTCAGGGCATTTTAGTAACACTAGCACTTACTTTAGAATATGTATATTTTCTTCATTGTATTTTTGTGTGAACATTTATATCTGCATATGTAGTATACTGAGAAAAACCGTGATGACATTTATCCACAGCACTGCTCACAAGGACACCAGGGTCTTTGACCAATGAACAGCACTCTCCAGGGAAGAGGAATAATGCATTTGTCCTCAAAGATGGTCATAGGTTTGTGGAAGTTACTGTCAACCTATGGAGTCACATGTATAAAAGAAATATGAGCTTTAGTCTCCTAGGACTGAAATTGTGCAGGGCAGGACAAAACGATTGCGTGACATTGCTCCTGTTGGTTTGAAGATCCTTGGTCAGTGGTAAGGATTTTGAAGGTGTGTGCATCAGATGAAACAGTGCACTGGGGATTTAACCCTGTAGAGAGAGAGAGATGTGAAGGGAACAAGTCTCTTGTTTATGAGAGATGATTAAATTCCAAGGCATGAGAAAAGAACGTCTGAGAGGCGATTTGAGTAATCAGGGTTTCTCACTATATAACCAGTTACAATTCAGCAGATCACTCCCTTGAAGGTTAAGGTCTGAACAGTTTGCTTCACAGTCCACAAGTTCTCTTTAGTTTCCCCAAGACTGTCTTATCTATTTTAAGGACTGTTTTGAGGACAGAAACAGAATGAACAGAAAGGGGGGTCTTGAGTAATCCATTTCTGTCTTGGAAATCACTGAAAAACAACATGATCATCATAAACCAGGAAAGACATTTTGAAAACCAAGAAATGTCCGTGATGTTAACAAGGAAGATGATAAATTGTTTGCTTTTTTATCTTGATGACATTAGCTGAAGTTCCACCTCTAATACTGGCAGATTAAAAGGTATTTTACAATCATATTTTTGCAGTGCATTAAAAGTGGAAGGCAGGGAGGGCTCTTGGTCCTTGATAATGAAGTGTGTGATGGAGATGAATATTAGTGTGGTGTAGGGTTCTGTGCTCTGACTGCCCGTCAGTGGCCATGTGTGTGAACACTTGAGTGTGTGTAGGTGGTGGTGGGATGTGTGTGTGTAGGGGGGTGCTCAATACTGCCCGGTTTCCCAGGCAACAGGGGGTCAGGGAAAGCCCACAACAAGCAAGTCGAAATCTGAGGAACAGGAATGGGAAAGAGTGAGAATCGTTAAAAATCTGTTGTGGTTCCACGACCAGATGTACCAAAGGATTTCAGACAGAGTGTGTGTTACAACATTTCAATACCCTTCCAAGTCAGTGTAGGTAGCGGGATGAACAATAAGCACTTTCTGTAGTGGAGTCTGTGGAACTTTCAGGGAAAAAAAAGCACATTTCTGGGAAATAAATGAACAGAAACGGTAGAATTCTTGTGCCAGACATTTGCTTCAGTTATTTTTCTTTTAATAGCCACATTTCAAATGTGCTGTAGCAGACACCTTTATATAGGTATGAAAAAAGGAAAAATAAAAAAAAACTAGATAGCCTCACCACAAACGTGAAAACACGTTACTAATACATAAATATGCTTCTGAATAAATTGGAATATTTCCCCAGTCCTTTCCTTTCACTCACCTAGTCTCTCCTGCTGTTAATATACATCCTGTTAAGTGCATTTTTACTGATAGACAGACAGGACTAGTCACATCCACAAAAAGATAATAATAAAGACAATAATAAGAGAATTATTAGAGTGTGTTGTGTGGATTACAATGTACACATATGCCTCCGCGATACAAAGTCTACTGTGCTACACTGTTTCTGTGCTCTTGTTTTTTGCTATTACAGTGTGTGAAAAGATGATAATCACTTCATTTCACACCTATCAAGCAGACAATTTAATCAAACTTTTTTTTAAAATCATGTTCATTTTTTTGCATGCAATTTGGAGATGATCAAATGGGTCCAAAGTTTATATTAAGGTCACTTCATTCTCTAAGCAACTTTACAAGACCAGCTGACTTTATAATCAAGAGCAGAAATCAGTGCCTGAATTTATATTGTTCAAATGCCCCCACATTAGGTTTCTCACCTTTAAGATGGTGTCATAGTTCTGGAGATGACCAGATTTCAGTTTAGATTTCTCAATTATTTTTGTTATGCTCACCGTTATGTGTTTTTCGCATCACAACCCAAAGCTACAAACCCAGCTCCCTGTCTCAGGGGAGAATGAGGAACCGCAGGCAGACTCCTGTGAGTCACACGGCACCACTACCCAGCTCCATGCCAGAGACTTAGTGCCAATCGGAGGGCAGTCTCGTCCTCCAGTGACCTCATCATATATCTGCCAACCCCCAGGAAGCTGCAGGGGGCACCGTGTTGCTCAGAGGTGAGACAGTCCCAGCCAGCTCGTCCTACCATCCCCTAAGCGATGCTCAGATAATTTGGCACCACTATCTGGGGAGTCCCGGATCCAGCTGGGTAGGGAGATGGCACAGGCCTGAACCCGTAATCACAGAACTTGACATGCTCTCAGATGAGCTTCTTTACCTGTTGAGCCACACTGGAAACTCCCACGAAATTACTTTCCCACTGAAGGTACAGCTTTTGGCATAAATATTGGCAATCATTTGTATCCTAATATCACACCTCTTATTAAAAAAGATCGCTCAGGCAACATGACTGGAAAATATGTATAGTTTAACCAATGATATTCACTTATTGCATTTACTAGAGTAGAAACAGCATGCTGGTCCTTAGGGTTGAAGGTATGACCCCCATTGATTCATTTTAGTGTTTTAAATGTTATAGACAGTGACAGTTAAAATGGTCTCCAAATTTGCTTATCTAACACCACTGGTCTAAGGTGAACTGAGAGTGATAACATGGTTTACGATCGGACAGCAGGAAGTTATTCTTGTACTCACCGTTTCAAGTTGGGGGGCGTTCCACCAAGGGTCTGAGTTCAGTTTTCCATGGGTTTTTTTTGCCCAGGGTGACAGGGCACTGGTACGCAAACCTTGGAAAAAAAATGTATTCCAATAGTAACGATGGTGCTGGCCTGGCACTGTCGTTCGGATCTGAGATCCCCCTCAAACTCCACCTCTCACTGTCTGTACCTTCACTCTTGTCAGTGCCCACAGTTCAGGAGGTATTAGCGGGCTCAATGGGTGCCCAACAGACAATGTCAGAGTGGCGTGATCAAGTCCCCTGTTTATTTCCGGCCTCGCCACACGCGTGCTGAGCACAGAGGAATTTTGCTGGAATGCTGCTGATGGTCAGCAAGTTGCTCAGACAAAGCAAACAGCCCCAGCCGTCCTCTCTGTGGCATTGTGAGACTAGGCTTTGTGTTGCCTGTGGATGCTGGCCCTGAATGAGGTAGGCCTTTAAGGAATTATCTCGATGGTCCTCATTCCTCTGACGCTCCCTGTTGCACTGGTGTCATTCCCCTTCAGAGGAACCGAGGGCCAGCTTGGCATTTTAAGAACACAATGACGATAAGGATAAGATTTGAGGATGCAAAGCACGATTCTAAGACGATGAAATGCCTAAAGAAAAGCTTGGAGTCGCACAGAAAGCGCACCATTTTCCACTGTTGGAAGTGCTCCAGGAGGTTTGACACCCCAGTTTTAAGATAGGAAAAATAGATCTCAGTGGAAATGCAGTTGCCAGATTTTGTGTCAGAGTTTTATTAAGCAAAGACACTCCTGTCCCTTCATCGCTCGAAGGCATCACTTTCATCAAAAAGTGAAATCATGACCCCTTTCTCAGACTATGTCCAACATTCACAGTTCACAAAGACAAAGAGGAAGGTTGTGCTGGTGAAAAAAGCTGCAAAACACCTAATTGTGAAACATTCTTTACATAAGCGTAAGACATAGCGTTTTTCTGGTGAGATGGATTAAAAACCTTGAAAAAGAAACTGTCATCTTCAGAAAGCCAGAGATCATGGAGATTTCTTAGAGCTCCTAGATGTCCAGGAGTGGGTGGGGTGTCAGAAAAGACGACGGCTACACTGTCCAGGAAATTTGGTCTGAATTTCTTTATTTGAATATGTAAAAACAGAGACATAACATTGCTTACAGCACATCTCAATTTTTTTTTGTTTGGAACACTTTCCAGATCACTTTCCAGTTTCGTAAGCTTTCATTTTTTTTTAGCCTTCACAACAAACAAAGCGGTAGAAGTAGCAATCGTAACAGTAGTAGGATTACTGTAGTAGCAGTTGCGGTAATAATCAAAGTGTTCGACACTGGTGAGAAGTAAGAAAAGTGGAGTGACCCAGTGAAGAGAGAGAGAGAGAGAAAGCTTATTACTTTTTCAAGGAGGATATATCAAAAAACATGCACACTTCTACAAAATGTACAAGTCCAGTTTGACCAGACAACAAGGCATTGGGGCTATATCAGTTAGCATACTGCCTACTGGTTGTGGAATGTTTCTGCTGGACAGCTGCAGGAGTACCTTGGAGCAATCTTTTGAGGTAAAAAGAAAGAGTACTTTATTAATACAGTCTAGGTTGAGATCACCAAGAATTTGTATTTTTCTTGGCAGAGTTAGAAGATAATAGGGTATGTCCTCCTCAGACATCTGGAGAAACTGAAATATGGCCTTCTGTGATGATGAGAATCCCTGAATTAATTTGATAAATATTGACACCAGTACAGTCAGTACACAGTTGACAGGGCATGTGTAAGGCCAATACAATATATCGACATTATGGGCAATATAGGGCCTTAGGCTGAACAAGCAGCCTTTTACCTCTAAGTAGTACAGTATGTATCAGTCACATACAGACAACCTGCAGGATCTTATCTTGACAGATCAAACAACACATATAAAAATACATACAACCGATTTTAAGAACTGAAAGATGTTTTTATTTTTATTTAAATATCCTAACACCTATACAATGAGGAAATGTAGACCCCTGTGACACTCATACACTGGGCTACTTAACCTGTGACCCTCCAGTCTACTTCCTTGTCACCCCACAACAGCCGTGTCCTCAGTTTTTTAACAGTATATCCACAGGGAGATTGCATGATCAATACTGAAGAAACCTGACCTGATGTGGGTCATTCCTGACCTGTCTTGAGTGCCTTTTAAACTGTATTTGACTTAGAAATAACAAAAAGGTGGGGACAACTATCAGAAACAGCCATTGTGCCTTGTGTATATGCAACGGTCACTTCTAAATATGCCATTCGTGGTCATAACATAGGGTGACCAAAGATGTACTTATACTATTAAACCTACTGTAAAGTTGCATGGATTCAGAATGAGAGATACTCTTTGCATGTGTCGTCTTTGGCATTCTCTGGAAATGGCCTTTTTCATCACAAATTAAAACATCTCAAATCTTCACTGAACTGTGAAGAGACTTCTTTCATCTCTACAATATAACAAGTTGCAATAGAGGGCACTGGAGAGGCTGCATGTTGAGTAGCCCTATGATAGCATGCCTGTATATTGGGTATAGTGTATATTGACATCCTGTCAGGCCTTATTGCATTCACAAACAATACATATTCCAAAGCATGCCTTTAACTCCTTTTCAGCTTTTTTTCTGCCTTCTGACTTTTCAGAACTGTAGCTATTCCTAAGCTACAGTAGTTCCTCTCTAACAGCTCACATTTTGAAGCAGTGCTGGTTCAAATGGACAATGCTGGAGATTACCTGGGCAGAGCCTATGGCCAGCATGCCTGAAAAAGCAAGAGCTGCTTGCCAATCTGTTCTTTTGTGTAGGGTAAAATCTTTAACAGTGTTTAATTAAGGCACTGAAAAAAGAGCCTGGCTCCTTCGCTACCAACCATATGAGAACAAGAGATTCAGGAGACATCTCCTGTAAGTGGGGGTCTTTAGAAAGGGGCTGAAGCCGGAGCCATGAAGGACAGAGGACACATTACGGAGGTCACCATTCATAGAAACTCCAAGAATGACGCTGATGAGCGAGCCAGTCAGATGAGTAGATCATGCAATGGGTCCAAAACCAGCAGGAGGAAATCATAGACCCTGACATGGGAAATAACGTAGATTATGCAGGCTAGACAGAGTCAAAGGTGCGAAACTGTGAATAAACTGAACTTGAAGGCTTTCTGCAACCCTTGTGAAAGGCCTGCTGTCAAAGCAAAGAGGTCATGCGAATTGGAAATCACAGGAGGAATGAAAGCTGTGACAATGTTTTCTCCCTGCTGGAACATACAGCAGAGATCTTTCAGGACCCTTTGTAAGGAGCCATTTGCAGGGAAATTCAGTTTCTTTTCTCTGTCTTTCCACAGAGTCACCCGAAGTGCCTTCTGCTATAAAATCAAGAAAAAAGCAAGGGAGTGTGAGGGGCTTTGCATTAGAGTGCTATAATAAACCCGCAGAGAGGAGAGACCAACAGCCCCATCAGGGGCAAAATACTGTTTTTTTCTTCACAACACAGTACAACAGTAAAACAATACACATTAAACAATACAGAACCAGGTCCAGTAGTTTCCAACTTTCTAGTTTTTAGCCTCTGATTTATAACATACAAACCTATTTTGACTAAACCACAGGCTGGGTTATTTTTGGACAAAACCTTTTTTAGACAATGGAACCCCAAAGGAAGTGCTGGGTTTTGTATTCTGCAATGGGCCAGTGGATTTTGATTCAATCCCGCCCTCAGGTCAGTTGGAAATTTTGACTGTACTGTACGTTATTATGGAACGTTTCTGGTTAAGAACATAAGAAAGCTGGTGAAAGTTTACTCGAGATTTTTTTCCAAGTGTTGGCTCTGTTTTCATCTAGATTTTCCACATCTGGCATTATTAAACTTATAAAGCGCTAAAAGCCTGAAAAAAGTTTCCTCGAAGTACCTTAAAAGTTTTGGGATTGTGAGAAGTAATAAAAGCAGCGCCCTCACTAAACGACAAAGGCTCACTGTGTGAGTGTAATGGAGGAATGCTGGAGCTACACCAGTGATATCTCACCTCTGGTGACCTACAGCCTGGAAGAGATGCACTTCTCATCTGATTGGCAATTATGTTACATGTCAAATTGGCTCCTTAATTAAAGACAAACACATAAATTAGGAGCCAGCGTCTTTATCACATACTGCAGTCATTTTTTTTGGCTCCCTGAATGGTTAATTGCACCCGAGGGGTGAATAAAAGCTGGATGTACCAGTTGATTAGAAATGATCACATTATGTGTGCTTTAACAGGTCCTTCCCATTACGATGAAAGAGGTTCCAGTATTTCTATTACCATGAGTGCAATTTCACTAATGGCGTGAGAAGAGCTGCTTGAAGGACACAGAAGGTGCTGTGAAACAGTGGCTGTTTACAATCGTACATTGTAAATCTATACAAATGTATTGAAAACCGTGGGGGCGTGGGGCGCTCTTTTCTATCCCTAACATATTGTGTTGCTGGCATATCTTGGGCGATGAGGCAGGCATCGTTTGAAATTCTAGAAATCTAACAGATTTTCTTCGCTGGTTTTTCTTCCTTCACACATTATTCATCTGAGGAATTATAACCTAAAGTCTCTCCCCATGCAAATCCTGAGTTTTACTGCGGGTATCTTAAGCATCTGAGGAAAATACTGTATACGGATGACCAGCTCCACTCATTTTGTTCATAGAAGCTTCAGAAAACTCCTGACATCCACACCTTACTGGCCCTCCTACCACCAGATTTCATTGACGCTGTTGGACCTTGCCATTCAGTTAGCACCTGCGGATAACAGTACCCTGTTTCATGAGATTAAGATTTCTAAGGGGAGGTACAGTGGGGCTATATGGGGCTACTAAATTGTAGAGGACCAGCAGAGAAAACTAAAACCAGATCACTAGGGATTAGGGGAAAGCAAGTGTTTTTACATCCCCACGTTGTCAGGGTCTGCAATGTGTCATACTAAAATTCAATACTGCTTTTAATCCAAAAAAATAAATTCAAAATAACTGAATGCTCAGGCACCTGATACTAAAAGGGGAAAGAATTGCTATGGTGCTGCAGATGAAGACAGACTTTATGACTGCGCTTTATGACGAGTGGCGATTGCAAATGCAGATATTTGCTTAGCCAAAAGGAATTTAATTGTAAGCTCAAACAAGTCTGGAGACGATAAGGGCGGCTTCACCAATCCGCAAATTTATCACAATGATGAAGACCTCATTTTACAGTACAGTTTGACTTGCTTCTTTGAGACTGGGCCAGAACTACATCTTAGAAGAAATAGAGCTCCTAGCTCAGCTAAAAGCATGTCACATTTAGTTTGTATTCTGCCATTTTCAACCCAGGGTCACCTTTTCTTCTACTCTGCTACGTTCTTACAACAATCAAGATGTCTGGTTGTGTTTCACTGCGAAAGTAAAAGCTCTAAACAAGAGTAATTGCTGGGCTAGGCACGGTATTATTCTCAGCTCCATCAACACTTTCACCCAGCGCTCTTTGTTTCTATGTCATTAGGGCAAAAGCAGTCAAGTAATTACAAGGTCACCCTCAACTGCTAACACAGGGGTCACTAAAGGCTATGAGAGGCTGACCCACAGAAGTGTCTGAATTTCCCTGCTGTCAGTCTGAACAAAAATATTAATCAAAAGTAAGACCTGGCCATTTGATTTTTCTACCTTAGCATCTCATGGCAATCTAAAATACAAGGCAATCTGTGCTTTAGGGGAATACAGCCAGCTGCAAAGTGAAGTCTTTCATTACCCTGTTGGCTCATTGAGACGATCCCAATTTCTGTGGTGTTAGAAGAAAACAGAGTTCAAGACTCTCTCAAGAAGAGACACGAGACTGATCCCCCAGAAACACTGATACGGACTTGCAGAACTGGGTGGCCTGGGCATTTGGGGCGTTTGGGGGATCTATGGTTAAGTTCCTTGCTTAGGGGTACAACAGTAGTGTCCAGAGTTAGGAACTTGACTTATATCGGGTCAACACCAATCCCCAGCATTTGTCTTCTAACTGTCTAGAAGTCCCAGACACGTAGACAAGAGTTAGGGTGTTGGGGAGTTAGGTTTTTGTTTATACAGTGACGATTTGCGTAGTTTCCTGTTGAAAAAGTGAGGGAGCTTTATCTCCAAAGAACGTGACCTGAGACGTTCTTGCTTTTGAAGGAAGAGGAGCCCCAGATTGCTTAATTGAGCCCAGCGCTTGCCACATTGAAGATGTAGAACGTGAGTTTCTGCATTGGAATCTGTCTCATTAAGACCAGTGCCGCCCTGCTTTCTAAATTCTTTTCAACAAATACACCCTGTTAAATTGGCTTTAGATCAACTTCTGGTTTCAGAAAGGTGACAGAAATAATCCGGATTGTAACGTCACTGCTCCTTGCACACAAGGCCTGCAAGTTTTTAGAAGTGGGAAAAGCAGTCTAATCCACTCACTGCATGAGAATCTGTCACACGTCCTCAAAGAGACAGTCTCACTTACATGGCCAAAAGCTGATCCTTACTCCTTTCATCAACAAATAAACACTGTCCAGTTGGTCAGTCTGTAAGTAAAATACATGCTGCTATATTTGTAACATGCCATTTGTTTTTCTTACGAAGATGCAGTGCAGGTAAGAGATATGAGATGAGTGCTACGCACAAAGATTTTTCAGTCTCATAGAGGAATGTGAAGCTGCAGATTAGTTAAGTTCAGCAGTCAGAGGCTGCAATTCTGAAGAAGTTTTTAAACTAAACACTGTATTGTTATTGGTGTTCTCCATGGGGGAGAAAAGGTATCAGAAAGGTGCATAACACAATGGGAATTTCTTGTTACAAAATAGGTAGCCCTAGCTGTCATTATTTGCTGAAAGACCTTCTGAATGTATTGGCTCATTTTATGAACGGCAGGGATTTCTTTATTCTGGTTTCTTAAACTGAGCTAAAACATTTCTTGTTGCTTTGCTATTTAGTTGTCACAGGTGGAGGATTGTCTCCTGAATACATATCGACAACCACAATTGTTGAAAATTGTTTTTTTGTTTTTGTCTTGTCAGACAGATAACCTGTTTCCATCCTGATTATCAAAACAAGTTACATTTATTTCTGATGTAACGCACAGTTTCTTAAGTACATGCTCTGGATAGCTCAGACATGTTTCTTAAACACATACTGAAAAGGCCACAGAACATTTTTGTTTAAAAAAAAGTTTAAAATGTGCTCCTAATTTCCAGCAAATAAAAATCAACCATCCAAATCTAGCAAAATAACTGAAAGAAAAATGTAATAGCAGAAAGGAATAAATGATACAGTAACGCAGAGCACACAGCTTTATCTATCAGCAAAAATGGAAATACAAAAAAAAGAAAATTTGCATCTGGCCAATTATTCCATGTGAATGTGAAGATGTTACTTGCACTGTCCTGCTCTGCTTTAGTTCTTACATATTAAAAAGATGCTTCAGAGCTGTACAGGTTAAAAGACTTCATAATACCGCTAATCACAGACATCATTGTGGTTCAGGTTGATTTGCAATATGTTTGTAAAAATGGGGGAGGTGGTATAGTCCTTGATCTTTAAGCTTGCTCTGATCAGCACCAGATACTAATAGCTGTGATCCGATCTTGGCTGAACAGAGGAATAGACAGTGGTAACTTCAACCTTCACTGAACTAAATGTTCCCCAATACATGAGCACGATTCCTCACATGGAGGAGTGAGAACTGCACAAGTTACAAAACAACACTCCCCACAATTACAAGTAAAGTACAATACAAAATCAAATGGTAACACTTGAGTAACAAGATCATGGCATCATTTTTAAAAATCAATACTCTATCATATCAGTTCTCTGGGGAATTTGTATATAAGAAAATTCAATAAATCATGAATTTTTAAGTGTTTTTGTTTGGATGTGTAACCAGTACAGATTGTCTGTCTTACTCTTAGAATGTTTTTAACATAAGCTATTGTTCTTTTTAAGCAGGGATCAATGCTTCATTGATGCACATCCATCAAAATACAGTGTAGCGGCCTTGTTTAAAAAAATACATCAACCTATATCCATTTATCTTCCTAGGATCCCATTAATCTTCAAGGGATCAAGGCCAGTGGAATGAATCAAGTCAAGCAAGACTACTCCCTTCATAACATTTGTTTCATTAGCCTCCAGTATCTGAAAGAGGGGTATACAATTAATTCAACATTATTATATTACTAACAATAATAAGATGAAAAAATGGGCATTTTAATCTGTTCTAGACAGTAAAAGGTACAGCAGAGTGAAGTAATGGACTTTAAGCATTTTCTACTGCAATGTCTTGAGAGTTTTTTCCTACAGACAAACAATAGGACATTGTACCTGTCTAGCATTTCTATTTTAATTCCAATTTTGCTGGAGAGGATTTTTATAAAAATGTCCTTTTAAACTAAGGTTTGAGGCTGTTTTATTCTTCCAGTGCAATTCTCATGATTCTCAGCGTGTCCCTTGCCTCTGTCTCTGTAACCTGCTTCCTCTGATAATAACCCAGCCTCACGTTTTCTCCCACTTTCTGGGAGATAACCTAACTTCATAGCATAACTTTCGCTTTTGGAAACAACAGATAGGTTTCCAGTCACTCTCTTGTCCCAGATCGCATCGGGAATTGTCGTTTTTAAAAGGGGGGGTTGGAGTTGTGACCTCTCCACCTCGCCACGATTGTGTTAAAAACTGCTCAACGCGGCGCAGATGGGACACCTCACATGTTGTTATCTGTACAAGCAGTGACTAAAGGAGTGAACAGATTAAAAAAAACGAATAAATATATCTTTTAAAAATAAATGACTTTTCATTTAGATAAATATTTATCGGCGTCCTTCATTCAGGAAGAGCAAAAACTACAAAATTCAAACGCGTGTGGGAGAGCGTTGTACGCACGTCTGTTCAGGGTGATGGAGGGACAGACGAGCCAGTCTCCCCTTCTCGAAACTTCCATCCCGGATACTACTCAGTGCCGAGCCCATGACAGCAGATCACACGAACCCCCCCACCCAAAAAAAAAAGGTTAAAAAATCAGAACGTTTACATGGAAAAAAAACGTCGCTCAAAAGATACAGAACAGAATGATATTTTTTGTGGTTATTTTTTTACTTGAAAAGTCAGGTCGCCCTTCGAGAGGACAGGCTCACATGACGGAGCAGCACTTGCAGGGCTGCTTCTCCTTTGAGTTCACCTCTCCTGCGCCGGCCTCCCCCTCGCTCTTCTCCCCAGCTTCCTGGTTCTTTGGGGGCTCTGCGGTGCTGCCGTTAGGGGGCGCCTGGTCTTCCTTGACCGCCCCCGCGCCCCCTTTGCTCTCCCCGTCCTCGATGACCACCAGCTCGGCCTTGACCGTGCCCTCCAGCCCCAGCACTTTCTTGGTCTCAGCCTCGTCCTCCACACTCTGGTACCCCATGAACACCATGGTGACCGGGCCCTCCACGCCGGTGTCCCCTCCTGCGTTCTGGGGGCTGGCGGTGGGCTTGGTTTCAATGCCGGTGATCTCTTTCTTGGGGGTCTGCGCCTGCTCCTGGGCCTGGGCTGGCGTCGGCCTCTTCGGGGTCCCCTCGCTCACGGAGGCCTCGTCGGCCTTGTGGATCAGCTCGTCCACCTCCGAGGAGCTCAGGAGCCGAACCCCGTTCTCCTGGGCTCCATCTGCCCCGCGCACCTCGTGGACCACTGAGAAGGAGACGAGAGGACACGTGCAGTGTGGGCAGGGGGCCAAGACAGGAACCACTGCTGGGCTTTGAGATTCATTAGAAAATATTTAAAGACCCCAACCTTAACCAAGGCTAAAATTTAGGCTAAATCTACCTGACTATATAGCAGTGGTCCTTACATTCACAAAATCACCAGAAGCTCTACCAGCACTAAATGAAGTAGTTCAGGTAGGGAGCTGCGTCAGCATGCGTAGGCTGCAAAGGAACAAGTAATAGGTTTATTCCATGCTGAAAAGAGAAGAAAGAAAACACAACGTTTCGGCTGTGGAGCCTTCTTCAGGTGTGAAGAAGACTCCACCACCGAAACGTTGTGTTTTCTTTCTTCTCTTTTCAGCATGGAATAAACCTCTTACTTGTTCATAAATGAAGACCTCCTAGTTGGTGCATCTGGTGGAGTTACATACATTTAGAGAGCACACCACCCATCACTGCCTCCACCCCTTGAAAAACCACAATGGACACATGCTGGGGTGCTCGATCTTCACCATGCTCTGAAAGGTGACTCAAGACAAAAGCTCTGTGAAAGGCAAAGGACAGCCTTCTCAGTAACTAAAAGCTCCGATTATTCCGGTGGACATATCTCATCTTGGATATTGTACCTCAAGATTTAATCCAAGAGGACTCACCACTATCCATTACTATACCATAATGGCAGTAAGGAAGTGCAAATCACATTGAGCTACAGACATGCACGACAAGCAGAAAGAGACCAAAGCAACTCTTAAAGCACAGGAACAGCAGGGCAAAACACAACACTATGGCTCTGGCCTCCAGCATTGCTCTTGGAAATGTTTGTTAATGGGATTTCTTGCAAGATTACTCTTGGAAACACACATAGAAATGCAGTGAACAACATTTGTCAGGTCAGGCATCTTAAACATCTGTAAGCTGACTGAAGTCTTGGTGATTCTCTATGGCTGCCTTTAGACCAGACAGCAGAATTACCACAGATCACTCAACTTCCCCCTTAAAGCCATATCGTTAGCAATCATGTCACTTACTGTTTTGACATAAACCTAATTGATTAAACCTCAATTTTATTTTCCATTTTTTAAAGACCACAAGCTGATTTAAAAGATATCCTCATGTTTGAATCCCCTCTAATTCTGAAATAACTTATTTTAACCAGCCCCGATATTTAGATAAGAAATATGATAGGAGAGATTTCATTTCTATATTTTTTTCTGCTATTATGTTAAGTTTTCTCTGCTTTTTTAAAAATAGTATTTTCCCTCTAAACTAACATTCAGGATCCTCAGCTTCACATCCCAGGCACTGAACCCAGTGGATCAGGACTCATGGTTGTGCATGGTGGGGTTAACTCCTATTGAATGGTGGTCGGACAGAGTGCTTTGCGGCACAGATGAAACACAATAGCTTAAGTGGTTTATGAAGCACTGCTAGAGAATAAGTTGTGGATTCAATGACATTAGCAGCAGTGTAGTATTTCATGTATTTATATAGACCAAGATAGGTTAAAATGATAAACTGGACAGTATATGCGATAAGCATGATGTTTATATTTTTTGTAGACATGGAAGACGCAGACCTAATGTATTACCACTCTTCTCTCACTGGGGGCTAAGTTAAAGTTTCATGGAGCTCTTCTTGAACACGGTGTTTATTAGAAAGCATTATGTAGAGCCCTGTAGTACTCTGAAATAGCCAGAATTTTTGTCTTTAACTTATTTAGCCGATGTTTTTATTAACAGCATGTTGATTTTTTACCTATATATGGTGAGTTTTCTGGGGCACAGCACCTACTGTATTGTCTCCCCATCTGGGATTTGAACCCATGACCCCTCTGGTCGGCAGTACAGAGTACAGAGTACTGTATTTTGTCCTGACTACCCCATTATATGTTTAATATATGTTATATATAAATGTACAAAACACTCAAAAGTGTCTTCAAAACTAAAGAGAGACTAACAGTTTCTATTTTAACAAGCATTTCTAATAACACTTACAATCAGGTGCAGTAGGTTTTTATACCATCCAAAAGCATCCATATACTGTATATATGCAATATGACAGTATATTGACCAGGATCAGCATTTGATCATGAAACGGGATTCTGCACAGGTAAGCGTGAAGCCAGCTGCCTGGCAGGGGTGGCTGGGCATCAGGAGGGATCTAGGAGAGGGATGTGTCCGGCACATTCCTTTCTGGAAGGCTTTATCCTTGGCAGAGCTCTCCCAGAAAGAGTATAGGGAAGTGGGGGTAAAGGAATCATGCCTGTAATCTGCAGAGAGCTTTGCTACAGGGTGACCAAGTGACACATTTCTGCAAAAGGCACTATAGTCTGTTTCAGCTGCACCTTGCACCTGTGAGATCATGTGGTGGATGAGTGACACCCTGAAGCAGTTCCAATTAAAATACCCTTACGTCACCTCCTGGTGCTCTTGGAGGTTTCATTTCAGAATATACTGCAGAAGACATGTTAAAATTGAAGGGCACACAAATACATTTCTTCACGGTAGAAAAGTGGGCTGCTGACGTGCAAAGTGAAGGGGGAAACGATGCTACAATACTTTCACACACTGTTTCGTCATTAACTGCTCAAGGGCTTCAAGCATGTGGTATTACAGATGTGTGAAAGCTGGTCTCATCAGAGCTACTGTTAGACTTTCGCTTTACTGCAGTCATTTATTCACTTTGTTACTGTTGGTCACCCTGCTAAAACGTGCCATGCTGGGCTAAAGTTTTTTTTTTGCACTTTACGAGAAGTGACCCAGTTACAAAAACACTTTTATTGTTTGTATTAGAGTCAGTTTTCTGAAAAGCCCTCATCTAGTGCCTATGGCACAGCAACACGTTTGTTTCAGGGGTCCATATCTGACCATTAAGTAACACTCCTCAAATTGCTTGGAACTCTTTTCTATATTTACGTCAGGGGACCGTGAGCACAGTGCCAGTGAGATGTTAACTCAGTTACAACTGTACAGTAATTTGTCTTCAGAAGTTACTGAGTGAATTCTAGTTGAGATGTGAACACTTTACACTTGACAGGCTCAGATTCTCTTCCCCATCTTGATTTTGATAAAAAATAAGTTTACAGCAAGTGGGCAGCAATAGTACACAAATACAAATGACTATTTAATACAACCCAGAGTTAAAACCTGAATGAATTTGACACTTTTTGACCATTTACTTTCAGCAGTTTTTTCCTTTGCTTTCAGGTCTTATTGCATTTATCGTGACCTTGTATTAAGCGTAATTATTAATTAGAAAAGAACACTTTTGAAGAAACTGCTCAAAGACCCACAGCCAGAAAAAAAGCTGTAAACCACAGGATTCAGCCATCAATGGGCATCAGCAGTTCGAGCACTGTACTATAAATTCCTCTTCCAGAATTTAATAGACACCTCTGTATTGGATAGATGCTTGCTTGAGCAGTGATTGAGCAAAGAACTTCAGCATATCTCAAGAGAATCTGCAACAGCACTGGTGTGCCACATCCACCCACATGGGTGAAGTGAAGATGTTATCCTGCCTCTATGTGACACTACCTAGCTCCTGATTGGTTGGTTTCCCATCACTTCTCGTAAAGTGTAATCATCTTTTTTTTCCCGCATTAACTTTAAAGTCACCTTTCTGGTCATCCTCATAGACCTTGACCCCTTGGTGCAAGAGGTCTTTGGGCAGCAGAGTGTTGGTGGACAGCACTTTAGTCTCCCCTGTGAGTCTGTCCTTTTCAATGGTGATCTCTACTGAGTACATCGCTGGGACCAATGAGAGGAAATGTTAGGGTCACAGACTCGCTCTCCATTCACCTCCACACACACTTGCCTTAGGACCATTTTGCAGGTTGGGGAAAAAAAACTTACTTTTGAATCTACTGTTGCTTAAGGTCATAAAGTCATAAGCTCAGCTGGGGGGCATTTTTCTAAAGTGTGGTGGTCCCATTACTACAATTAGTGTTTATTGCTTATATAAACACTCTTAGAAAATCACCTGTCCAGCCACACATTCTCACAAAACCTATCCTTGTAAGGATCATGGCACCAGGTGTTAGGGTGGAACAGTGCTTAGCATCGCTGCCTCGTGCTGGGGCCTGAGGTTCAATTCCAGACCTGGGGTAAAATCTGTATGGAGATTGTATATTGTCCCTGTGTTTGGGTGGGTTTACTCCAGGTGGTCTGTTTTCTTCCCATGGGCAAAAAAAATAATACTTGTACAGTAAGTTAATTGGCTTTGGGGAAAATTGGCCCTGGTGTGAGTATGTATGTGAATCTATGTTTGTATTTGTCTGCCCTGCAATGGACTGGCGTCCCATCCAGGGTGTATCCTGCCTTGTGCCGGTGCTTGCCAGAAGTGATGCCAACTCCCCATCTTGCATTGGAAGAAGTGGTGAGAAAATGGATGGATCCTATCTCACAAGCACAGGGGTCAAGGCGGGACTAAAACTGCACAAAGTCAAACATGACTACACCAAAGTAGTGCACACCTTTAAATGATTTGGGGATTCTGACAAGCAAGTAAATTGGTTTGGTTTGTTTCCAAATATTTGCATTATGGAAAACAAATTTGAACCATTTCTAAACAAAAACAAGAGCTTGTCATTTCAGAGCTGAAGCACAACATCTCTTCCTAGAAGACCACGTGTCAAGGAACAGTGATCTTAATATAAATTAGATTTTGAGCTGTGTGGAAAGCTAAGCCACCGCATGACTATCGTGCCAGTGTTGTGTGCTGCCTTCTGTGTTTGCTGTTGTGCTGTTTACACATTATCTCAATGTCAGTGCTGCTTGTGCTGGAATATTCCAGCAGTCTATGGAAGTTCTGGAAAGAAAGGCATTTCCTTGAGTAAACAAAGGACAGTTTGAAATACACGAATGCTGGAGTTTAGCTCCCATTTTGAAAAGGTAACAAAGCTTCCAAATACCAAGAGCTAATCTGTAACAACTAGATGGGGTGTTTCCATTGTGGTCTTTCCTCATTAAGGGAAGTGTTTTACGGCAAAGTAGGGAGTGGCTAATGTTTAGAAGCTCTTGGGTTCAAGACCTTTATACACTAATTACAGCAGCAGAAAAGCAACTTCCTTTTGTGGTGTTTGGCTGGAGCACCACTTTCTAATCCCAGCCCTTCCATTTTGAGTGTCTTTCGGTTTTCATTCCAACTGAGTTCTCAAGTTCTTAACTGAAACAATAACTTAATGACGCTTAAACTGGTTCCTGGTCTTAAACATAGGCGCAATTTAAAGTTAGGTACCAAACTACACGGGAATTTTGAGAAATTATGTTTTCATAAAGCAGCTTACTAGTTCAATTAAGAGTCTAAGTTATTGGTAACTTAGCTTGTACAAATTCCACTGGTGACCCAGGGACAGGATTGGTTTAAAGGCCAATTCATCTTAGTCTCCCTCACTGCACTACACTGCACATTTGCCTCTGACTGCAAAAAGAGGCGGCTTTTCTAGGACAAGGGTGTAATGGCCACCTACTCTCGGCCAAATTTTAATCTCCCAACAAGCCCCTAAAGTGAGCAGGCATTGGTGAAGTAGAGAAATGTGACTTTTAACACATTTTCGCCTGCCTCTAAAACGCCACGCTGTACGAGCCTGCTGCTGCCAGAGCAACTGCAAACCTGCCAGCACGCCAACAGCCAATTTTTCAACATGGCCATGCTGCCATGGCAACAGCAAATTTGCCTGTGTAGGAATATGGGGGATGGTTCTAAAAAAAGGTTATTACCCTGGGTTACTTAATATGCAAGTACTGTAAGCACTAACATTCAGATTCCTGTATGGAAAAACTACAGTGCTGCTACAACACACTCTTACACAGACACACATACACACAGATAACAGGACGGTGTTAACTGGAGACAAGCAGACAAGAAAAATGACAACATTAGACATGTTAAAGGCAAGACAAGGACCATTAGACTCAAATATCAACATTGTATGTCCCAAAAAGATGCTGAGGGGAAAAAGGATGCTGAAATGGGTATTGAGAAGTACACATTGTAATGTATAAGAATACTGAACTAAAATTCACTCTTTCAGGAGCAACACCTTCAGCTCTGGTGCTACTCCTGCAAATGCCATTGAATTAATTCATATAGATAAATGGCACATCCCACACAAAGCTATAAAGAACATAGTTTAACTCCTCATCTGCTCTGCATGCATCAGACTTGGATGTTATTCAGCTCGGTGCAGTTTCTATCAGAAGAGTCATTTTAGTTGCTTTGGGTTGCTTTTGCATTAGTCCACAAGACAGTGCGAGCACAGTTTGAGAGAGAAATTGCAGCTCCTTCTTCAGAAATGTGTGCATCAGAAGGAAACAGGAAGACACAAGTAAACCATATGATTACAAAACCTTCTTTTTTATCCCAGAGATCAGTCTTCCCTGAAGGAGACCATGAACTGGCATACTCAGTTGTATATCCCATAAGGATTTTGAAATTTGTAAATTTCAAAATTCTTAAGCTCTCAACCTGTTATCTCAGATTTGAATTTCAGGTCTTTGCCCAGCTTGTGCAAGGCGAAGGACATTTGATTCTGCCCTTTGGCTGTCTATGTTAAAATACCACCATCCTCTTTGTGGTGTGTAAAAGGCTAAGGTCTGTGCCATCCACTTTTTCCATTTCTGAGCAATAACAATAACAATACTGGGAGTGATTGTACTATGGTAAAGGTGGTAAAATTTGTGTCCAGAGGATCTTGAACAGCAAAAACTCAACCTTGTAAAGCTGGATGAATTTTTGCTGTCTGGAGGATGTGGCTTTGATCACAGGTCATGCCTGTAAATGTTTGTGTCTGTGTCACCTTTGTAAAAGTGGGAAGTTGCTTATGAGGCTGAGGTCTGTTGGCAGACACGTAGAGGATAGCAGATTAGGCCAGCATCTTCCACAGATCAGTATTAGAATGCCCCCGTGACTGAACTATAAGGGCTCTGTTCTCTCTGTCACATCAAAGCTCTGTTTTTAGTGTTCTGGGATCACACTGCAAGACCAAAGCAGATGGTTTCACAGTGCCCCTGTCTCTGAGCATGCATGAACACGGTCTTCATTTCTCCCATACTGTGCTTGCAGTGCTGCTTCACCTCGAGCAACTGTCTACTTGAAAGGGGAGGTTACGAAAAGAAAAAAAAAGTAACTGAGCATTCCATAAGATCAGGCTACATTCATACCTGCTGCTGAAACTGCACTACGGAAGAATTTGCTTTTAAATGAAAACAAAATTTTTCCAACTATAATATTTGAAATAAAAACATGTCTTACTGATTATGTTGGAGGGCTAAAAATTCAATGCATTATTTCAGAACAAAGACAATTCATTGATTGGCCACATGAAGTGTAAGGACTACATACAGCATGACTGAAGCGCTTGTAGATATGATGAGTGCTGCTCCAAGCGCACACATCACTACTCCCATGACAGCGGTTATCTCCACTGCAGTGAAAGACAAAGTCCTCTGTCACACCAGAGTTCTACACGGTCTTGTTTCCAGAGAAAGGGGAGAGACATCCCTTCTGTAATTTGCTCAGCACACTGATCCCTGTTACAGAGACAATTTGTGTCTGCTTTTCATTAAGTGCTACTGTGGATTTTGGTTTTGGATTCACTCAAAGTCTACAGGGTGCTCCACGAATGGCTCCTCTTGAGTAAATGGTGCTTTCTGAAAAGGAAACACACCATCTCCACCTGGCAGGATGCTCTGAGTCCATGTGCATCACCGATGGGAATCTCATCAATAAGGACCCTTGAGGGGGGAGACCATGCTAACTCAAACTATAAAACCTCTAATTATTGCCTTATTTCCCCAGCTACTTCAGCTTATAAAGAGCTACTTCACTACAAACGCTCAAACACTTGTTTAGTGTCACAGAGAGGATGCAAATAAATGTTTTATGGAAAAAGACACAGATTTGGCTCTGAGGAGTCAGAGAGCTATGAATAATGCCACTGGAATAGTGGAAAAGTTATGTCATCTTCATTACTGTTACTGCAGGCACTCCAGCTGCAGGTGGAGATACTGGGAAAGTACAGTGCTATCTTGATGTGAGGTTGTAAGTGTTAGAAAGTCAGACTTCCTGATCTAAGTGCTCTAGGAGTAGTGCCAAGTTACAACTGGCACCTGTAGAGTTCCACTTACTCATTTCACTTCCTAAATTCACATATGTGCTTTACGACATAATGGAAAATGAAACCTCAAGCTCATAACTAACAATATTAGCAAGATGAGCTATTATAGACTTACGTAAGGCATTTTTTTGCAACACAGTTGAAGCAATCTAGAGATGTATTTTTCCTCAAATGCAATTCTTAATTAAAATAAGATTTAATGTGACATAGGCTGAAACACATGCATGGATATACTCAGATCAAATTAATACTTAATATATTTATGGGAAGCATGGCAAGCTTGTACAGCAGAAGCATATCTGAGAAATAAAAAAAATAAACATTGAATTTCTTACAGAGCTTACACTTTAAGCTACAGCTTAGAGACTCACCGGCTTTCATCATATCTGAGGCACCTCCGGACTTGTCCAGTCGAGGGCTGTTGTGAACTATGACCTCTAAAGGTGGCCACAGACAGGGAAACAGAAACAGCAACACACAGAGAGAAAGATTGACCCAGTGTGTGGGGGGAAAAAAGGAGGGAGGTGACAGACCGTAAAATTGGAATTTCCCTTTGCAGAGAACAGGAAAGATACAATTCAAGGCCACTCGTGCCTGCCAGCCCTCTTAATTCTACAGGTTTAAATAAAATGCTTGCTCAGCCATCATTTTTACACATTAGCACTGGGTGGCATCTTTTGCCAAACGCAGCGACTCTACCATGTCAGCAAAGAGTACAACCAAAAATTGCCCTAAGGGTGAAAACTGGTGGACAGCGGCCTGAATCCACGTGAGGCACACCATCATACCGACTCTGACAAAGTACAGGCTCGTATTGGAGGGTGCGGTCCATGACTAGCCCTAAAATGATTTTGGACAGCTGCTTAAACCTTATTTTTGTGTAATCTTGATACCAATGCTCACAGTTAAAAGTTCCCAGAATAAACAGGGAAAAAGCGTAGGAAACTGGGGATTCCGAGTATTAAAGGTGCTCCCTCCAGGTGTCAGTTGATTTGCATGATCCAGACATCAAAAGCTGGAGCTCAGGTCACTTTGCTATCTGACTGTGACAGAGTTGGCCTGCTTGAGAACCGCTACAGGCAAGGGTTGGGATTAGCTGGCCTATGCTCTCCAAGTTCTTGGTTAAACACTGGTTTTGTGACCTTACGAGCACTTGCAGGCTCTCAGTGACATCACTGAGAGATCCAGAACTCCAATCAGTGCTAACTCACCTATAAGGCACGATGGAGCTCGAAGCATGTCAAATGATGATTGGCTCAGTGGGGGTCAACCCACACTCACGCTCCCTATACTGTACAGGAGTTGTGGGAGTTTTGCCAAGATGGAAAGAAACAAGTGGCCACTCAAAATTAGGTGGCCAAAAAGTAAAAAAAATGCGAAAACATTGCTCAAGAAAAGAAGCTGCAGAAAATTCATTCATGATCTGTTCTACGTGTGAAACTGATGTAATGTTCTTGTTTGCTTCTTCAATTTACAAGATGATAAAGTTCTTAAAACAAAAATGGGGCGCACTCAATAGCACCTTGGAAGCACCTGGATTTCATCTTAAGGAAGAGTGATGTTTACCGCCTGCAGCAGAGCCTTCGTCATTGAGGAAAATCAACTTCTCTTCAGTCTCCATTATCACACATTATAAACTCCCATTCTCGTGTGCTCAGACGCCTGTCACAGGTGAAACTAATGACAACAGATCTCAGAACGAATGCGGAAAATTGAATAAACTGGTGGTGCTTGAACGCAGGCGAGAGAAACGAGAATGTGGTGATTCGACGGAGAATACTGTAACTTACCTTTCACAGAGCCTGAGGGAGCCTGCAACAGAAATAGAAAATGATGTTGTTATTCCTAACCAATTTGGTTCTATTACTGATGACAGTAATTTTATGATTTCTCCAACATCTTTTATTTTATATAACATAGTTTATACAACATTTTATACAACATTGTTTATTTTATGTGTGGCCTATATGAGTCGTGCACTTTCTATCACTGTCACCGCTTGGTGACTCTATGTCTGCTGGCCTTGGTGCGGCTCCTCACTTTGTCAAGGCTGTCTCCTGCCTTTGCCGCCTCCTCCTTGGCCATTTCTGATAAGTTCTCTTTGGTTGAGGTTGCCGACACCCCTGTCTCGAGCTCCTCCAGTTCCTGCTCCAGCCTGGGAGGGAGAGGGAGACAAGACAAAAGACAGACATTGGAAAACCCCCTGGGCTCATGCTTCTCAACGGGTCTTGGCATCTTGCTCTGCCTCCAACTCTTATTTCTGAACATGAGCAGGACTACTTTATTTTCCACCTCAGTGACCCCGTGTATAAATGTATATCTCATCACAGGACACTTAATGTAACACTTCCTGAAATACAATAACCAAGTGAGGTCAACTCAAGGAGTTTACCCAGAGGGCTGAGGGAATATGGAAGAAGCTACACAGCCATGTCATTGAAGCCGAAACCCTGACTTCTTTCAAGAAATGGCTAGCTAAATAGGCCAAATAGGCCTCCTCTTATTCATAACCTTAAGAACCTTATGCTATTAAATCTGGAGGCATTTGTTTATTCTAATTTGTGAGAAATTCAACTCAGGGCTTCAATAAAATTTTTTATGGTTAAAACGAAAATCAGTTTTTCTACACTGCTACTAGCAAAACACAGAAATGAAAAGAAAACACACTGATCTTATACTTGTCACAAGGTTTCATCACATGCAAGCTGATCTTGTTATGTACTGTGCAGAGTGTTCATATTTCCACTTTGTTGGTTATTCTGTTAAGAAACACACATACAATAGGCTCAGCCATCAACCTTGGTTCAAACTAGCTATACAACATTTGATCACGTGATTTAGGCATTTCTTCTTCTTCTTTAAGATTTCTCTCTTTCTAAATGTGAGGTACACGTTAGAATAATTGTAAACACAAGCGCAAAGGGAAGACTGCATGGACAGTCATCCACTGAAGACAATAACAGTGAACTTTCTGCACAGTGATCATTGTGGATGCTCCTGCTATTGATCAGCATGCCGATTCTATGCCAGTGACAGTCAGAGAGCTAGCCATTGCCTGCTGGTGCCAGGGATGAAAATAATCGGCAGACTGGACTGCTGTGCCCTTATAGTGCTTGGGAAATGTTTGAAGCTCCTTTTTTTTTCTATCAGCAAAATCAGCATCAAAAAGGAAGCTTTTAAAATTAAAAAAAAAAGTTTCTTCCTTTGGGTCACTTTCAGTGCTATATAATAATCCCAGCAGAGACTTCTGAAAACTCCTGCATGCCCCTGAAGCTGTCTGTTTCCACTTATTTACTGTGGATGCACAGTAACCCTTTATTATGTAAGAATACTGCATCATGCCTCAGTGGTTTGCGCTACAGCATCTCCATTGTCATCTTGTTTTTTTAATTGTCACTTGTAGAACATCTGGCATACACCTCTGTCATCCCATGTAGCACCCAAACAAACAGACAGTACACTGTATAGATCCCTTATCCACCCCCCCCCCCCCCCACCATCTCTAATTAGTTTCATCCAAAGACCCCCTCCTTCACCTCAGAATGGTCTCCTCCAGTCCCTTGGTCTTGGCCTCATCCTCTTGCAGTTGTTTCTTGGCTTCATCTTCCTCCGGGCCAGCAGAGGGCGCACCGTCCAACAGCCACCTCTCCCGCAGAGCCTTTGACTATGTGTGTGGTGGTAAAAGGGAGAGAAGTGAAAACTTGATGGAGACTTGTCTAAAGTGTACCCTGTAAACAAGAAAGGCATACAACTATGGTTTCCTGAATGTCTTTGAATCCTTTACGTAAAAACCATGCATGAGCACTGAAGTTAGAATTTAATGCAGAGAATCAAGATCTTAGATGGAATTAACAATGGCAATGCTCAATTGAAGCCCAAGGCAAGAGTGATTTCTTGCATAAGATTGTTCTATATTCTGCTCCATCTGTTCAAAATGTAGCCTGTTATAAGCCTAAGCAAAATAAAAAAGGCCAGTTTTGTTCTACTCAATGCAAATATGTTTGAGTTGCTAGAAATCAGACTACTGTCAAGCTATAAAAAATTAACATGTGGGCACGTAAAGAGTGCTCCACTGAAAATGAACTGATTATTCCATTTCTTTCAAACCCTTCTGTTGCTTTGCGCTATCTTTTATCTCCTATCTGTGTCACGGTTTTCCTTGTTTTAACCGTTTTTGTTCACGTTTTCCTGGAAAGTGCTTTAAGAAGATGCTTTTAAAGGCACTAGAAAATAAGCTTTTTTCTTATTATTATTACCTCCGAAAGAAGAAAGCAAAAGAAAAATGTGGGGCGCCCAAGCTTAGGCAAAGCAAATGATTCCGAGCTCAGCTCCCCCTCAGGATAGTAGCTGGCAGACATGACAGGGGAAGAGGGGGCTGTGTGACAACAGGCAGGGCTCGTTGATCCTGGGAGCCAAACTGCCATGCTTTCTCTGAGGAAGTGGGAAGCATCCCAGCAAGGCTTTTGAGAAACCCGATGTGGAGCAGAGCGCAAACGGGCTTAAATAATTCAGTTAATTGGTACCAAATACAAGTGCGGTATTCAGCCTGGTGGTTTTGTTTAACAGGGTTCAGCCTGGGTTATGATTTATTGTGCTTGTCATTCAACCCAACTCCCCTACCCCTCCTTCCAAACACACGCAAACCATCGAACAGCCGGTGTTACAGCACTTAGGAGGGGCGGCCATTCATACAGCCAGCCACACAAGAGCAGTCAATTACTTTCCAGTCGGCTAAGCTGTGCAGAGGCTGCTAATGTACGCTTGGACCCACAGGGCACAACCATTAAGTGGAACAGTGGGAGGGATGCCAGCTATACGAGGGCAGTCTGCCAGTATCCTTCCTTCTCAGAGCTGCACAGACAGCATTGGGCAAGTCCAAGGCCTCCAGAAGATGGGCACTCTTTCACATTGTCATCTGAACCCACAGACAGCTGGAGAAACTACAGCCCTGTAAAACAGATGGAGTCCTTGCACACACAGTGCTGTAGCAGAGGCCTCAGAAGAGCTGCCTTTAATGTTATTGCCTCCTCTAACCAAATTCAGATGAACAGTGTCAGCCTTGGTAATCTTAATGACAACCCATTGCTTTATGGTTGCAGACGTTTCAGGAATTATTTGCAAGGTTTTGTACATTTCCCAGATACACAAGAACACCAATGAAAACAAATATCTGTCAATCTGGGCATGGTCACAAGTGGCCCACAAAAATGATTTCCTAGTTTTATATGGACTTCAGAATCATCTAGTTATGTGTCCAGCACTCCTGCATCCCCTTGCGGTATCTCTTAGTCTCATGTACACAGTTACTGCAAGAATCCAGCAAAAGTCATGAGCCTTTTTTTGACCATTTTTGAACTTTGATTTTGGTTAATACCCTTCGAAAGCAGTATGGCATCAAAAAGCAAGGTGCCCAAAAAAAGGTTTGCAAAAATGTCTTTTAAACTGGTGATTTAAGAGACCTAGAAAAACCTCTGGATTTTGACACTGGAGGACCAGAAAAACAAAAAACTGTGCCCCAACCAAAACATCTTACTGTATAGAAGTATCATAAATGCTGATAAAAACTGAAACAAAAAAAACACACTGAACACCAGAGGTAGAATTACATCTCTGCAACTAATCACACATCACCTGCTGGAAGATTTGTTTATGATGGAGCAATGGTTTGTTGTAAAATGCGATTATCTATAATCTGTCTACCAATTACATCTGGCCTCAATATGAATCTCTGTCTGCAGTTTGAGGAATCTATCTACTAAGATTAAAACAATGTTTCATTCATCTTTCAGATTACCCATTTATCTTTTTTTTTTGCCCAGAAGGTTTTGCTGTTTAATCAACCTTTCATGCTGGTTACTCCCTCTAGTCCACCTACCTCATGATCACCCCATCTTATTCATCCAGTCCCTGTCTCTCCCCACTCTCTGAGGAGATGCCTGTCAGTGAACACCCATCTCATCAGGTCTGTGGCTTATAATGAGGCAGAAATCTGCAGAGATTTGGGGTAATGAACTACCTGCCTCATTAGCCTAAAATGAAGGAGTCTACATAATCCCCCTACTTAAATAGCCAGAAATGTGTAGAAAACGCCATCAGAGACTACCTTGTCATTAAGTAAATGTTAAATGTCAATTTTAGCTCATTCCTACCCATTTAGGTACAGAATGAACGTTCTCTGCTCAACAATCCAATTGAATCTCCTATTATTCTGCAGTCTGCCTTTTTAATATGCCAATATACAGTCACCGCTCTGTCACCAATATTCAGAAAAGCGGATAGATTGCAGAGGCGACTCTGCCGGAAGGAGCCCAAGAGCCCTGACTAACTCACCATAGGACAGCAGGGTACATTTTGAATAAGCGCAACGTCCTTTATGGAGCTTGGCATTAGCCAGCACAATGAAAAAAAGGCCACAGTCAAACCAGGTGCTAGCAAAGGTTTCTGTCAAGACAGCAGACTTAAGTAATGCAAGGTTCTGTATACATTTACACACAAACAGTATGCAGCTGGACTCTTTGATCCTGATGAAGGAGAGCAGTCAGAAAGCTTAAGAGTCACAGAAGCTCAAGCAATGTCTTGCTCTCGCTTTTGTTTGGATCCTTGCTTTGCTTTGTCTGTTTCTTCGCCTTGATGCCTCAGACAGAGTGAAACCCTTCCTCGCCCCCATCCCCCTGCCTCTCTGTCGCCAGCTCATCTCCCCCGAGAGGTCTGCAAGGAGCCGTTTTGGCAACCAGACAGGGCAGCTGACATCACGCCACACTCACACCCTTCCACACACACACAATCGGGGCAAAAATAGAGCAGAAAGCTTCAAAACAGTTGGAGACGCTACATGCAACCTGCTCGGATCAATTGTTCTGCTGACCAAAGCGAGTGGGAAGGCTTCGAAAATGCTACCTCGCAGAAAAACAGAAGAGCTTAGAAAGCAGGTTCACAATTTCTGCTGTGCGTGGAGAAGAAATACCTTCTAAGTAATGAACTACAGTGTAAACATTCTCACAAGAAGCAAGAGATTAACATCTATTCTTATCGCTACTGCCAGCTTCAGTGGGTTATTTCTCTTCACCCCACAAGGAAAGCGTGTATTATTCATCAGGATTTTATAGGTAATTCTGTTGCCAGTCCATCATGCTGCCTCACTGCTGTCTTCTGGCAGGATGGTTTTTCAAAGTGTTTTTGCTCCACAATGACATTTGCCCTCAATTTCCCAGAATGTGATTGTTTAAAGGTGCACATCTAGGGAAAAAGCAACAAAGAGACGAAGAAGAAAATGTCCTTTGGGAGCTTTAAGATAGATTTTCAGTGGTACTAGAAAAGGGGAACTGTGGAGTATTGGTTAAAGTTCAGGACCCAATGCCAAAACATAAATGTTCAAGTCTGCAAACTGCCCTATAGTTACATGCTTGGGAAAGGTATTCTACCCCGATTATGCTGGGATCCCGAGCTGTATAAATAGAACTGGGATGGACTAACAGGGTTTCATCCAGAGCCAGACCTTCACTGTGTTCTTAACATCACAGAAACTGGGGTGAGCTTTAGTCCTGTAAACATCCTGGACTTACAATGTTCGAGTACTTACATTCAACAATAGCTAAGCCAATAACCCAGTCGCTTGCTTTGACGGTAACAGGTCTTCAGGACCAGTGTTTTCATATATCTTTGAAATTGCTCGGAGAGCCTCACTTTTTGAAAAAGTCCTGAAGAAAACCTGTCTATGGCATTTCACTCCAGTTTCTGATTCAATTGCTTCTTCGTGATATAGCTAAGTCCAAAACACCTCAGTTTTGTCAGTTTTATAAAATTAGGAAACAGGAAAAACAGGAAATTATTTGTCCTTCATGTTTAAAGGATAAGTAACACAATATAGCACCTTTGCTAACACAATATAGGAAAGTACCTTAAAATAATGTATAAATGCAGATCTGTCCCCTAGGCTACCTATTCTGTAGTCCCTCTATACCATTCATCTTTCAGAAACGTTTCCATCAGCTTCCGCAGTCTTAGTTAACATAACTAGCTTTAACTGGCAGCTGAAGCACATGCAACGAAAAAATAAATTACTATAAGCTCATTTCAAGCAACAGGACAAGAATCATTAAATTGTTCAGTCAAATTAAACAAAGAAGCTAGGCTATTTCCTTTTTTTAGATATGATGATCACTTTAGAGTGAAAGACTTACTGACAGTGTTCATTTTTACATCTTGAATTTTTAACTTCAGCTGTTTAAATGTCATTTTTTTATTTGATAGATTCTCATAGAATGTATGAATTTTTCAGACACTGTTAAGTTAGCAAATTACTGCAAGCCATTGATTGTTTCAGTTCTGGATTGATTTATTGTACTAACAAAATGTGGGGAGAAAAAGGATACACTTTTTCTATGTTAAAGGCCTAAGTAAGACCATTCTCAGCTGTCAACTTCTGTTTAGTCATTTGGGTTAATCACCATAACCCCCCGGTCATTGGCCCTGGGAAGAGTTTTGCTATATTGGTTGGCGCCCTATTGCAGAAAGACATGACTTCTCTTTATGAGCCACCAAGCACATGCTCAGCTGGTACCAGTGTGACGCGGTGAGGCAAATTAATTCACTTCGTCGATGGCACACCGTGTCTGTCTCAGCCGCAGCTGGTATCAGGACCGCTCCTTTAATTTAAAACAAGCAAATTAGTGAGCGAAGCCTCTATAAAGTGGTTGAAATACTGTATGTGTGCCAGCTTACTGACAGCTCCGAGAGGATGCCCGCTCTTGTTTGAGGCTGCAGCCTGTTGTAAAGGAGATAAACGCACTAATGCTGAAAGGAATCAGAGTAAAAGAACTACCTGTTGAAAAGCTGTGTGGCTGCTAATGACAGGATATTAGAAATCACTGGGGCTTCGGTCAGATGATGTCCAATATCCACTGATTGTTCTGAGAGTGCTTCCTGTTTCACTCTGCTTAGCTTGCATTTGCGAAGTGTTGTCTATGTTCAGAAATTCATGGAACCTGTCAACGGGGAGTTTTGTCTCAATCCTCTTTTTTAGACCTGTATTTAAAAACTCCTCTCAGGGTCACTTACAGTAGTCTGTTGTTAGTGTCGTTACCTGTTTAGATTATTTTCTGCACCATCACCATTCTGCTGTTTCCTTATATTTTAAAGGAGCACTTTGCTGTATATTCATAAAAGGGATTTTTCCAACTCAGTGGCGACAGTTGGAAAAAATCTCTCACTTGAGAAGCCTCACAAAGATATTTACTTTTTTAAAGCAAAAATACCAAAAATCAAGTTATAAATCTTCGGTTTTTAAGGATCTTGGCTGCAGACAGGACTACTTATCTAAAAAGCAATACTAGGAAGAACCTAAACCACAAGGACAAACTGTTGCATCGCATCTCGCAAGCTTGGGGCAGTATCCATTCAGGTTTTTATAATGCAGTCCAAAAGTCCAAAGTCCAGTGTTTTAAAATGACTTATCCAGGAATGAATTCACACCATTTCTACTGAAAGGAAATTGAAGAGCTTTTGCCTCTTACGAAGAAGGAAATTCCCCCATCCCTACCTTTGAGTGTTTACCCATTGCCATTTTAACAGGCATTAATTAACCATTTAAACAGGCATAGGTTCCTTTCCACCTGTAGAACAGCCTACTGGTTCTAAGATTTTATGTGATGGAACGAAGGCAGAGCCAACACAGATATGTACTCACTTCTGAACTGTCTGACCGTGAAGTATAAAAGGGAGCACCTTAAAATCTAATCAGTGTATTTACAGCTCACAAAACTTTAAAGACATATCTTAGCAAGCAGCTATGAGCCGACATTAATAAAACAACTGAAAACCCAACTGGTCTGCACCTAGGTAAGCAATTCTTCATATTCCAGGCCCAGCTCCACCATTACACAATGTCATGTTGTTATGCCAATAGTGTGCAGCAGGTACATACTCTACAAAGCCTAGGCAGAGACAGCATTCTCTTCCTTTGTAAGACCCCTCTGTGGGCAACTCCTCCCCCCTTTCTGTGTCAGGGGCGGAGCCTGAGGTCATCGCCCTGCCCAGCCAATCAGAACCCTTCTCTGCAGCTCCCCCAGTGCCAGCCATGGCCAGGATACACAGCTGTGTCTGCTACTATCACCCCATTACAGGGCCAAGCTGCTGGTGAAACTTTAATGACTCCTTGTCCCGCCAGGACCTTCTACAGCAGAGCCACCGAGGCAAATTATCCAGTTTACTGTTCGCTGGAATGACCTCCAAGCTACAGCTTGCAACAATTAGAGGGCGAACACAAAAGATTGGGATAAAATCTCATTTTTGAACACAAACCTGGAGGATGTAAGGCACTGCACACCCATAACTTTTAATGTAAGTTCCCTAGAGTCTGTTTTTATAAAGGAAATGTAGTTTTTCCCTCCTGGGATATGAGAACACAATCCCAACAGTACATGGCACATGTATTGGACTATGTGGAGGAGCTAGCCAAGACGGATCTCTCCTGGTGAGATGCACAACAAGCCACCAAGGATAGGAGACATCGGAAAAAGCTCAGTATAGACTTACATCCCACTTGGGATGAAGAGGACTAAGTGAGTAATACCCAGCCAACCGCTGTGTGTGAAAATGATGACAACCCACTACAGCACAGACACATGAGGCACAGTGGACACAGAATTTAAGTTTAGCTAGGTTAAGGCTACCATTACCCAGCAGCCATTATAGAGTTTAGAAGATACAATATGTTGTACAGTACAAACTGAACTGACAAGGGTGAAAAGTGATTTCTGTTTCTTTAACATTAACTCCAGATGCCTGTCAATGCAGATCTACTCCAAATTATGTTTTAAACCTGAAACATCCAGCACACACTCGTTGCCTTCGTGAAAAAGAATTTAAAGCTCTCCTGCTGCAGGAATGGATCAGTCTATGAAGGACTGTTCCATCCCTGATGAAAGAAGGAAGAGAAATGCTGTAGAATCATAGAAGCAATGATGGATCCTTGCCTCATTTCATCAGAGACAAGATGGAGAACTGCCACCCTGCCCAGCAGCAGCTCGTAGGCATCCCCGGCCCAGCGGAGCCTCTTACCTTGAGGTGCTGAAGCTGTCTGCGGTCATCCTCAAGCTGTCTCCGCTTGTTCTCGATCTCCGCCTGTCTCTTCCGTTTCTCCTGGAGGGCAGCAGAGACGCACAGAGCATGAAGGAGACGTGCCTGGTCTTACTGCCAGCCTACTGGAGCTCAGCAGGTGTGAGCCTGGCCAGTACCTGGAATGGAGACCTCCTGGGAAAGCTAAGGCTGCTGGTGGAAGAGGTGTTAGTGGGGCCAGCAGGGGGCACTCACCCTGTGGTCTGTGTGGGTCCTAAAGCCCCATTGTAGTGATGGGGACACTACACTGTTAAAAAAAAATCTTCTGTCCTGCCTCCTAAAAATCCCCATTTATCAATTGGTTTCATGACTCAGTTTTCTATTATGATTATCACAAGCAAGATGAGGTTTGCAAAAGACTATAACTCAAGCTGTGTCAGCAGTGAAAAAAAGAAGTAGGGCTAGCTAAGACAGACAACAGGACATCAACATTCATTGCGAGATGGTTTGTGGCTTTTGATTTCAGTCATTTAAAAATGTGTGTTGTATAATTTTATACTGCAGGAAATCCAATTTAGTTAGCAATTCCTAATTCCAGCTGAAACACACACCGCTGCAGGCAGCGGCAAACAGAAAGAGGAAACATACAGCACTGTGAACTGCCAGGCCTCGTTAATAAGCATTGCATGTACAGTATGAGGACATTTTTCCTGACACAGCATCCACAGAGTCTGCATGCTTACACAGGAGAAAGCAAGCTGAGGAGCATTCAAAACTGTAGGAGTCTGGAACCAGACACCATTGAGAAATGGAATGATGGAATTCGTGGATCATTACGCTATTTGCAAGTAAACAGTCAAGAAGGGGGCAAATTCACCCCCCATTTGTAACCTTTTATATGTTCTCAAGGCACTTCTGCATCTGCTATTAGCATTTTCAACATAAAAAAATACTAGAGCATAGAATTAAAGGGGAACTGCAGTCTCCTTTAATGCAGAGAAAAGTAGTAGTATCTGTTGGCAAAACCATCTCCAAGTGTAATAGGGCAGCTTCACGTCACTGGAAGTCTCGTTCTGAATCACAATGTCTATTTTGTGATATAAATTGGAGGCTTTACACATCACTGTGTACGTTTTAGCGGTCAGTCAGAACACTACATATAATTCCTCGTGGGCCTGACTACCACACCGGCTCTTTAGTGTCTTGTCTGAGCAGTCTGAGCCGAGACTGAATTCAATTAAAACAGCTAAAAGTCTTGGTGGACATTATCCCTGATTGATCCTGCATTTTACAGTAAGTGTTTCTCTAAATTGCCCGTAGGTTAACCACAGAGTACAGTCTTTTATCTCACTGCTCATGTGGGGAGTCTTGTAACAGGACAAGATTGGTGATAGGAGTCAGGGTCTTGAAGGATGTTACAGAAATGGACTGATAGACTCTGAGAGGCTAGGCAGGATCTTGGTCAAAAGATCAGACTGTTTCCATTAATTCTATCCAATGGACCCACTGGCAAGGCAGAACCACAAATCCTTAATCACATGCCCTAGGGGGCATGCATGTATGTTACGCTTTGTTTGTGTTTCCTGTAGTAGAAAAGGGTTTTGAGAATCCAAGACCAAATTGGGCACAAAATAACTCCCATTGCTTTGCAGTTTGATCCATTTCAGGTTTTCCAATTGACCCCGTGTGGGACAAACACCTACTGTACTAGTGCTGTAACAGAGCAATGCAGGAAATCTCTCTATACACTGCAGAAGTGCATTCAGAATAACACAGAACAATCTACAATCTGGTGTCATCTTATTTAGGAGCTTGGAGCTTCTAAAATCAGAAATGGATGTTATTTTCAGACTAAAAAAGTATTTCAGGAAGTGAGCCCTTAGCTGTAGGCAGCACTCTTCACAGAAAGGGATCACAGTGATGTATAATTAATGTATGGAGTGGTCAGATAAGAGCTTGATTGACTGGAAGTACCTAAGTCTTTCAGTATTTCATCCACCATGATAAGAAATGTAGAAATCTGCCTGTGTCCCACCTGTCTTTTCTCACTCCTTTGATGTCAGTGAAATTAGCTAACTGATCTGCTGAGTGAAAGTGCCTTTGTTCAGAACCCCCCACTGTCAGCAGTGAGAGGGCTCTCCTTGTTCAGTTATGAGAGTACTTTGAGACTTTCCAATTTCATTGTATTTCTGTCTAGTTGCCCCGTCTCCCTCCTGTGTCTTGTTCTGCAGTTTCTCCTTTTAATCAATCGATTTTGCACCAACTGGATGTGAAGAAAAATACCCAAATCTCACCGTGGGCTCACATATTGTTTCTTTCTTCATACTGTTTGTTCATAGTGGATAGAAAATTTCACAGGTGGTGTTGTGGCGAAGAAAATTGCAGCTCTCCAGTTTTTTGAATGTTTTTTTTTCTTTCAAGTAATGGCTGTCAGTTTAAGCTACATTTAAAATGATCGTTGCAGGAAACATGGATATCGGCACACCCCTAGTTTCCACATGCCAGTAGCCTGTAGCAGAGACCGAGTAGGAACGTGGCTGTAGAAAGAGGGAAAAGGAGCATTGATTGAAGAAAGAGGGTGAAGAGTGAGGGACATGGACAGAGAAAGAAAAAGAGGGCATGATAAACCAAGGAGTAAGGTGAGGTGTGTGTAGCACGACTATGTGTAATTTATATACTTGAGTGCTGAGGTCTGCATGCTTGCTTTGGCAGCATTGCACTGGTCTGGAAAGCTGTGCCGGTGCAGCATTAATGAAATGAATGAAATAGCCAGAGAGGGAGAGAGAGAGCAGAAACAGGAGGGAGAGAATGATCCAGAGATCATCTGGTGAAGGTCTGTTGCAGGCGGAAAGCGATAGGGCTATACTATTTATTCTTCAGAGCAGAAAATCACAGAGTATTTCCATAATTGTTGGGTGCAGATCTGTAATGTGCTTTGATGTGTGTGTGTTGGAAGGCTGGATCAATGCGTGCATTAGAGTCCATTACTTCTGTTCTAGTCTTGTCCCGGGATGATTAGAGACTGGTGGGGAGGGGAGGGGAGGGGGGGGGCCTGAATACAATCAGCACTTCTAAAACACATTCCGCCAGAACCTGGAGATCACATTACAAGACACAGGGGGAAGGAGGGGGGTCTATTTCTTCTTGCATTTTTCCAGATCGCCACTGTTAAAATTGAAAGGAAATGTAGGTAAAGACTGTGGGCTTGAGTGCATATTGGCTGGGGGGGGTACGAACAATAATCTACCCTGGTTTACAGTGATTGACACCTGCGCCTGCCAATCAGACCCTTGCAAGCATCGGGTGGCTTGTCTTGCGCAAAAGAAGTGTTCAGTTTGTGCCGCAGGAAATTTTTGCCCTGGCTCTTGTGATCCCTATGGTTCAACTGGGTTACAAATGGCAAAACGTGGGCATTGCCCCTTAAGTATTCACTGTTTTGCACCCCTCCCTCAACATCATCACCCTTGCAGCATATCAGCTCCAATAGCCTCAGATACTACCAGAAACTAGTCCTTACAATGAATGTTTTTAGACAAAACTTTTATTCTGTAAGAGCTGGGGACAACACATTTGAAAATGCAAGGGCTTTAAATAAAAGTCTGACAGACATCGGGTGTCCCTGACGTTTTGAGCGCTGTGGTGAGCTGGGTGCTTTTGTTCCATGGGCTACGTGTATGGACTGGGATATGTGCTCTGTTCTGAGAGGAAATGCCTTGGGAAAGTCACTCACCGCTATAGCCTGGAGTCTCTCCTGCTGTGTCAATGCCTCAGACATCCTGTGGAAAAGAGAAAGCAACAAACAATATTAGCCGAAAAACGAATACACAAAGGAGAGGACATCAGAAACAGCCTCTGACACAATAATCTGCTGAAGTGCTTTATGTAGCTGCAGGCGTGTTGATGCGGTCAGGATTGCCGAGTGTCTGTCCTTTCCCACTTTAAAAGAATTGGAAAGCTGCAGAGGAAAGAGAGCAGTACTGCAAATCCGAGGAGGAAAGAGTTAAGTTCCTTCCTCTTTCCAGTCTTACACTCTTATCCTTGACCTCCGACACACACATATACATAGTACACTGGCTACAGACCACATTTTATTTCACTTACAGAAACATTTAAATTTGCCCTGCACTCCATCACAATCTGTACTGGACTGCAGATTTGCAGGGCACAGCCTGTGTTCACCCAGTGCATTTAAGTGTAACAAAATTCAAAAGCAAATGCCAAAATTACCATCACAGAAAAGCAATCTCGTGCATTTGACAGACTAATACTCCCCCCTTCAGCTGTTACATTCCCATAAAAGATTGGGAGTAAACGCTTGGAATTTAACAAATCTGAATTGGGTCCTTGAGTGAATTTTTTGTTGGCTGTTTTCAGTTTAGATCTGAAGCTTACTCAAAATTTGTGGGTTTTTTTGAGCTTTCACCATGCTTCCCTGTAACAGACCTAGTAGTAACATACTAGAGATAAACCATTGATCAGATGGGTCATCGTTCCTATCATTTGAAAGCTCACATGATAATTCTTTGTATCATGGTTCAACCCACCTCTCCACACTTTACCATGACAACAACGGGCTTTTGCTATATTGTACCACTGTAAATATCTATGCAAACACCTTATAGATGGTTAAAGAATGAAAGTAGTTTAATTTTGTTGGTCTGGTTAGCTGTAGAGAAGGCACATTCTTGGAAATCACTGGAAGGACAGGAGGGTGGTGTGGTTTTTTCAACCTTGCAATTTAAAAGGGTTAACATATGGCTTATCAGAACCAGGGACAGGATCATGTCTGATTTAAATTAAACTGCAGCTTCACCACACACACTCGCTTGTTTAAAAAAATAAAAACGCTAGTGGACTGGCGGCTGGAACATCTAGATTTCTGCTGCAGGAAGACAAACCAAAATCAATACTGTGATCTTTAAAATATCTACTAAAATAGCCATGTCAGGGAGATTCTCTGCCTTTGCTGTTGCATAGATATGTGTGATGGCAGAGGTTGTGTCTTGAAGGCAGGCTTTATCTTCAGGCTCAGCTAAGCAGAAGGGAGGTAAGTTTTGAAAAAGATTATGAGCTCCTCCTTGAGCATCAGAGCACTCATTTTTGGGCAGGAGGTAGGTGGTCAAGTCATTTAGCCCTCAGTAGTCACTACACCTGCCAACCTTCTTCTTTACTAAAAGTATTGTCCACTCTGTACTAGTACAACAATGTCTGCATCTAGCATATTTTAGATATATTTTTCCTCAGTGCCTTGTTAGTTACAGGAGTGTGAACCTCTGGCTGTCTGACAGGTGCCACCAGTTCTGCATCAATGCAGTGTGTTAATATGGAGAACCTGTGAAAGACCTCCTGAGAGGCTACAAACATGGACAAGTAGATCTTAAAAGGTGTTCTGGCAAGTCCCACAGCTTTTAAAATTCAGAGGGAAAAAATACTACAGTTACGGGTCACGACAGTTATGAACAGCAGGAGACATTTAGGACTGGCTGCAGCATTTCTACAATTTAATTGAACCCAGATTAACAAAGAACACATTTTGAAGAAGCCCCCTGATTCCTTTTAAACACAAGACTGTTCTGAATGGCTGTGACAGAGCCTCTCACATTTGTTATACAGTTACTGCTGAAGTATCGCACAGGTCATGTGGTTCTGAGAGCCTGTGGCTCAATTTATTAACCCTCTCCAAGAATGAAAAAGAAATGTGAATGAAAAAACAGACCCCAAAGCTTTTTCAGGCTGCTGAACTGAGGGTGTAAATCTTGCCAATATTCTGCTGACACAACTGCTCTGATATTAAGTTAAAGGATCACAGCTCTAGTAGTGTGACAGAGAACTATTCAACACAAATTACTAAAGTTTACACTGCCCTGTATTTGTTTGACAGTGTAAATTGTCTCACAGCTGAGAATGCACTTTAGTTAGTAATCCCTGTCCCTGAAATAAATTAAATGTTAATATATGTGAACAATCTTTTCAATTAAAGCATACACATCTCTCCACATAGCCCAGATGAAAAGAAAACAGGACATAAAATTTCATTTGAACGTTTTTCTCTAACTGAGCCATTTAAAAGTGAGTGTCACCAGATTATAACATTGGATCCCTTCTGTTTTCACCATTCTTCACTGCTTAGTATCCCTCACAGCCAGTAGAATGCATTCTATGTCGATTAGAATTTACAACTCATATTTTTTCTAAAAAGCAATCATTGATACATAATAACAATTATTACAACAAGCAATAATAGTTTACATAAAAATGCCAGGACAATAAAAGGCAGATTTCCCGCTCCCTTTGTAAGACCCCAGTGAGATCTCAGGGAGGGACGGTTTTCAGTGCGTGGCGTCAACACTCTAGGGAACAAAACGAGGTCAAGCCCTGACCTTTAAAAGGGCCAAAGAAATGATTTCATCTCGTTCTACTGCCTGTGTGTCGGTTTACATTAGTCCCAGCCAAAAGAAACCCCAACAAGGTCGGAAATCGAAATCTGGGATTTACAAAGCCGAGCTTAAGAAGGGAAGAAAGACAAATCGGGTCGACTACAAAATGTGGTGATGTGAAAGAAAAGGCCAAGTTACAGATTGCGCCTTTTTGATCACATACTGCCACCACAGAATAAGTCATTATCGGTGAAGGAAAAGGATTTTACACTCAGCAGGGTAATGGGAAATCAAGTCAGGAGACTGGTGTTAGAGCTCAGTGGCTCATCTTGGCCATCAGTCTCATTTTAAGCACTTTATGCCAGTGGGATAGTAAGAAGACATTTGCCAGGCAGTTGCCTTGACTGAGCGTTTTTTCCCCACTCAGACAAATTGTTGGCCGTCTTGCCCTCGGTACAGGGAGGTGTTATTATTAAACTCTTTTTGTAAAAACCGTATAAAGTTTCACGTCCATTCCTCCTTGCCCTTGAAAATCAGACTGACTTCCACGTGTGTCCATTTTTTGTTCTACAAATATAAAAAACACCTTCTGATGGACATATTGAGGAAGACATGTGTTTCTTGGTTTTAGTAACCGGCTTATTCAAATTGTAGAGCTCAAACAGACACATAGATTGAAGCAGATGTCTGGAAAGAAACAGTTGTCATGAGATCAGGACACAAGACCACCGGGTAAAGAGCTCTGAATTGTGAAGAATACAAAAAATTCTTTAGCACCAGCCCTAACTACAACAAGACTCAATAGCTGCCTCAATGCATTTCCAAAAGGGTCATAAGACAGTCACCTCGTGGCAGTGGCTTGTCATTGGGCCTCTCCTGCTCTTGGCGCTACTGGCATCCGATTACCGATCCCAAGTGGAGGTTATAAAAACAGCTCCTCTCATTGTTTCAATGAAAGACGAGAAGAGAGGGCTATTGGAATGCTGGAATGTCTTTGCTCTCTAAGACATGTGTTTTCTGTCTCTAAGGGGACCCCTCCTTGTAATAGAGACCACCTGTAAAAATAGAACGCCAGTTTCAATAGATCCAAAAAAACAGTTGGTGGGACAAGAGGGAAGAAGGAAAGGAGAGGGGAGAAGATTTTCCTTTGCAATTTGGCCAGCTTGATGTCTCTATTTTCCAGTTTAATCCACAAGAATGCAAGCAAAGGTTGTACATGACAAGATTCTATGCACTTCAGCCTTCGTTGGGGAATATAAGCCAGAGAAAAAAAACACACACTTGAACTACTGACACTGAGGGCTTGTCCACATGTCTGCATGATCAGGGGAGCCTAAAAATACTCAGTTTAAGACAAACACGCTCTGCCGTTGGCTCATTACAAACTGAGCCTGCTTGTGTGTGAAATCAACACTGCAAACTGGCAGGGAGTTCAAACAAGACGAATTCCTCCTTATGGTATGTTGTTGAGAGTAATGATTCTTTGATACTTATTCCTTTTCAGCCGAGATCTTAATACAGGTCAGCTGTGCTTGAGGCAAGAATATGTCATTTTAATGCAAGGCTGGTTTCTGTATTGAAGGAGTGAGGATGGTTTAGTAGTAACACTGTAACTCAGACGAAAGTAGGGGCACAAATTGGGGAGCTTGGAGGAGGCAGTAGAGTGGCAGGAAAATGGATGAGGTAAGTAACTACTAAAGGGAGGTTCCTTTGTGAAAATTACCTTTATGACCTGAATTGACTAATTGAAGGGGAGTATTTCTCAAAGTCTAATAGAATGTTCCCTTTCTTTAACAGGTTCTAATCATCCAGTAAAATAAAACAAGCAAATAGCTTATGTCTGTCCCTGAGCAGAGAATAAGATGCCCATGACAAAGCAGTTGGATTTATTCCAGGATTTTCCTGCAGCTGGTCACATACTGTACATATGCCGACATCAAGTGCTAAATACTTTAAACTGATCTTTTCAGTCAAACTGCAAAAAAAATAATATTTTAACAGTAACTGAAGCCAATCGAACAGCGATGCAACCAAAATCCTGTTCGTTTCCTGGTAAGATCACACCCAACGGACAGGAATCTTGGAGAAAATGCTTTACCATTAATGTTTTACAGCTGCCTGTATGCGTCTATGTATTGTCGGAAGCTCTTGGACCTACAAAAGTGAAAAATCAGAAGTCTCTGGGCATTCACTCACAGCCACAAGCTCACTGCTTTTGTCACATGCATATTTTCTGAGAAGAGCAACAGATACCAGGGTTCAGCATTTTTTTAAGCAGCTTCTTCTGAAAGAGTATTTTGTTGTTTATGACATTTTTATAGTCTTCATTTTAAAGCAGAACTGAGTAGTCTGAACGCATGTCTCCCCAGCTGGTGAGTGGAGAGTAATCCAACACAAGACACTAGCCCTTTGTTGAGATTTCCAGCATTAACTCCGCATGAACAACACACAACCTTTCCAAATTCTGCTGCACATGTCATCTAGCACAACTGCAATAAGACCTCTATACATGCCTGGCATTGCAGTGTACTGTAGTTACATACCCATATCAGGAGCAGATAGATTTTACCTGAACAGAAGACTTTCATTTTAAAGGGCAACATCACAGTGGACTGTCAAATACTGGGATGGTACATACTGTGCATAGGGACGTAAGTCTAAAAAAAACTCAATAAGCCAATGAACTTCTTTGCTGCTCAATGACCACTATCAATATGAGCACAGCACCTAAAAAAGACCAAGACATTGGAAGTCAGCAATTCTATACTATATAAATAAATGGTTGTATACTCTATAAATGACTGTTTTTTCTCCCAAAACCCAGAAAAAATGTCTTAAAAGCACTACCATTTTACTGCTGTTTGTCATAGCTTAATATGAATACAAAGCTATTGTCTAAATATGCTTTATGCATTATTACAAAAACCACTATCACAACATGAAGTATGGCAGGCTAAATAATTAGCAAATATGACCAAAAAATGTAGCAGAAAAATATTAAATATTCAAGCAGATCAGTCTCTTTCTAAGACGAGCTGAATTTGATTTCTGGTTTAAATTGTTGTACCATAGAAAAGATCTTTAGATGTGCCTGTGACCTTGTTTAAGAGGAGTACCCTACTAACAGGCTCTCCGTAGTAATTTGGAAAATGAAATTCTATTAAAATTAAACGTGTACCACTGTCATTACATGAGAAATAAAATGATTAGGACTTTTAAACTGGTTTTAAGTGATGAACTCCGCATGAATTGCAAAGTTTTATGGCAAATCGTGAATTAGTTTTACCTTACTGGCTTCTTTCAACTTTATTCCCGTAGATGAAATTCAATAACCGTGCTTGACTCCCAGCCCTTCTGTGCCCTCAGAAACACGGGTCGTATTTGAAACGCACCCTAGCAGGAGGAGAGAGAGGTGAATGGAATGCCTTCAAGGCGAGCAGAGAACTGCAGTCATGGGCTGGGGGTCAGAGGTGAGAGTGGGCAGGCGGGGGTCGCTGCGCGAGGGAGGAAGTGTGGCGTCGATCGAGTCGCGCGCGTTTTCTGCTCTGCTGCCTGCCAGCTTGAAGCCACATTACTTCCATGTGGGCAAACAGCCGCAGGATGCCTGGCATGGGGACAGAAGGAAGCAGCTGACAGAGAAAAGGAGATGGAGGGAGAGGAACGAGAGGTTAAAATCTAAGCTACAGCAGCTTTCAGATTTCTTCCTGGTCTTCTACAGCCTGTCTTGGAAAAGCCCTCTTTGACCAGAGGAGCAGCCAGAAAAGTCCTACCAGGCTAACTTCTCTGTACTGTACAGGATTGTGGTGGAGTTGCTTATGTTAAAAACCTTCAGCTTACTAACACAATGCATCCTACTCACAATGCCTTCAAACTGTGACTTCTTAAAAAATGCAGTCTCAAGGTCATTTTATATCCATGTGTCTGACAGTCGGGAAAGTGTTCCAGAACAGCCCCAAAGAACCTGGAAAAAATATATATATTTCCCTAAAACTATCCACATTTCCCTTTTTGCTAATAAACACATACTTGCATTTCAGATCTGTTCTAATTGAAGACTGCCACATTACGCTGCAGTGCAATGGTACAGCTGTGCGTGGGAGCAGTTTGTCAAAATAACTTGGATGTGTGTATTTGATGAGCAGAAACTGAAATAATTGTCTGATGTAAGTGACACATAGCTGTGGCACTATCCAGGTACTGTGTCTATTTGATGAAAGTCTCTAATATCATGACTGGGTTTTAGAAATATCTGGAGAGCTGTTGCATGAACAGTGCAGTGTTTTTTTTTTCCACTACAATCTAATTATCAAAATGCTAATTGGAGCTTTCAGTTTCCATTCTATTTCCATTTTCTAACTGCTCCTACCAATTCAGGAATGAGGGGGAGATGGAGCCTATCCTAGCAAGCAACAGGTGGGGTACACACTGCAACAGGTGGGGTACACACTGGATGGGACACCAGTCCATCACAGGTCACACACCAGGGCCGGTTTTCCAAAAAGCCCTTTAACAGTATGCCTTTGGATTGTGGGAGGCACACCACGCTAATGCAGGGAGAACATACAAACTCCATGCACATCACACCCCATGTTTGGAATTAAACCCAGGGCTCCAGCACTGTGAGGAACCAAAGCTAACCACTGCACCACCATGTCGACCACATTTCAGTTTATTTCAAACTTCATCTAAAACAGTGGTTCTCTGTCCTGTTCAGGAGACCCCCGTGTCTGCTGGTTTTAATTTCAAGTGCTTATAGGTGCACCCATTGGCTATACAGTAAATGCCTGTAACTAATTTGTTTCCTTGTTTAATTTTTGAATAGTGTTTATTATTTACCTGTAGTGTGTAGAAATATATTGTGAAAACCAATTTCCATAGTGTCAGGTCCTTTATAATTTTACGTGTTTTTCCTGAATTCAGTATCTATGTCCTCTGTGGTCATGGACCCCAAGTTTCCATGACAAACCTCCACAGAGATCTCCACCACCACTGTCCTCTGAAGAATGTACTTCCCTTCTTTAAAACCTTTTCCCTTCACAGTACAATCCCCCTACTAACTCCTCAAGGGATCCATTATTCTAGGAACAGCAGGAAGCAGTCGTTCTGCTGTATTGTGTTTTGGTCTTCCTCATCTTTACCCAGATGTGGTTTAAACAGTATTTTGTCACAACTAAGTATAGATCCAGGAAAACCAAAATGGAGATGTCCCAGATGACCCTGCCCTTGTATTCCGAAGGCTTCACTTCCTGGGCTAAACTAAAATGTAAACCTTGTGCGCTACTATCAGATCTGCTACACAGTAATACATCTATCCATTTTCTAATTCCTCCATCCAAACCAGGGTCGGAATGGAGCCAGAGCCTATCCAGGCAAGCAACAGGTGCCAGGGGGGGGATACACCCTGGATGGGACACCAGTCCACCGCAGACACACAGACACAGACACAGACACAGACACAGACACAGACACAGACACAGACACAGACACAGACACAGACACAGACACAGACACAGACACAGACAGTACTCATGAGCACACTCACATCAGGGCCAATGTTTCCAGCAGCCAGTTAACCTCCTATTCATGAGCCAGTTATCCTACCAGTATGTCTTTGGACTGTGGGAAGAACCCTGAGCATCCAGGGGAAACATACAAACTCCTCTTAGACAACACTCCAAGTCTGCAATTACACCCATGGCCCCAGTGCAACTTCTCCCGACTCAAAGCAACATTGCCCAAGTGTACCAGTTGGATGGGTCCCTTTGAAGAGAAGCCAGGACTGATGTAACCGCAGCCCTGTTAACGGACCACTTATAAGGAAACAATCTAACTGGATCACTCTTTAGGTCATCTACAGTACCAGAGGGAAAAGGTTAAATATAGCCCAAAAAGGTTTAATAAAATAGGTACCTATAAGCTATGTGTATCCATGTTGCAGAATTTAAGTGCTCATAGGTCTTTGCTTATTGTAATTATCTTTCCTGCCATTTTGTTTCTTATGACAAATAAGAATTTAAATGTGTCTGTAGATTCCCTACAGAGAGCAAACTGGCAAATGAAAACATTATGAAGCAATAAGGTATGCATTTAATTTGATAGCGTCGGCTACTCTGCACATCCTGCTGTGTGAATCTGGTACAATTTCTCATCGCTGTATCATGACGTGAGGTCACGGGCACAGGTTTGGTCCAACATAACCATAGGTTTTTCCAATTTAAAGCAAAGTTCAGCCAGAAAACAGATACTAAGGCTCACCAAAGAGTGCAGCTGCACTCCATACCCCACGCATAACCTCTAAACAAAGCAGTGTACAGCCTTCATGAGCCGAGATCTACAGTGACTGACAACAGTCTCTATAACACTAACAGTGTACGTAACAATAACAAGAACTGCAAACTTTTAACACTAGATTTGGAATCCTTTGCAAAGGAAAGTACCTAGAACCTCAGTGCATATTTTAAATTGATGAAATGAAAAAGAACCTGAAAACATCCTATCAAATGTCTACACTTGAGAAAATAATTAGATTAGTTAAATAGTTGAGACTTTAAGCTGAAATCAAAACCAGAAGGCTGTGCTGTCCTCAAGGCCTGGAATTTAACATCTCATTGAGTTTTAGTGCTATGGAAATAACTATAAGAACTGGTTTCATGATCCACTCAAGATTGAAGGGATTTGACCAAAAGTTAGAAGTCATCCTCTGGGATATGTACTGTTAATTGAGGCTCACAAACTGGATATATAATAGTAACCAGTAGAATACCTGGAAAATATTCGAAGTCCTTTTCGAGGCCCTGAAACACTTTCCCTAACTTCCTAACAAATTGTTCTTATTGCGGTTTCTTCGTTTCTCTAACCAGTACATCACATGCTTTCCAGTACCATAACAGAACGTCCTGGGGTAATGAGTTCCAGGAACAAGAGTCTGGGTCAGCGGAGAACACACTCCAGAATCATGAAGGAGTCTTTCACACTACACGTTCAACAGAGCTGTGCCACGGGACAAGGGGCACAGAACACTAAAGGGGTTTCTGTACATCGCTGTGGGAGACAGCCTTCTGGATCATTTATTATAATTAGGACATTGACAAGGTTAATTCCTAACTGGTGCCTCTTTCTGCTCTGCTGCAGTGGCTCATGATAGTCTGTGAACTAGGACAGTGTAGTATATGTATGCAGCTCCGAGGTACAGTTGATTTCTAGAAGGCATTTGGACACGAAAGGATTATGTTATAGGTTATGTTAGTCATTGCTAAAATATCACAAGGTGTTAAAATATACCCCTCAAATTCTTTTCACCCCTAGCACACCTGAGGTCTGTGGCAACACCCTACACTGCCTAATGAGGAGCCAAAAGAAATGTACAGGAAGTGAAGCAAAAAAAACCCACAAAACTTTAAATGCATTTAAAGCTACTTTGAAAATCAGATCTCTTTAATTCAGGCATGTGATAAAATTGCAACAGTACCCTTAGAGATACCCGTAATTGCTCGGAAGTCACTGATCGATCCGTTTTAATGTTGTTAATACTAGAATTTATGTTCCTGTGTGGATCACCTTTCCAGTAATAACAACGGCATCAGTCATGGAGACACAGGCTGAACGTTTCCTTTCTCTGATCTAGCCTATTTGTCAGCTGGAAGAAAGTAGTTTCTTTTGTACTGAACTTAATTGGATAGACCTCAAACCTCCCCAGAAGCGACACCTACTGTATAAAAAGGTGTTCGCTACAAAGAAAAAAGACATCTTGGAAGTGTACACAGATAGAAATAAATTAGACATAGCCTAGCAGGGGTTTCAGGCAGGAAACATAGCACGATTGAGGGGAAAGATTGTGAAAATCTCAGCCTTCATGTGGCTACACAGGGAGATGGGAGCCAACCATCGAGTGCCCACAGACAAATGGCTTCACGTGCTATTCGTACAGATAATACAGGTATAGCAGAGAGCGAGGCTGCAGGAGGAATCAGATAAAGCACACAGCTGCACCAGTCCTCAGTCTTATTGTTCGCTTCACAAGGCCTTATCAGACCTGATCTGGGGTTACCTTGTCCATATTACAATTAGAAAGTCCCAGATAAGAGCTAATAGAGTGCTCAAATCCCCTTCTTTAACAGCTCTGTTTTCACAAAAAACATTCCAACCATTCTCCCCAGGAGAGGGAGAGGGGCCAGCTGTCCATCATAGCACAGGACAATAACCTCTGCATTAGTGCAACGTGATGAGCCTAATGAGGCGTGTGCTGATAATGGCTGACTGTATAAACAATCAGAGGCCAATAAGACCTTGCGGAAATGCTTTAAGTGACGAGTTCGGGCCCAGGGAACAACTGGATTAACCTTCCAGCCCCCAGTGACTATCCATATCCAGCCTGGTGCCCACTTTCACAGTGACTGATGGTATAAAAATTGAAAGGCACACTATGCAAAGATCTAAAACTGCAGGAGATTGTTTTTAAGATCTCAGCCAGTGTCAAACTGTCAGTGGAATGATCATCAATTTGATAAAAAAAATAAACACCTACTGTGTAAATATGTGTTGTGTTAACCAAGTGGACTAAAAAAAAAAAAGACATGCAATAGCATTTTGCACATAGCCAAAAAAATTATTCTATTTACCCCAAACCTTGCAGACAATTGAATTAATACAATAAAACCGTTCCCCATCACATGTAATATTTTTTATATGTGATTTTCTCAATATTTACTAAAATGAGCACATTCTAATAATCCAGCATCTGACTGATCCCACGATAGTGGAAGTGAGATGTGGACGGCACTGTCTCTGTGTCCTTTTACATGGCTTGTCTGCAATAATCTAGCATTGGTTTAGTTTTTTAATTGGAATTGGTTTAGGAATCCAGACACACTTTTTTTCTATTTTGTGCAGCATGCAGTATGTAAGATTGGTCATCATAACATATTGCACAGGAACAGTCACAGAATATTTTGAAATATGAAAAGGAATAGCAATTTCTTTCCGTCGGATCAATCTCCACTCTGGGTTGACGAGTACACAGCAACTTGGAGAGAGCCTCCCTCGTATAACGTAGCTGGCGTTCTCTTACATTATTAATAAAGAATAAATCACCAAAATTTAAATCTGCAGGGAAAAAACGATTTCTCTGTAGCATTCCATAACTGGCGCTTCATCATCCACAAGACCGTGCACTCAAAAGCTCTTATTATGTTTTCTCCCGTTAGGCAGGCTGCCTGATTTTCAAAGCTGTATGCCTCATTAGAACATGACTGAGATACACAACACCACTCGTCTTGAGCTCAGACTCGCAAATCGGGCAAATCACCTGCGTGATAAAGCGTATAAAAAAGATGAAGGATTTCACAAAAAGACGTAAGGGGAGGGTCGCTGAATTTCTAGGAGCGTTTTGGGGGAAATTATGGTTGTCTAGCACTACGAGCCATTTAGATGCCTAAAAATCTTTTTTTTTTAATTGCTCGAGAAGGAAACAACGATAATGATGTCTTCCCAGAAGGAAAGCGGCGAAAAACACCCCGGCATGTGCAGACGCTGTCCCCCGCAGTTCGGGTTCAGACAGAGACGAAAGCCACTCAGATCGAGTGACGGTGCCAGTTCTGAGTGCTATATCCTCACTCACAAAAATCCCCACTGAACATAGAACATGAGAGGCAAAACATAATGCAAAAGCTTTGTCTCCAGGACAACAATAACTCTAAACGTGGAAGTAAAGGGGTTATTAATAATAGAAGACGGTAAAGATGTAGCAAGTATGCAAAATTAATATTTTACACAGATGTTTACAACAGAAGAGGTCAATAACATCTTCAATTTGCAGAACAGGCTCCGGTAGTACTGGGTAATTTCAGTATACCTGACACTGCACAGGCTGTAGCGACCGAAACCAATAAATCACCAGGGCATGATGGTATTTCCGCAGTCACCGTCGAGTAAATGAGGGATGTTATTAATATTTATACCCCTAGCTAGGATATTACAAACTACAGCTCTCGCTTAGAATGAAAGCTGTGCCTACTGTACGTATTGGGAGAATTGCAAATGAAACACCAATTTATTAAAAGGGTGATAAAACGTTACCGGAAAATTATAGACCAATAAGTCGCACATCTGTTACAGGGAGAGTTGGAGCTATATTTGAATATAATAGAATAGTGGTATCTTAAGAGACTGATATAGAAAAACGGAGTCCTGTTTAACCAGTAGTCTAGAAGTCTAGAAAAACAACCAGCAAGAATAGGATATTTTATTACCATTATTACCATTACAGAACAACTTATTATGTATTATTGCTCTTTAAAAAACAGCAATGGATCTTTATTTTATGCTGCCTGGTCTTCAGCCAGCTTGTATCTGCTGGGACCAGTATATATTCCTCCACCACAGGCAGGTATTCATATTTCCAGCCCAAATGGACTGCATGTGCAAAATCCCTCTCATTCACATTCAGAGCAAAAGTGGCTGAATAATGGAGAACTGCAGAACACTGAAGAAAAGAAGGCTTCATCATCCCTGTGGAAACAGTAATGCCATTGGTAATAACCTCGCGTGCAAAACATTTGTCACGTAATCGGGCAACTTCGTCCAAAACCACGTTCAGAACGCTTGGGTGCACATCAATCAGTTACATCCTTAAAAGTCTCCACAGAAGATGATTCAGGCACATTGAAGCCATCAGACAACAATCAAAATGCCTTTGACACCTAATAAATCAATTACTTTCTGGGGGGGGGGGGGGGGAATTAGTGTTGGAAACGAACAGCTTTTCTTTTAAACAACCGATTAGAAAAATTGCGCTGTCATTCGTGCCTAGTGTCGCTTTTGGCAAAATTGGATGGCTACAAAAGAGCTTTCATGCAAAAACAATCTATGAAATGAAGCGATGACGACAACAGTGTAGCGAGAGTACCTCTTTAACTGGGGACTCAGAGCACCAGCACTGGGAAGTCGCCACTACTCAGATGATTAGAAAAAAAAACAATAAAAAAGGAAACTTCACACTGAAAAGCAGTAGGAGGTTGGGGGCCTGCCTGGTAGAGGACTGACTGCTGGGTCATGGGCCTGCATGCTAAATTCTCCCCATCCTTCATCTTAACCTTCAGCTCCTTGTTGGCCAAACAGTTTAAATCCAAGGAGTCTCCTCACAGGAGACATAATATTGTCTTTCCCCCAAAAAACAGAGTACTTGAATTCTCATCGTGTGGATAATTGTCCCCACAAATCAAATTAATTTCCAGATAAAATCATTAGGAGGTTTTACACCCTCACCCATTCTCAGAAATGTATTTTCAATGGGTTGAATGAAACCAAAAATATTTAGTCCTTTGGTCAACTAATCATTATAGGATTACAAAGCTAAATGATCAATTCCTTTTAATTGTACCACACCAATTGCTTTAAGGTTTCAGAAGGCTGTTAACAGTTTGCCAACTAGAAAGAGGTCTCTTCCATTGTTAGGACATACTAACAATGTGTGTGAGGGGCACTGCAGTAGTGGAATCACCCAGGATTCATTCCTGACATCTATGGAGATCAAAGGCTTTTCCACATTGCTGGCATGCATATTAAGATGGATGAACTCTTACATGAAAGGTCAAGGACTTAACTTTTTCTCTGGAGATAGAAACAAAACATAAAGCACAGTCCTCCCAGGAGTCAGAAATGACGTTTTATTGATTCAAAGAATGTCTTTTTCAGTCACGTTTTTTTTAGAGAGAGTGGAGTCAGATCCCTGGACAGAAAACGCTGGCAGTTTCTTCTTGGCACAATCAGGGAAGTATGTCTTATTTCTCTGACATTCTTCTTCTGCGCTAGCCATTAAGACATTGTGGACTTTACAGCAAAAAAACTGGAAAAACCCCAAACACTTGTAGGATAAGGATCAACACTTTTCACTCCAGCATTAGATTTGTTCCTTCTTTTCCTATTCACAAATAAAAATGTCCAATGTCCAAAAAATTCTGTCCATACAAAATATACATATATATATTTCACAGCTATTTTTGTTTTTGGTACATTCATACCTTTAAAATTGTACAGTCCATCCATTTCCAAACAACTTAATTCAATACAGGGTCATGAGGGAGCCAGAGCCTATCCCAGCAAGCAACGGGCAAAAGCCAGGATACACCCTGGGTGGGTGGTCAGTCCATTGCAGGACACACATACACACACACTCACACTAGGGCCAATTTTCCCAGAAGCCCTTTAACCTCCCAGTCCATCTTTGGAATGTGGGAGGGGACTGCAGCACATGGAGGAAACCCACGCAAACATGAAGAGAACATACAAACACCACACAGATGGCACCCCAGGAATTAGTCCCAGGGCCTCAGTGCTGCAAAAGAGCATGTTTATCATCTGGAAATGATATGGTAAGAAAGACTCCTGAAAATCATCCTTCCTGAGTTTGCATTTGAACTGAGTTTGAACTATTACACTGCATCTGCCATCTTTCCAACACGCCTGTTTGGATGTTGATGCACAGCCCAGGCTGCTGCATCGTCTCTCCCCTCAGAACAGTAAATGAAATGGCTTGGAGAACAATGTGTAGCACACTCTTGCAAGACTCCTGACCCTGCCAAGACCTGGGCATCTACAGGATCTTCTTGAGAGCAAGTAAGCCCAGACCATTTCAAAAGTCGAGATCTCATCCATGCAGTGAATTTGCCACACACAGTCCTCTTACGTATTATCTACTGCTGCGAGCGAAGTGACTGTAGAGATTGCTGTGTTTTTTTATAGCCGTTTTGAAAGGAACAAAAACCTGTTGGGCCAACTAGAAGAATGCTGGTTTCTATGGAGACCCCATGAAAACTGCTCAGGGAACTTTAGCTGCGGCGGTACTAAAAAAAATAACACGAGATCAGGGGAATCAATAAGATTACATCTGAGCACTTTGAACACCACCATAGGCAAGGTAGAGAGTATTGAGGAAGTGGGCTGCTCGGTACTCTGCATGCAAAACCCTATTAAAAGGCCAAACAGATCTAAGTAAGCCTTTAAGTGTACATTTGAATATAGTGTGTATTTTTCAAGTTAAAAATGCCATCAAGTATTTTCACATTCTACTTAATTTTACAATTAAATGTGGCCATTCAAGTAGTGAGACATGATGGTGGTCTCTGTACATAAGCCCTTATTTGAAAACTCCATGAGAGCCACCCAGAACAAGAATAGGCTATTAGGCTTGTCATCCCTTTTTATCCCATGTGATTTTACTGTTTTTGAACAAGCCTGCATTATCTTAAATGGAACAATTATACTAAGCATAAACAGCTCCAAGTGACGAAGTGCAGTATCTATTTCATTCTCAACAAAGACAAAAATGCTTTTTGATTGCACCCGTGGTAGGGTCTATTATAGTAGGTTTACTGTAATAGAGATACAGTAACTATATTATCTATATTTGTATACAAAAATATAAATGTGCTCAATAAGACATCTCTCAAACCAGTTATAACCTCTAATACCTGTGAAAACCTAAATACACAAGAAAAAGTATCTAATTGATATTAGGAGGTAGAAAAAGCCAATTGTGTTAAGTTTATTCCACAAAGTCATGAGCATTTATTTAGCAGTTGCTATAACTTTTATGGATACATTTGACCTTTTTACAGCACAAAGTAACCAATGTATTTCAATATCTCAGGTGGCAGAGCCTGTTGCTTGGTGGTGTGGCACTAGACCAAATGCAGGTGTTAGGAACCACAGGTACCCTGAGACTACAGGAAGAACAGACACTCTGCCCTGGCACCAAGGCAGTGTGCCAGGCTCATTAAGAAGCTCTCTTTTAACAAGCTTCCCTCTGATCCCACCAAGCGTGTTAATTAAGACTCACCTGTTGGCGCCACCTTTGTTAACAAAGTCTGGGATCCCTGGCTTTAATAACCCACTGCACCATTTACTTGAGAACTGCTTTGGAGATACTTAAAGAAAAATAAAAAGGAATCACTATGATAACTGAGATTGGAAATGGTTTTCAAGGACATTCTCAATCTAGCCACATCTTGTCATTGATTACTAATGTTAAATAAAAGGCAGCTATTCTCACTCTGATGTTAAAAAAAATCGTATAGGTATTTATAGGTATTTAAATATTAATTTAAATAATAGGTATTTTGCAGTGCATTATTGATCAAAGAATGCCAATGTGATCACACAGTGAAGGCGTTAGCTTCTTGTCTGACATGTCAGATTCAGGAAAGGTTAAGTTTTACAGTCCCCAAACCCTTCCAGTAACTTCACCAAATTGAGTTTACACAAGGCTGGAGCTCCGTTATAACCCATTTACAAAAACAGACTGAGCAAAAGTGGCGCAGTTGTATCAGCTGGGCGTGGCCTTGCGTAAACTGCTTGCCCACTAGGAGGGCAAGCCAAGCGACTGGCATCACGCAGACGCTCATGCTGATTTTCAGGCTGGTGATGTGATATACTGTATACTGTACTGTAGGTAATGGAGAGGGAGCAAAACAGGTGATCAAGGCTATATGGTGGTTCTTATAAGCTTGCGCTCTAGTTAATCTCATCTCTAGTCCTCTCGTCTTGCTGGAGTGCCGTTGGTCTGTTTTGATGAAAACAAGCCTAATAGCACGACTCCGCAATCACACCCACAGCTGCCTTCGTCACCAAGCTCCACTCCGACATGTTACCATGCTGAAATCTCTGGGCTTGAGTCCAGTAAGGCTCAGTTATTCACTCATGTAAAACAACCGAAACCAGTAGCCCGAGATCCTCTCTGCATGGGTGTGCTTGTGTGTTTCTTAATTGCACCCTTTTTACAATGAGGTTTTCTTCATTAATATACGTTGTGTAACTTTTACACTTCCATGCATTTTCTACCTGCTTACTCCAATACTGGGCTGCGAGGAAGCCAGAGCCTGTTCCTGCAAACAAACAGGCACATCCTGGATGTCTCTGGACTGTGGGAGTGAACCAAAGCACCTGGACGAAACCACAAACATAGACATGGGGAGAACACACTGTACAAACTCCATGCAGACAGCAGCCCGGGTCTAGAATTGAACCCAGGATCCCAGCACTGTGAGGCAGCAATGCCAACCACTGCACCACCACTTATATATGTGTAATGCAACCTCTGAATAAGTATCTGCAGTATAGGTGCATGGACTGTAATTACACACATTTACTCCTGTTGCATTCATTTTTGAGTCTCAAATACTGCAAGTACAGCCGTTGGCATTTGCGTTTGAGTGTAATTTACAGCTCTGTGTTTCTCGGTCCTGTTATTTTAAAGGTCTTTTCTAAGGAGCGTTTGGGCCTCCGTCAGACTCACAGCTTAGCAAAGCCACCCTGCAGGAGAGTACTGGCCAGTACCGAAGACGTCACTATGGGATTGTAGAAAGCAGGCAGAGTAGTATTCAGCGTTTGTGTGAGATAAAGAGGAAAGGCTCCCTTCAGCACAGGGCATCTGGAGAGAACAACTGCAGACGTTCAGGTATCCAGGGAGCCCAGAGGGGCTCCAGGAAAGAGTCTTGATTACAGGAATGCGAACGCAGGCAGGGGAGTGCGTGAGCAGGCACAAAGCTCGGCTGCTCCCCCACCTAGTCTCCAGTCCAGGGGTCTCAGTGGTCACCCTGGCCCTTCAGAAATAGCAGGCGTGAGATTAGAACAGGTCCTCTCCAACCTCCCCGTGAAAACCTGCACCCACACATGGGCAGATTTCTTATCAAAAGGGGGGCAAGTCCGACCTCTACGCCACCAGCGTCTCTCCAGAGCTTCTGCCCAACTCTTTTGTCCCTGTCATCACTACACATGGTCGCACAGTGCAGACAAGCCCCCGTCGTTACCACAGCTGCCCCGAGGGCGGGCACAGCTGAAGACTCCAGCCCCATCACTTCCAGCTCTTGTCTTGCTGTGACAGACTGCACTCATCCTGTGCTTGAACAACTGCAGGCTCAGTGCTGGACATGAGGTGTGGCCAATCACAGCGCAGGGATTTCAGTGGGTCAAAACTGATAGCTGAAACTACACTGATGGCAGGTGACAATGGATATCTAGATGACAAGGATACTGATGGACTGAGACTCTTCGCTGACAGAATCAGACACATTAACATGCTGGCCCACACAGAGATTTATAGGATGGGCACAGGGCACAATGATGGCTCTAATTGATAATGGAGGCACCACCATGAGCAGAAGATAAACAGCAAATGGCTGGGCATCCAAATTAATGGACGCACCAGTTGAATGAAGACATTACTTTTCGAAACCACCCTCAACAATAAACAGCCCAGGACCATCTCAGCCCACGGAAAGGATGAGTATACAGAACAGTAGGTCTGAATCAGCATTTGTTGCTGGAAAACAAATCAAAGAAAATCCATGAAAAAAAAACATCGATTTCACCCCACCTCCCTCCCCCCTCAACCCTCAACCCTCAACCCCAACAAACAGGCCCTCACAGCCATATTGGAGCAGCCAATCTCTGTTAACAGCACGCTGAGAAAATGAAAGCCTGCTCTCCTGCACATACACTCACATTCAGGAGACGTCGTTATCCACTTACTGTTCTACGGCGCTCAAAGCAAACACCGTCGCGAAAACAACATATGACTCCCATTACTGCAGTATTAGTGTTGGGCTGTGTTAGTTACGATTCACAACACAAAGCTAAAAAAAATAAATTATCTATAGATCAATATCTAATTATGCTTCTATCAGTGGCTCCTTGATTCAGCCGTGCGCCTTCCTCTATATCGGAACGCCAATAGATTGATCACAAGCAGCCAATTCAATGCAATAGCGAGAGTTTTCACGTTTAAGAGGGGAAACATGCCCAGCTGTCATCGAAAGGCTGCCTGCTGGTATGCATCGGTCCGAACCGCCCCCAGCCCTTCTCTACGGGTCTTAAGCATGAAACGGGTTCTCTTGTTTATCACGGGCTGTCGCTGCACCTTGCCGGGGCTCTCAAGCCTCGCGATTTGGTGCAATTAACACGCCTAACAGAGCGCGACGTTTTCAGGCGTGCATCCTTGGGAATGATCAAGGAAAACGCCTTAGCTGAGAAGAAACGCACGCACTACACGATCCGACACAGAGCACGGCATACGTGTGAAAGGCGCGCATAGCTCTAATTTTTTAAGAAGAAGAAAAAAAATCAGTGCATCTTTTCGCCTGCTCAGAAAATGGGTGGATGCACGCAGAGCAGTTTAAATCAGTTAAAGGAATTCGTTGCGCTGTGGAGGCAATACCGGAGCTGCAGGGGTACAGCTGCACACATGTTAAACCCAGTACTTACTCCATAGTTCGTCGCCTCTCTGCTTTTTTCCCCTTTCCCCGCTTTTCTTTCCTTGACAGCCAATCTGTCCACAAAATCCCTCTTTGGACTTTTTTTTTTAATTGCTGCTGGTTGGTGGTTTATCCGCCCTTTCAGCGTAGATCCCGATCCAGCGCGCTTCTCTTGGCGACCCCCTCCCTTCTGCAGCAGAGAAAATGCGACTCGCTCCTGCCTGCCGAGGTTAACGTGAGTGGGGAGGTCCACTCGCCCTGCTGATGTGACAGTAGCCCTTGATCTGCGGGGCGGGTGTGTGACAGCACACAGATCCTAGCCTCTATCCGCTATCAGCATCGGAACCTTTCTCTACCCCTCCTCTTTTTTTTTTAGACCGCCTTTTGTTCGCTCCCCAGGCTGTGGTGCTGTGCTCTGCTATGCTGCTCACACAGTACCACCCGGTCTCGTCAAGAGTGGAGACGGTAAGGCACGCCCCCACCCGGAGAGACTGGGGACACGAACCTAGGAGACGGAGGGGGAGAGACTCAGAAAGAGCGCAGCAAAGGGGCAGAAGAGATTCGGTTCGCTAGTCCTTGCCCAGAGTCTAAAGCGCCCCTTTACGCAACCGCATCCTTCTCGATGAGTAAAACGGTCCCCCGCTCCAGATGTTATCCATTCTCTTCTGCTCAATTATCCGGGATTATTGAAGGAAATCAACGCGCGGGACGTGTTTATCTATCCCGTACATTGGGCGTCCTGCGGCGATAACAGTGGAAGAACCTGCTTAATTCTCCGTTAAGCTCGAAAGGTTTCTCTGAGGAAGCGCCTTGTAATTAAAATTTGGCATGGGGGAAAAAAAAAACCTGGACAGGATATTGAACTCGGTGATGATGCGTCTCAATGGCATTGGCACTGATAAAATCAACAGATCCCAAATGTCTGTCATATCCAAAAAAAATACACCACAGCTTGTTCTTTGAAGTGCTTCGGTACGTGCAGAGTCAATATACAGTACAAGGAAATTAATTAATAAAATGCTTTATTATGACAGTGTCACCATGGTAGCAGTATCATAAGACTAATGTTAAAATAACATCCTTTGATACAGCTGCAGGAAGTATTAATGCATCATTAACCAGAGAGGAGTTTAACAAGATTAAGATACTCATTTTTCTACTTATTTTTTTATTGTATTGCAGATCATGTAACAGAAGTAAACACTGACAGCTAGGTTACTAGTTTTGAACCGATTTCTTATACTGGGATGGTGAGTCCAAGTCTTATTTATATAAGTTCAAGTTTATATATTCAGTAATGAAACGAAGTCCAGTACATCTCATACCGTCTTACAAAAATGTCACAATTTCAATTTTAAGTTATGTATTAAAAATAACATGACTGAATGCACACTTTTTAATAAGGTTTTGTGTTTTTGCAATTCTTGTTTTTGTGCAATAATTAATATTAGACTAATAATGCATTTGCGTTATTGTTATACCGGTAATCAAATGCCTGCAGACATTCCTTTATCTTTTCTGTCAGACTCAAAACAGAAAGAACTTCACTTCCACAGTTTCTAGTGGACATGAAGGATTAGGTCTCCATTTGCAAATGTCCATTTATGTTAACTTTGTGCACAACATTCCTTTCCTGTAAGTGCACGTAGTGTGTGATAGTGCGATACTATACTATACTTAGGAGAAGGTCCTTCCACTGCATCAGAACCAGAAATTGTACATCTCTACCAGCTCCTGTTAGAGAGGCCCTTTCTCTCTCTTCTAGCTCAGATCTAAGCTTATCTCTTGCCCTGATCCGTTACGTTTTTAGGGTTGTGCTACCATTACCCCATGCCTTGCAGACATAACTGTGCTAGCGCTGAATTCCTCAAAACTACATGGAATTAGCGTGGCAGCTGAGGGATGAGAGAGAAAAGCAGACTGCTCAGGATCCACCTTCAAAAACTGTACTGTAAAGTCTGGGATCTCGCATTGGCTCCAGTAATTGCAATGATACGCTGGCAAGCTGTTGAGTTCAACATAGCAAAGCAGTTCCTCTTGATTTCTTCTTTTAAGCATTCTGCGAGAGAAGCAAATGAATGCCAAAGGGGAAAAACGTCTTTTGAGACCTGTTTTGAACGGGAGAAAATCTTTTTAAAAGAAATACTCAATGCTTCACCCTCCTGCTTCCATTCTCCAGCAGCGCCGGGTGATAAAGTCAGCTCTCTCCTGCGGCGAAGTCTGCTTTTCCCCCGTAGGCCCCTGAAGCTCCGTAAGGAAAAAAATACATATCCCAGTAAACGTGGAGCGCCTGGCCTGGCGGCCGAGCTGGCCGAGGGGATATCCTCTGTTTCTGCTGAGGAAGAAGAATGAGCAGGAAATGCTTTTGCAGTAAACAGCCCCCGCCAGGTGGCTTGGCTCAGGCCTGTGCAAAAATTCCCAGCTGCGCTTCAGTCTGTGGCTGGACAAAGCCCTTCTCCTCCGCCCTCCTTAACAGCAATAACCAACTATTCAGACAAAGGAGGGAGAAACCAAATTCAGCCTTTCGGTGCGAGTTGAGTTTTTCTGTTTGTTCTGTTAATGGCACTTTTTTGGATTTTGTCAAGACAGAAGACTATGCTATACAAGCAATGTCTTGCCTTTCAGTCACATCTCTGGTGGCTAATGGTAATTTATTAAGGTCAGAAAGGAAGAAAAAGGGAGAGGAGAGAGGACAGAAGGGGAGTTTAGGGTAGAAGTGAACATTGCAGTGTGTTCTGTAATGATCAGATGTTGTATTAGGGTAGTGTGTATATTTAGACTTTTGTTTGTTTAGGACTGAACTGACTGACAGCCAAATAGGTTTTCCAACCTGCAAATTCCCACAAATAGTCAGTAGTAATATTAAAAATGTCTTCATGTTAGATTCAAAAGTTTGACACACACTGGTTATGGTATGATATAATGCCTAAAACATTTTATTTAATAAAAGAGTTGTTTTATGGTATGTTGGTGTAATTATAGTACAATTTCAATAAAGTAAAAGTTTAAATGATGTCTGAATGACTTCCAGTATTTTGTTCGACGTCTCCTACTCCTACAGGGTCAGACAGGTCAACATTCCGGCTTCGTTCTTGAATTTGGCCATCACTGCACAGTACATGGTCACACAAATGCCATATTACAAGATTTTATCTGCCTAGAGCCACAAACTCAGAATAACAGACGTTCAGGAACAATTCACTATAAATCATGCACAGAGAGAAAAAAATCCCAAAGTAAGAGTTGATTAGATCAGAGAATGCAATATACTTTACATAGATAGCAAAAGAGAGTAATTTGTAGCTCTCATATCCCTTCAAACAAGATATTTTGTTGTCCCCCACATGACATGTTACGAGATTTTGTCATCTTAACCTTCATTCAAAGTGCAGACGCAAGAGGAGTCTGTAGAAAGCACATTATCACCCTGCGGTCTGTGAGGGTCCGAATGCCCCAGTACAGCGATAGAGACACTATACTCTAAAAAAGGCACCATCCTTTGGATGAGATGTAAAACTGAGGTCCTGGTTCTCTGTGGTCATTAAAAATCACAGGGCGTTTCTCGAAAAGAGCAGAGGTGTTACCCCAGTGTCCTGGCCAAATTTCCCCCATGGTCTTTACCTATCATGGCCTCCTAATAATCCCCATCTCTGAACTGGCTTCATCACTCTGCTCTCCTCCCCACTGAGAGCTGGTGTGTGGGGAGAGTACTGGCACACTTTGGGTGCTGTTGCATCATCCAGGTGGGCCTGCACATTGGTGGTGGTGGAGGGGATCCCCATTACCTGTAAAGTGCTTTGAGTGACATGTCATAAAAACGCTATATAAGGGTAAGGAATTATTAATTATTATTGTTATTATTTACAAGCAAGATGATGCCTGGGGTGTTTTCCAAAGACTATAACTCAAGTTGTGTCAGCAGTAAAAGAAAGACATACAGCCCGCTAAGTTGATAGACACTATCTTTCATTGAGAGATTGTTTGTACCTTTGGCTTTTCATTTCAGTCATTTAATTGTTTGTGTTGTGTAAAAACTATACACTAGAAGCTGTTCTGTTTAGTTAAGCGTAAGGAACTATTGAAATTGAAATAACGGGTACGTGGTCTCTCCTGCAATTGCATGGTTGACGGTTCCCTCTAGCGGTCAGACAGGGTATTCAACACTGTAAAACATCCCAGCCGAAGCTCTTAGAAGCGATAAGATTTCCGGGAGTTCTCCAAACAGCTCTTGGCCCGAGTTCAAATATTTAAGTCAGCATCAGATTTTTTGCTGTTGTCATATCATTATTTATTTATTAACGTGCGATAGACGTTTAATGTAGATCTTAGATTTGACAATACATGCCGTCATTTTAAGCTTTTGTTGAGAGAAACCAAGAATATATTTTATAGATGTTCGTGCATTCAGTTGGTAGCAACTTCTCGATACAGACCTTATTTTGTCGGTTCTGAGATAAAATGCAACCAGTTGAGGAACAAGCCAGTTCCAAAAACCAAACTGAGTTTCACGACCAAGGAACGTTGTCCAAGGTGCTGAAACGTCAGTCGTACAGTATTGCAGTCCCTCAAAGATTGGATGCACGTCTATCGTAGTCAAGCTATTGTCGTGTATAATTGTGCTTTGATATAAAACAACATTCAGTTATCCACGAGCTAATAATCTTGTTCGAGCACGTGGTAATTACCCGCAGAAGCAATATGAAGTTGTATGTGAAAAATACCGCAAGTAAGGCCATTCTTAAATGATTGCATTTTGCATTTTGTGTCAAGTCCTCTTTGGCCTATAGATGGAGTGTGAGATCTACTCTTGGAATGCACGCTGTATTTCGTCCTCGTATTCCAAAGCGTTTATGGATCTGAACTAACAAAGACCATTAAAACGTTTAGAGGAATTTCATCACAAAAGTTATAAAAAAGTCAAATTCACTGACAGAAAAATCCCACTTTTTATTGAACCACGATAAGTTTTCTACATGGCCAGAAATCCTTTATCTTCCCTGAAGGAAGGCTCTGGGTTTTTATTGACTTTTTCCCCAATTATATTGCTTATATTTATATTCCTTGCTGTTGTCATGGTTTAGAAATGGCCTGCTGTGGCTTTAAATACTTCTTACACTGGAACAAAGTAGAAGAGGAAAAATTACATATCCCTTTCTGAAAGATGTGATTTATTGTCTGTGGAAAGTCTCCTTTTTTGTTTAAATTTCAGATCTCGTTGACTGCCAGAGCTTCTCTCTGGAGATATAAATGGCTTTTGACAATGGAGTATTGTAAGTGGTAAGATAATGCTGTTTGACTTGTGTTGTGATTTGGTTGACTTTGATGTTGTTTTAGCTGTGCTGTCCTGAGACTGGTTGGTGTCAGTGAGCTTCAGTACCTCTCTTCACTGGACTTATTTCTTGGCTCTTCTGGACCTTGCAGTGGCAGGAGTTCGGGTCAGCATTTTTCCGTTTAACCAGTCTCTTTTATTGCTCTCTCCTGTAATACCCTATGGATGTTTTGCACAACACAACCTTTATAGGGTGCATCACATTTTCTTGAAGATAGACCTTCAAAAAGACCTGAGCAGTGTTAATGCAAAGGCTGTTGCCTGGGATTAGCAAAATCTTTCCGAGACAGGTTTTATTCTGAATTGGCTGTTCTCAGCAATTTCCTCACAGTCTGCCCTGACCACCTATACCCCTCCTCCTTTTTTTTTTTTTTACCGCTCTCCACCGGCACGACAGTTGCCGAGGCAACCTGGCACATCGCCGTTACACAGATCAATGGAGTCTGCCCAGCAGTCATGTAGCTGAGCATGAGGAATTGATCTGGGCTTCCCGACTGAGTGTAGGCACTATGGCGGAGAGGATGTTACAGGCTGAAGGCTTATTTTAGGAAGGAGCTGTGAATGTCTTCGCTTTCAGCTCTGCTGGTGCATTTCCTTTTCTGCAGTGAAATGTGCTCTAGTGGTACAATATTTGTATTCAATTCTGTCATTAGGAAGGCCCAGTGAAATTAATGACAGTTGGTATAAAATTTTTCTTGGGTCTTTGAGCATTACTATGCTGAAAGTTTAAAAATATTTTTATTCACATCATGGTGATTGTCTGTCAGCTCAAAAAAAGCAAACTTTAACTTAAATACACCTGTTTCTCAAACATCAAAGGTCTCAAATGCATTCCTTTAAAAATGGAATGTGCACACGCTACTGTGTTTTAAATGTGAGCAAATTAAATCAACTTTCACACAGAATAAAAAAAACAATAGCAACGAAAAGAATTTAGCTAAAGGCAATTTCAGAAGGCAGGGTAAACAACTACAATGTGTATAAAACAAGCAAATACATTTTAAGGCACTTGCTAACTATTTCTTGCACAATTTAAACTTGAAGAGGTTTTTGCAATTAAGAAAGGTCCATGACTGCATTAACAAGGTTTCAATTTACACCACAATAAGACGTTTATGATTAACATTGAACTGCTGTCACACAGGAAGCTGTGAATGAAGTCAAGTGTATTAGGTGGAAATAATTGGTTAGCGGCATCATAGGCTTTAAATGGTAGATGGCAAAAGGCTTCAGTCGTTCCCCACTTAAAATCGGGAGGGTCTCTTCAGGAGCTCTATACTGGGAAATGAGCTGGAGTATCATGGTCTAGGCTACGGGGGCTGCTTTTTGGAGACGGCTGCATCTGAGGTGTATTCCAATATGCCTTGTGCAAATATCAGAGTTCATCGCACAGATGTACTGAGAGTATCTGGGACCGCCCAGCTTCAGTCCTGAGGTTATCACCTACAATATCAAGGACATCTGTCACCTAGGAGTTTAACTTTGTTTTAGGAACAGCAGGGGGAAAGAGCATGTAAGATGTGTCAGATCAATAAAAAAAAACTTTTTTAAACGTTCTTACTGTATTCACAAACATGACTTTTCCCGTGTAGTCATAGCAGCGAGGGGAGGACCAGAGAGAGTGTAGGGAAAAAGCACTCTGATCTTCACAGCCACAAACAAATTTGCCAAAGTAATTCCCTTATTAAGCGCTTTCTTGGCAGAATGGAAAAATGATCCATTATTTATGGGATTCAGTCACCTAGCTATGAATATTCATTGCTAGAACATGTGTAGTGCTACAAGTGAGGGAGTGCAGCAAATTTGTGCGAGTTTACCGCCTTTTCTCCGAGCTCTGTTTACTGTGTTACATTTTATTAGCACAGTAAACTCTTCCCTGTGTGATTTCCACTGGATTTTCAATGCTTGTCTTAACCTATAGAAGCTCTTTGCTATTGTATAGGTGAGAAGACGACTTCCTTTTTGGACTGGGTGCAGATTGGTTCCCTTTAGTGTGATTCTGCAATGATATATGGAAACTTGTCCTTTAGGGAATTTTGTTTTTTTGCTGTGGATCCAATAGTGGATTGTTTTTGTCATGGAAAAGAAGTAAGCTTTAAGGAAACTGAACTCTGTTGCATACTGTAAGGTATGTTTCTCACACTCTACTCTGCCATTACTAGTGTCAAGGATGGTGGAAGATTAAAGGAATGGTTTGGTCCCATGACCACATACACAAGAGACTTAACTTCAATGGGGAGGAAGAGAGTGCCCTTGCTTTATATTCATATTAGTTTCTTTTTGCTGTAAGCTTGACATTACGATTCTAGCTATGCCTATTCCCAAAATGTTTAAGCCAGTACAATTTACTCGACTCTCCTTGCGCATTCTTTCTATTCTTCTGTAGCTCTGGCTTGGATAAAGGGTGCCAGCTTGATTGATGCACCATTTTAAAACAAATGGAGACTTCCATTTGGCAAATAATCCTCTTCTGTTGCTCTAATACTCGCACAGTTGAGGCACAGACAAAACTAACATTTTTTACAGTTTGCTTTGTCAGGAAAAGTAATGAACAATAAGAGACTTAACAACAGTTTTAGCGCACAGCCCGGACAAAGAACACGGTATTAACTTTAAGCCTGCTGCCTTGGGGCGGACGGCCAAGTCTAATTAGAAATAAAGAAAGAATTGCTTCATGCGGCTCCTGAGAGCTATAGCTGGGCCTCCCAGGCTTGATATTTCCAGGTACAGAGCCTGTTAGCGCGCATGGTTGGCAGCTTTGTGTGCCCACAAGATCACTGCAGAGGCTCCAGCTGGAACAACAAGCAGCAGAATAAACGGCAAGTTTGGCACAGCGAGCTGCGCCACTTGCTATTTGTTGGCGGAGTATGAATGTGTCCATCTTTAGATCCCACACTGAAAGAATAAGACCTCTGATGCACCGTCCTCAGCTGCCAGCCGCTTCCACTCTCCTGCTCTGCACTTGCATCAAAGCAATCTCACCGCAGAAAGATGGAAAATTGATGGGGGCGGCGCATGGGCGCAGAGGTCAGCGTTGCTGCCTCAGAGCGCAGGGAATCTGGCCTCAGTTCGTGGAGGGCCACCTGGCGTGGACTTTGGACTGTGAGAGCCCTCCAGGTGCTCCAGTTTCCTCTCGCAGTCCAAAGATGTACTGGTGGGTTCATTGGCTACTGGGGAAACTGGTCCTGGTGCGAGTGTGGGTGCGTTTGTATTTGTGCCAGGGTGAATCCCACCTCACACCTCTAGCTGTTCATCTTGGTACCAATCATTTGAATAATCATGTTAATGTACTGTATTACTGTATGTGTTTGTTTTGGAGTAAATGTCATGTCGGTTTATGATCTTTTATGCCTATGAGCTATGTTGGGAACTTAATTTTCACCTTGGGGGATTTATAAAGCGTATCATATCGGAGCAGGAGAATGATTTCTCACTTGCTCCAACATCACTGAATACTTCAGTACGGACACACAAGGAATAAAGTAGACCGGGAACCTTTCCATAGAAGCATTCTGGAAAATGCAAAGCCCTCTCTTTTGACTTGATCCGTTCACTCATGTCACCATTATAAAAATGCATGTGGTTCATCTGAAAGATCTCCCAAGATCAAGGAATTTTGTGTCTCACAAGGAGGTGAATGTACAGTAAATTACACAAGAGGTCTGGAGTGAGATTTGCGAAGGTGAAATGGCTTTGGCTTTATATCTGCTGATTGCGTAGGACTTGACCACTGAGAGAAGGAAAAAGCACAGCTTGGCCCTGGGCTACTCAAACTTTGAAAACAGCTTGCACCACTTGTACCTGGAGCTCAGAAATGCAGATGCCCTAATTAACCATCTTGGAAGATTAATGGGCTTGAAGAAAGTAAAGGAAGTTGCTCCAGGCCACATATAGAAGCTGTTACAAAGGAGAGAATAATATTTCAACATATTGAATGGAATCCCCTTGGATTGAATATTTTTGCAATTCTAAAGGAAATCGAGCAATTTAAAAAGCTTTAACAATCAGGGGATCACAACCTGAATCTTAGTAGAAAGTCAAGTATAACTAATTCTTCACAACACGGAGATATTTTTTTCTGGAATTAAACAGATTTTAAGGCCAAAACAGTTTTCCTGATTGTGTAGTAGGGGATGTGCAAGCTTTAATAGAACAATATTGCATGGTTGGTATTGAACCCATGTTTCTGTGTGAAACAGTCTAACATCATGGACAATCACAAGTAATTAATGAGTTTGAACTATAATGGAGAACATTATATTATAACCTCTCCTGACGGAGTCAAAGAGAAATCACACACCGTATATTCACATCAATCTCTGTCAGCCCACTGCTGCATAAAACTCCTCAAGAGATTTCCTTTCAGCTCATGAGTGGGCATGCCCGGGTCTTGTGTGTAAATGCAGTGTAGAATCCAAGATTGTTCTGGATCTTCGGCCCATGTCAGAGTTGGATTACACAATGGACAACACTCCACTGAGCTCTGTAGAAGGAATCATTATTCATCCGAATGGCTACGAACGTTCATTTCGTTCAGTTTCGCTCATGTCACCAGATGTAGCCAAAGTTGTAACTCTGTAAATTCACGGTCAGGGAAACTGAGGCAACAGCCCAGCGTGCTCTATCACCGCCCTGCCCTGCATGGAACCTGCGCAAAACACAGTAGCATAGCACACGCTAATGAAAACGCACTGTAGTAGCAGGAGGCATTAGTCGTGGCTGAAGTCACATCTGTAGCCCACTTCAACTTCATACAAGCGACCCTGCAGTCCAGCAAATTCTGGTGGGTCAGGGGATGAACTTTGAGACAAGAATGAGGTCCCAGGGAAATTCAGGAACAGACATGTTGGAAGTGGCCACACTCGTTTGCGAGGTTGCCAAAGCCGCTTGGTTAAAGCCAGAATCTGCTAAAGCAGCATCTGATGCTTCTGTGTTTTTTCAGAGACTGAGCCAAAAGAATGAAATCTGGATTTCAGTGATGGCATTAAGTGTACAACAGATGAAATTTACAGAGTTTTATGGGTTTTATTTTTTGGAGCACTTCTTAAAAGGAGAAAATCCTAGGTCTATAGTGGATAGGAAATATAACCCAAAAACAATTTCAAACTTCGAGGTACAGTATGACAAAACCAACAATGTGGATCTACTAACCATAATGTGGATCTATTTCTGTATCTTAAGGAAAGTGTTTCCCTGTGGAGTGTCTGAAGCTTGAGTTTAAATTCTCAGTAGTGTAGAACAGAGATTTTTTAATCTCAATATCCCTTGGTCCCAGCTGGTCTTTTGACAAGTGCTGCTTTAGTTTTAAGAGAATTTTGTCACTGATGACTGGTTTCATTAATTGCTTTAAAGTAAACTTACTGAAGTACTGAAACATCAAGCTCCCTCCAAAATAATTACCTTGTATTGCAACCATTCAACACCCTGTCAAATGAACTAAGAAGAAAGGGGGAAGGTGTAGAGCCTAAGAGCCAAAAAAGTTAGAAAATTTAATGACTGCAGATCATCCATGAAACTAGCCACCCATTAGAGAAGCCCATCGCATCAGGCAGCCTGGGTTGAACGTTGGGCACAGCAATCAAGTGCAACTGGCCTTGGATGTTTGGCTTGATTGCTTTCTTAATGACTTAACTTAGATCAGTTGAAGTGCAATTGATTTCATGTAACATACACCCAGATGTACAGTAAGCACAGCCCCAGACAGACATGAGATTGTGTAGCTGCAGATACTAATTATCTGCAGTAGCCAATTAACCGACAAATAAGTCTTTGGACTGTGGGAGGAAACTCACGCAAATAGCAATAATGCCCCAGGAATTGAACCCAGGACCCCAGTGCAGTGAGGCTGCAATGCTGACCACTGAGCCACCCCTCAAACCAACAGACATCATACAGGACGTTGGAGTTGTAGGGTTGTGTGTGTAGATGGGCTCCATCATGGGAGTGCAAGAAAGGAGAAGAGAATGCTACACCTCTGCTGTATGGCTATAGTTCTCAGTCTGGCAATCTCATCTTTGCACCCATCTTTGCTCCGTTTCCGTGCTGCTTGGCAGTGTTGCTGTTGCAAAAGCTCATCTGGGAAAGAAAAAGAGCAGAGAGCCAGAGGCAGCAATAAAATGAGGGGCAGGAGGGGTGGAAGAAAGGTGAAGCAATGCTCATATTCGAGTTTGAGGTTCTGACCTTTCAATTACGCTGAGCAGAAACCTCCAATGTTCCATCTGCACAGCCACAGGCTTCCCCACTGCTGTGAATCAGAAATGTACAGCCAATTCCAATCCCGGCCTTATCTACCACGCATGCAATTTTGTGCAGCATGACCTCAGGAAAAGGATGGAAATTGCTACGTATCCTAAAATAGCCAAATCACAAGTTGCACTTTCAAAATGTTTAAAAATGTTTGAAATATCAAGTTTCCCCAACTAGTATTCATGCCACATGGGGTTTTCAATGCCACCTGAATTTATTGATCTTCAGACGCTTGTGTCACAGTGAATTGAGTCTCCTTCTTCCCAGCTTTTTTCTGGAGGTATTCATTAGAAAGTTGTGTTCATTATAAAATAATGCATAGAGAAACAGGAGAATCACTAAGATATTGGATCAGGTACAAAGAAACAAATCCTACAGCTTCATGCTCTCCAGAACTATAGGGTGTAGTCTGAAAAGTAACTTGTTTTAGGGGTAATGTTTGTTATTTCAGCATTTCATTAAACACATAACAAGCTGATAACACCTTAATAAAATAAGTTTTTTTTTAAATGATAGCAGCTTTTGACCTAAACAGACAATACTTTTAGTTTCCCCTCTTAAGAAATGGAGTAGCCAAGGAATGACAAATCACTCACTTCACAGTATCTAATTTAATGGTGCCCAGAAAATGACAAAAGTCCAGTTTCATCAATTGCTTCATTGTATTTCAAAATTCCATCTCAATCCAAGCTTTGCAAATACCGTGTACAGTGTAGATAAAATAGAAAGAATCCAATGTACCGTTTAAATATCTGCAATTAAAAATAGACTGCTGCTGACAATTCCGTTCACACACTATTTTTATAAAATGAGGATGTTACGGTCCAAGACAGATTTATCTTTCTTAATCTTGTGCCCACCCGGCGATTCCACCCCCACTCCCACCCTCACACCCCGGTTCTCTCTGGTGCTCCCTGCTCTCTTCTGCGCCTCATTAAAATGATAAACGGCTCCACACTCCGCGCGCACATGGCTCAGCCACCGTTGCCGTGGCAACCGTCAGGCAGCAGTTGCCTTGAAATTGAGACCATCAGCAGCTAACCCCCCCCACCCACACACACACACACACCCAGATTTTTCCCATTCCCGGTTTCTCGTTTTCTCCCTCTGGTGTCTCTCTGCTCACGGGTTGGAAAGGTCTCGGCACGGACCAGGCAGGTGCCACAGAAACCACCCACCCTAGAGGAGCCCTTTCCGGCCTCCATGTTTGCTGTGTGCTGGAGGTGGAGAGGGCTCTCCCTCTCTGAAGTCAGCTCAAGCACAGCCTCTTGTGTCAAGTGCCTCTCTCATCGCCAAGCACAAATGAAAATGAAGTGGGGGCAGAAAACAAACACTGACAACACTCAGCTCTCTCAAGACTCGCTTCCTGACTGACCATGGGGTCATGTGGTGGAACTGAGGCGCCTGCAGCACTTGAGCACTAGGGGGACACTGGGGGTCCTTGTTCTTGGTATCTATTCATGCATTAGAGGACAAAAGGCAATAGATTAGAAGAACTGACAACAAAACTAGGAAATTAGGATTACAAGACACTACATTATTGCTGTATATCACATTCAATAACCGTGTATCCAGTTCAGGGTCACTGGGGAGCCAGAGCCTTTTCTGTGAGGCACTTGGCGCAAGGCACTATGGACAGGATGCCTCACGTTCCTGGACGAAAGGGCACACATGCACACTCACACCAGAGGCAATTTAAAGAAACCAGCATGTACTTGGACTGTGGTGAGAAACCAGTGTCTTCTGGTCTGCCCAGTCCATGGAGGAAACCCAGATAGACTGTCCCCCCAATAAGTCCTGCCGCAGATGCTCCAGTATTTTAGGAGATTGCATGATTGCATGGTGGCACCCTTTGATCCAATTTTCTCCAACCCACCCATGTTCCACCCACTCTAAAAGTTCCAAGTTCTCTTGCAATCAAGGCAGCGAGAGATCTCCCTTGTTTGTCCCTGTGCGGACTGATTCAGCGCACCTTCTGTCGCCAGTCTGAAACAGACAGTATGGTGCCATTTCACAGATGCAGCACCACACTTATAAAGATGTGAAGCAGTGATTAAGTCACTGAGCAGGCTGTTCTTGCCAGCAATCTCAGCTCTTCGGGGAGCCAAGTTCTGCACGATTCCCACTTTGTGTTTAGCTCCTGCAATCAATCTCCTAATAATTAGTACATCCTTAATACTAAGATTAGGGCCTTTCTGTCTTTCAACTCCTTGGCTCCCTTTACCTTACAGAGAGAGCTCCAGTACCAATGGATGAGAAGTGGCTTTCACATGTCACACCTGTGTCTTGTTTCAAATTTCGTGCATTCACAGTCACCAACAGCCATTAAAAACAGACTCAGACTATGGAAATATATACTCAAGAGTTGATTTTTCAATCAGAACAGCACATTATTAACTCAGGGGGGGTAACTATAACCTCTAATGCACCCCTCGAATTCATTCAAACATGCCGAACACACCCATTTTTTAAAACAGGAGTTACAGAATGTTGTTCTCGTATTTTTCATGCTTTATGGCCCAACAGATGTCATGCAAGCTGGACCTATGCCCAGAGCATGTGTCCATGTGTAAGCTTCCCCAGCTGTGCTATGGTGAGTGTGCTGGTGTGTTGTTAGAGGCTGAGCATGGGTTTTTCCATTCTATCCCAGCTAGAAAACTGTACAAAGGAGACCACAACCTCCTGGGACCTGAATCCCTAGTGGACAGCTGAGCAGCAGCACAGCCCTGTTGTTATGGCAACTGTGCAACAAGGTGCAAGATATAGAGTGCTCCAGGTGTGAGACACAAATACACAGTCCAGGGCACTGCAGACACCAGAGGGCAGTTCCAGAGCACAAATATTTGTGTGTTTTGTATCATATCAGGGGTTGGCACATCATAAGTTATAAGTGTTTTTATAGTCATAGTGCAGGGAAAATAAAGCATATATAAAAACAAATGTCAAGCTCCTCTTTGAGCTACTAACTATACTTCTACCAACTCCTTAAGTACTCAAAAAACAGGTATTAATCTACATACCAACTTCTACAACATTTTATCTTTTATCATTTTACATTTTAAACTTTCCCAAAACAACATGGTTTCCCTCCATGATATTACTCAAAAACTCTTCCAAATTACTCACAGTGCCTCAGTTCCTAAGGGTTCTTTCACTGTAGTCGTCTGTCCACAAGCTTCAGGTCAAACCAAACCTGCAGTGCTCTGCTTCATGCTTTATAAACTCTCGTCTAACCAATGATCTTCTAGTAACTGGTCAGGTGACGGAGGGCAGCCTTCCATTCCCAACAGCATTCTGGGGAATGTGGTCCAGAAATGAACTGCCATCTTGTCTGAACTTGCTGTGCCATCCCATTACAGCATGTGTCTATTATAAGGAGAATCTGTTTTATTCTACTAACTTGAAGGTACATTTTCATTTGGAACTTTAGGAACTGAATAGTTGACTATGTTTCTGGGTCTGGGTGCCTAAAAAGTGACTGGCAGTCACATCAGATATATGTATCTATGCTATTAACACTGTTTAAGAATTCACTTTTTCTCTCCCTTCAGTACTCCTATACACCTGATGTGTCACACATCCTGCTAATCATTTTTCTGAATGTTTGTAGGTAAAGCATGTTCTTAAGTAGTATATGAGGAGTAACTGCAATTAAATTTAAAAAAAACGAAGGTAGGCTTTAGAATAAAGAGCAGTTTACACAGGGCTCCCAGATTCAGTAAGTATCCTAACGAAAGCAGCTATACTGCACCTGTTTATTCCAATCAGTAAAGGTAGAAATTGTCCTGGGATATCTTAAATGAAAGAAATGAAGCATCCTAGAGTTATACATTTAACAGTTCTGAGCCAATATCTTACTCTTGGTATGCATCACAAGGAAATTCAAAACGTACCATGATACACATCCCCCCTTTTCACTGAATGCTTGTAATTGTGACTGTAATTTGGATACAAACAAATAGCCTAGGAAGTGTGATTGCTCTGGGTGATTTCAAACTAAGAACAAACTTAAAAACAATTATCCAAACTAATCAGTGTGAAAACGTTTTTTTTTAAATAGGTACAAACTCTAGTCAGGTTCAAAGTCTAGTTTCCAGGTAAAAAGAGAGGGTTAGAATTTGTTGATCCACCTTAGCCACTTAATTGCCATGCATTTGCATAATTGCACGCAATTATCCACAGAAGTGGACATTTCCTGTCCTTGGGAGATCCAGCCCTGAAGGTCTTTGAGCTAGGTGTAAATTCCCAATTGTTAAAATGCTTAATTCAGGACCACTGAGCATGTACTGTAGCTCAGCTGGAAAGCAGACCGGAAACCTTTCAAACAGCTAGATGAGAGAAGAATGGAACTGCCTGAGAGCAGCTGCAGGACTGGATTTTCTGGCCACACACCTGAAATGTTTTATCCTGCTTTTAAGAAAATAGGGAAACCAAACTCCTTCCTAATGTTATGGAACGAATAAAGAAACTATGGAAACAACAGCGAGCAACAGTGAAACTGGCCTTCTGAAAGATGCACAGTATGTGACACTTTACAGCTTTATTTCTTATTTCCTTTGCTTATTAGAAGACGAAGCAGATGTGAATTGGGAAATGAATAATGAGTGCTTTCTCCAGTGAGCTGCAGCTCACAGTCTTATCCACTGTGAGGTTAGAGTTCTGTGTCTGTTTGCCTTAAGATAAAGTCATGTTTTAACTTCCAAATGAATATATATTGTACACCAGGACTGCTCAACAATACAGTATGCTAATGCCATCTACCAGGTTATTGTAATGCCTGCCAGCATCTTAATTAACATACCAATCCTGCTAATCATCAACTAAATCATTAAGAATCTGGATACTACAATTTATTTCAAAATGACAGCACGTCATACACCACAACAAGAAACCTGGCTCCTTGACTGACTTTCAGCAGGATGATATGAAGTTTTTGATTAATGAAGAGATGCACAGTGACCTTGTGACACTGAATGACTGGATGTAGCCGAGTTTCCATCTGTGCATGTAAACTTGCAGGATTTAGGGCATGATAGAGTGCTCTGTGGAGTTAATTGTGCTTTATTTTATCATCAGTTTTGCTTGCTCTTTTCTTTACAGATGGACCTACCTGGTGGTGAAGAGTCAATCAGGTGTTCAGTCAGAAGGCGGTGTCTGAGACTTCCGGTAGTAAGTTTAATAAAAGACAATAATCAACAGCTTTAAGACATACAAAGTTACAATGACAAAATGGGAAAACGTTCAGGGGTGTTTAACATTTAGTTAATTTCGGTGGGAAGGTCCAGAATTAGTGCTATTTGGGGTGTAAAGTTACAATTGTGTGTGAGAGAAAGACATCATTTATTCACTTTCACAGGTGATTCCAACAGGCCATTCTTTGTGAATTAAAAGCCAGCAAAGAAATAAATTGTCTGACGGGTGATTCCACTGTGCTTTAGGGGCAGGAGATGACTGATAATGTGACGAACTAAATATTAGGAACAATAGGACCATTTCCTCACCGCAGAGAAACAACTACTTTCTTTATAATATAATTAGCTCTTTCCCTGCCCACGCACAGTTCTTGAAGCCTCAGTGCCCAGGGAAATGAATGCTCTATTTAATTAGTCATTAACAGTGATAATTAACAGTGAAGATAGTTCGTGCCCCGTGCAGAGTTGAAGTATTGCGCTATCTGATGTCATGAGTTTGTGTGAAATCAGGTGTGAGCAAAAATTATTTCTGGAACCGATGAGGTGGGAATGGAAGGGGGAGAGGGTTGAGGTCCATGATTCAGTAATGTTTAAACCCATTACATTCTTGACACACACAATGGCTTAGTCTGTGTGTGTGGCTCAGCTGTTTCTATCCATGTTGCAGAATTCAAAGTACCATAAACAGTCATTTTAACAACATCAGTTATAGCTCACAATCATGTCATAATCAAGGTGCAAAGACTTTACTCTTAAAATCATTTTAGTGGGAAAGGAACTGATGAGACCTGGGATCAATCTTTTTACATTGATCCCAGCTTGAGAAGCAGCAGGCTTCTGGGCATGCATTGGTTATCTGTGTCCTTGATCGGAGCTTGATACCATTAGGGTGGTAAAGCCGACATCTAAATAGAGCTGAAGCCATGAAGCCTTCTGAACCCCACAGGTCTCAAAAGAGGACATTGTTGCGATGGTTTCTCTGCCACGGTCTCTCAAGAATCTACTAATGAAAAGTAGTCACCCACTTGGTGTCCATAGTGCTTTTAAAATGTAAGACCAGAGACACTTATACTTAAAATGGCCTTTTCTAAATCAAACAAGTCAGCGTCTTGAAGGTGCCTGTGACAGGCCTTTTGTATTAAAGACACAGTGTCAATCATTCCCTGCAATCAAGGTGACATTCCAGGTTTGGCCAAAGAGCATTAGGTTACCAGGTAGGAAGCAGGCAATTCTTCAAAGAAAGCGCTTAACCTATTTTAAAATGACAGATCACAACAGATCTAGGTTCCCCTGGGTCCTTCTGGCAAACTGCTTTGAAATGTGTTTCTCGTCATTGTCAGTTAAGTGATTTGAAGTGATGCTTCTTTCACAGATTAACAGCTACACTGCAGAGCTGCTTCACCCCTCATTTGGATCATTTAACCTCTGAGATTTCCCTTCTCCTAAGGAAAGACACAAGTGTGGAAAAGACAGAGCTCATTTAATCTTGGGATTCCCCTGTTGCGAGAGAAAGCAAAGAGAGAAGGAGGGGAGGTGTGTTCATCACAGGAGGGTTTGGAATATAAAAACCTTGCAAATTCTGGCCATAGTACAGGTGTAAAGCAATGATAAAATAGAAGTAAGAAATAATTACAAGATCTATGAAGAATGGCTGGAGAAGGGTAAAGAGTCAAAAACACAAAATGGATAATACATGTCAGCAGACGAAATCCTGAATACTCATGGCTGTCACGAGTACAAGGTTCTGCCAAGACAAGAGAAAAACACGTCTGGAGCTCTGCACACTGGAGCGTCTTAGTGTCTGTGTAGAGACTGATCTTCTGAGAATGTACAGTAGGTGAGGATGGATTGCTTTCCTTTGAGAAACAAGAGATATAAAATGTAGAATTCCTTTAAGGCAAAAAGCCCTGGGGTTCTGAGTCACACTACTTGAGTAGGTCAGAAAAATCCGTGGGACAGTTCTTACCCATGGGCAGTCAGAAAGACTACATCTCTTAGCTCTCAGGGCCGCTGCCTATATTTCTTAAGATACTGAGAAATAATGATTCTGCAATACTGAGTCATTCAGGGAATAACTGGACATGGCTACATCTGATCCATTGTAATATGTAATAATGATGCTAACATATCCACAAACTGTACTTGATTAAATCAAATAAAATCACATCCTATAAATTCCTATTTGTTTTAGTAACCTTTCGTAAACTGGCTGTAAATATATTTGCTTAAATGTACTGTATTGATTGAGCTTTGGTGGTTGAATTCGTTCCTATTTTGCATCTTTGTTTTTCTCAGAGGACAAGACTGAACAGTTGCGTCAATTCTTTGTTTCTATGTTTACAGACAAATAAGTGTTCTCCTGCCGACAGTGACTGAAGCATAAATCCAAAGGTCACAAAACCGGAGGCACTAGTCACTAGAAAAAGGATTAGAGGACAGGGGTGCAGAGATGCATTTTTTTCAGAGCACTCATCCCCATTTCCATTCGAACGGGTGCAGAAAGAATGCTGGTGAGAGGCCAGTCAGCTCATCTTGACTATTTGATTGCTAGTTGCTGACTAAAAATCCTCAGCTGGTTAATTGTGAAAGGAAGGATCTTGTTTGTACCAGAGTGACCAAATCTGTCCACAGCTTTTCAAACGAAGCACTACCAGTACAATTTTTAATGTAACATTTCTTGATTTAAGTTCAGCACCTTTAACTAAACATCCTAACATTCCACCGGCTTTTTTATTGCTTCTCTACATTGTCTAGAAGATGTTCCAAGCTCATCTTACATTCCAGCAAAAAAAAAGAGCTACTAATTTAAAGAAAGATTTATTATCCACTTTTAACATTCCTCTAATAATAGCACCCTGTAAGATTTGTGGCACTCTTCTCATCTTAATTATGTTGTTCTTCTTCTATAACAGCATGGTAATGCATAATTTAGGAAGATGGCCTATTGGGCAGGGAGAGATTGCAAACAAACCCCCAGAGAGATAGTAAATGAAATTGATTGTATTTACCTTTAAGAACCTTTCTGCCTCCTTTTCCGAGTTTATTTACCTGCCTCCTGGGAAGTTTATGTGCTCCTTCTGCCTGGGTTGTGCTGGAAACATCTTCTTTTCTTTGCTTTAATTTTTAAATGTATTCTGTCACATAGTTTCTGTCCTGCGAAACAGTGACTTGTCTCTGTTCTAGGCCTGTCAGCCAGGGAGCAGAGAGCACAGCGCACAGCGTCTGCTGGGATGCAGGCCTCTATAGCTGGAGGTAATTGCTGCTCAAGTGAAGGCCAGCATGTACAAGTATTTCAGTTGACAGCTGTCACCTCGTTAACCAGGGGTCAGAGCGTCCGTCAGAGCGCCAGCAGGCTGTCACAGTGAAGGCCCAATGAGGTGTGTGTTCGAACATAGTTCTACTTAAAACTCGGAAACAAAGCCTTATTTTTGTTACTGTCTGGATACATGTAGGCTGTGTCACTGATAGGATAGAATTCTGCTGCCACAGAAGAACCCATCTGGACTTTGCTGTTGAACAAGAATGAACATTTTTGAAAGGGTTGTCTGGTTTCCCACAGAACCCTGAGCTTACTTATACTGTATATAGTAGTTCAGCCTCAACAGTATCACGTTTTATTGGAGGAATCAGTATATACAGTAGTAAACTACTGGATAACTCATTCTTTCAAGCAAATATATTATTTTTTAATTTAATTTAGGGATGTTTCATTTAAAAGAAGCTAACAATAAGGGGTGGAATTATTGGCCTTGATCGTCAATGATTATAGCTTTGTCTTGGAATTAGGTGATCATCAATAGACAATTCCTTATGTGGTATTCAATATCCATTGATTATGCTGAATGTTACAAGAACATATCTTGAATGCTCTGAACATTATGATGAATGTTATGAGACCAGCAATGTGGTCATATACCTGAAGGTTCGTCATCATTCAGGTTTATGTGTGACATGCAAACAGACCAAACCCTAAGTGGATAAAAATGTACAGGACGGTGAAGAAAATTTGTGGATTAGTGTAATTAACAGGACAACGGCTGGGCTAAATTACAATTTTAAGTTGCTGTTTATAAAGCCCATCTTCAGGGTTATTTCTTTTATGTGTCACACCTGCTACAAATGATCCTATTATCTTTTTCTGCTCGGTTTCATCTATTACTGTGTACCTTTCTGCGTTTTCTGTCTGATCCTGATCAAACAATTTGGCACGAGAAGGATCACCTTCTGAAAATAACTTGGAAATATTGCCTGGCAGGGAAATCAGATTAGCTTTGCAGTCTTAAGAAACCCTCAGCAGAGCTCTGACATCTCTTTTCCTGGTACTTAAGATTTAAAATGGCAAACTAATAGCATCTGAAACAGGAGCAACTCAAGAATCGCTGCCAGAAATCTTAATTAAACTAGTCATCAAACATGCTCTACTGTCATTTTGACTTGTTAGCACCCTTATGGGAACACAGAGGGCTGTGCTTGCTCTATGCTTCACGTGTCATCTTCAGAGAGACTTGAAATTTAGTACAGAAAGGGTGTGAGCAAAATTTGTAAAAAAAAAAGGGGGAAAAAAGTAACAAAAAGATGACAAAAGGGCTCACCATCTCTCAGGTCAGACTGCAACTGTGCAGTCAGTTTAGAGACTGGAGTCATAGAGAGGACGTAGGACTAGGACTCTCCCTCTCTTTAACAGCTGAGACACCCCTCTGGGCAGCCATCACCCAAAAGAAAGACATTTTACTGACAGCCACAGACAGAGCTCTCCGTTTGGTCATTTTTGTGTTGTTGTTTTTCTTCTTCTTTACTGACAAAGCAAAACTTCCAACTGACACCACATACACAACATGCAGGAGACCAGCTGCAAAACTGCAAAGATTTTTACATCAATCACAGACTTTTAGAGACTGGTAGAAAACCCAAAACAAAAAAACTCCAGAAATAACTCTATTACACTTGCCTCCTATTGCTTTGACTGGGAAGGTCACTGTCATTATCCCTCTTGCTCGAGTCTGATTTAATCCACCTGATTGATTTCACGACTGCAATAAGTTGCACTTTCTTGATGCTGGAAAAACATTCTTCAGTCATTCTATTGACTATGTGAAAGAAAAAGGTCTCTCTACATTGGATTTAATCACCTGCACTCACAGAAAACCAGCTCACGTCTTTATCATGTGGGTGTGTGCTTAAAATTGCAATAAATCCATTCCATTTTAAAGCTTTCAATTTAAAAATTTGCATACTAGATACTTCCTAGTAGGGATTTCAGTTCAAAACTTTTCACATAAGGGAAAGTCTCCCCAGGGTATGACAAGATCAGACAGCTCTCTAAAGCAACACAGTATAAGAAATTTATTTTTCATAATTTATTCCAGATCCTGACCTACTTATGAATAACACTTTCAGTCTTATCAATGGGCTTTAATTGTCCCTTGAGATCGACAGTGCTGAAACTAAAATATCATCTGATTTTGTCTTAGAAAGGGAAATGGACAAGTTGGCCTTTCTTTATTTCCCTTCAGACTAGGTCACTCACAGAACCAAGATATGTTTGTGTTTCAGCAGAGGAATAAGTCATCACCGACTGCTGCATATAATCTTTTCATCCACAATTCTATTAAAAAAAACTAATTTCCCAACAGCCACAAATAGCTTAAACATAAAAATACTTGCAATCGTGAGATCATGGAGCTATTGGCAATTCCCCTGATGAAAGACTTCAATTAAAAACAACAGACTGTGCCGAATGACAAATTATTCAAGGGTTTAAGTGAGCTACAAGGATTTTGCCTGTTCGTAAAACAGTGAAAACGATTTACTGTACTAATTCTTTAATAATTTGTTTCACGGAAAAGATGCTAGAGATGCTAGGAAAGAATCCCCATCATCTACTGTGGGCCGAGAGGTTTCTTTTTAGATTATTTTTTACAAGATGGTTCATTTTAAATCATAACATTAAGCTTAAGGCTATTCTGAATACACTAGGTCACCTTTTTGTTGCAGCTATGTTTCATGTTGTCACTTGTTTTTCTTTTTTTTTTTCAAATCACACATGATAGAAGAGTTTTCTGGTTTTCATTCCCACTAGACTCCTCAAAAATGACTTGCCCTCTTTTGTTCTCCAAGGAGAAACAGACTCAGATTCCAAAACCCAATCTGCCCAATCTTTTTTTTCCAACCTGTATTCATTTAATCATTTTCATCTGGAATCGTATGGCATTTGTTGCATAGTGTGCTTAAGTCCAATTTATTAAAGCAATTCCAAAACAGTTAATGTTGTTAAGCTAGATAAGGTAATTAAAGTAAGTGATTACAGCTGAAAGTGCCCAACTTATTGCATCATGAAAGGGCAGCAGTCAATTCAATTGTTCAGTTTTCCCTTGTAAGACCATCACACATCAACTCCAGATGTCCTGTCCCAGTCCACTGACAGCTGTATTGTAATTCATGTTCCATTGGAATAGATTCACATGTGAAGCCTGATGCCACATCAAAGGTAAAGTCAGGGAGCTGCAGACTCATCCAACAAGCTGCCTCTTAAGGAAGCAGTTACTCCCTGAAATCAGAGTTCAGTCCAAGTGTCTGAATTTCTTTAAAAATGACCAGAACTGGGAACGCAAAGAGTCCAGCTCAAAATAAAACTTTTTTTAAAAAAAAGTTTGAGTCTTCTTCTGTTAAAAAAACACCAACGTGCTACTTGACAATCGAGAGTGAACGGAAGGACGGCCACTACAAAACAAAGGCCAAAGATTTCTTCATGAGAAAAGAAAGCAGTTCAATAAACGCAGATTACAAATGCATTTAAAACAACCGAATACTGACAGAAAGGTCTAGTATGGCTCCAGCTGTGGTGCTCGTATTCCTTAAAGAGACAATATGAGGATGAATGTGTATTTTGTTTTACTTTGTGTGTTTATTCAAAGGTGTAATGCGGCACCAAACCTTTTCCCTTAAGGGTTTTTAAAGTTTGCCCAGAGCCACGTCTATTTTTGTACTTTGCACCAAACCTGATTCAAAAACAGCATCTTTCCCTCAGGCACGTCTCCTTAACTTAATCATTCTCACTTCGAGGCATCCGCTGCATGGCCGGGCCAGACGACGATCGGTATTTTCCATGCAGAGCGCGTATTCATGATCACTTTGGTGCAAAGTTCTCCCTGCTGAGCGGGAGACCGCCTGTGATTTCCAGAGGTTTAGTTGCCCTCCTTGTACCGCCGCCCCGCCTGCAGTTTCCTGTAGAAGGGGTCCTGCTCAGTCTGAGGAGGGGCGATGTCCCGCTCCTGCCCCAGGTGGGGCTGTTTCCGGCGGAGGGTGGATTCCCGGCTCCGGGTTTCAGAAGCCAGGTCCGAGTGGGCCGCGGGCTCCGGGTCGGGGTCGCTGGCGGAGGATCCTGGGGAGACGCTCTTGACCGGCCGGTAGCCGCGGCTGGCCTCCCGGTTGAGGTCGTTGAGTTCGTAGCCCTCGCGGATCTCCGAGGCGCTGCCATTGGCGCTGCCCTTCCACTCCCAGGGGCTGCCATTGCCCGAGGAGACGTGGACCACCGGGTGGTGGGGGGCGTGGGCGTCAACGGTGACGATGCTGGAGCTGTCCCGCTCGGAAGGGGGCCGGTAGTGGGGCGACTCGGAGCTGGTCGAGGTGGCCGACGAGGAGGTCTCGGAGGACTTGGGGGTGATGGTGACCATGCCCTGCTGCTTGGACATGGCGATGACCTGCATGATCCGCGGCTGGTTGGCGGCGCGCAGGGAGCCGGGGGCGGGGATGGGCCCACCCGTCTTCTCGGCGATGGAAATCCACTTGGCACGGGCGCCCGAGCAACTTTTGGGGGACACCGGGGGGGCTTCCTCAGGGATGTGCACCAGCTGGGGTGCACCTGGCCTGGGTTGGATCACCACCCTGGCGCCTACGCCGCCGGCGCCGGTGCCGGCTCGGCTGGCCTGGACTGTGGGATACAAGGAAGAGGGCATCACCAGCTCTTCCTCCCCGCCGTCGTCTCCCGAATCCGAGCCATCCATGCTTCCCTCTCGCCCCTCTTCCCCTCTCAGGCTCATGCTCCTGAGCTCCATGGACTTCTGCTTCCACTCGGAGACCAGCTGCTTGGAGCGGAGTGGGTCCAGGGGCACGTGGATGGTCATGTGCCTGCGGGCTGGGTCTTCAGCGGAGGGGGTGTTGACCCGCGGCAGGGTGTTGCTGAAGGTCACCATGTTCTCTTTACCCATAGGGCTGCGTGGTGCCAGGAGCTCTACGTCCACGCTCGCCCGCTTCAGACTGCCCAGGGACACCTTTTCACGAGGCACCCGACTGTTCATCCCGTCCAGGCGCTGGGGAGCCGACAGCTCGTCGTTGCTCTCCGAGGCGTGGCCCTTGTGGTACACAGAATCGTGCCCCCGCTGAGTCAGGGCCCGCAGGGCATCCTTGGGTGGGGGACGGGCAGGCCGGGGGGCGGCGTCTTCGGAGGATTTGAAATTGGCAACAGCGTGGAAAGCCTGCAAGGAGGGAAGAGAAGAGATCTGGCTCAGCCGCGATGATTGATGGTTAATCCGATTGCCCACTCTCAGAACTTTTGAATCCCTGTACTTTGTCTATGTTACACTATTATCACAGCAGAAGAGGTTTCATTTTTTCTTGCAAAAAGAAATCCATCATTACAGTGCTCTTTTATTCAGTGACCCTAATAAAAGTGAAAAGCATGGCTCCTATGTTTTAAAAACCTTAAAAGATGCCAGACAAGCTCATCGGTGGTGATGTGACAAAATGCTCTGTCATATAGTTTAGTTTTTAATTAGTGAAGGTGTTCTGGTGCCTTTTGATTCTACTTCCTGTGTTCCTTAAGGACATATCATCATAATTAAACACTGAGTCACTTCAGCTTCTAGCTCTTCCGTGGGGAAAGAAAGCTGATAGAGCACTTGTACTTGCCCTGCGATGGACTGGCGCCCTATCCAGGATGTACCCTGCCTTGTGCCTGTTGTTTGCCGGGTAGGCTCCGGTTTCCCGCGACACCGTATGGTATAAAGCTAAATGTGTTAAATGATATGGCATGACAATAAAGAAACTAAGTCATTAGTGTGTGAGATGAAAGTTAGATGTAAGTAAGATGCATGTATAATGAAAAAAAACTATAAATTAATAAAGTAAAATTTACAATCAGTTTTCCAGATTAACTCAGTTAATAGCTGTGGGAATAACCAATAACTTAGATCTACTGCACTTAAGCCTGATCTCCTGACAGAAGGAGCTCAGATTCCCTGTGCAAGGAGTGGTCATGACAGTCAGTGATTAAACTGTCCTTCCGCACTGGGGGATGTAGATGTCTGCCCGCTGCAGCTGTTGTGCTGTGCTCTGTTACTCCCCTGACAGCCAGGTAAAGACTCACCAAGTAGGCAGCGATGCCTGCTCCAATGAGAAACCCCACATACACGTCAATGGGGTGGCTGCGGTACTGTGTAATCTGGGTCAGGCCTGTGAGTCCGGCCGCGATGGCAAAGGCGAAGACCAAAACTGGCTTCAGCAGCTTGGTGCTGTCCGAGATCGTCGAGTTGAAATACATCTGAGGGCGAGAGAAACGAAAACTAAATGACCAAGCCAACGACTGCACAGTAAGAACCTGCAAAAACACCCATCACAGCCCAGTCGGCAACCAATCAAAACTTATGATGTCATGAATGTCAACCCCCTGAAATGTCAAAAGTCTCAAGATGGTTGTTACAGTTGCTGCAGGTGATCATCACATTAAGGTTCAACATTGTTCAACCTCTGAAACTAATCTGCTCGTCGTCTGCCTTTCTTGCTAGTAAAGTGAATGGAGGCAAGTATACTGTGCTGCCGGTTGAGAACTTGTTCCTAACTGGTCGTTAAATTACAGTTAAAGAGGGTTGAAATTCATTTATGTGTGTAAATTGAAAGTAACCACACTGGTGAATGGACAGCCACAGTGAATATGGTTCCAGAAGTGCTGAGAAAGACTAATATCTTTGTCAGGAAAATAAGGCTATGTGTTCAATGAAGATTTTACTACAGTTTTACTACATTCCCACAGTACTTCACTCTCGTTCCATATACACAATTCATTTGCATTGCATTATGTGTTGATGAAACCTGAAAGGGGGTAAAATTTGTATGAAAGACTTTCACCAAATATTTTTTTCTTGCCGATTCAGACAGATCTGGGCAGGTGAACAGGTGAACAGGCCAAAGACAACGGACAAGACAGCCTGACAGTACTTACTGACACATAGACAGCAGCAAAGGCAGAGAGAGTGGCATGCTGGGAAGGGAAAGTCTTCCTGTGGTAAAAAAGAGGCTGTATTAAGAATTGCTGGGGAGAGAGAGCCAATACAATCAATCTGTATTTCAAACAAATGCTAATATTCATTATTTTCAAACCACTGCTGAACTGATCCTCAACAAGTCTATGCCAAGTGAATAAGAAAAACTGGAGGTAGTCAAGTACAGCTTGTACGAGTGTGAGCAAACCTACAGTATGGTTAATGCAGAAATAATGCTGAGGGTGTATACCACCTGATAGCATCAATTAGAATACCTGCAGTGCACACATGACAAACCCTTGCAGCAAGCAAGCAGCAGGCTGGCAGAACAGTGTCGAACACAGCTGGATGTCCATGCCCTGGGATAAAACTGCTGTATAGCAGAGCTGCACTTTTGATAAGCTGTGGATATATTCTTCATTAAGACCATTCTTGGCATGTAAGCAAGCTTTTGTGCATTGTGGAATTATAGGCAGAAACCCAATTTCAAGGACTTGACAAGGCTATGAGATGGTACTCATCTTAGTAAGGTACACGGACAGCACATTTAAGTACCCCTGAGAGGGTGCATAATGTGACCATCTTAGTATAATATCACTGGAGATGATAGTGTTTTACATTGTGACAGCTCATAACCCCAAAACCCAATTTAATGAATATCATTCAGCACCGTGCAAAATGTAAATATCTGCATCTCTAGCTATATCACAACTGCTGTGTCACTTCAAAGACTTACAGCAGCACTGTAATATGTCAGATTTCACTTCATTCATGTCATCATATCCCAAGTCACTATAGCACGGGTACAGTTCTCCGTATTATTTTTTTGCTGAAACATTTTCAAAGTGTGGATATTAGTGCCTATAAATAACACAATAAATGTGATCAAATGGCTCATATTGTGAAGATAGTGCACCTGGCGCATCAGCTGTATCTGAAGCAGAAGGCTGCAGCAGTTACCTGGCAGTGAGGATGGCGTGCTGGTCTTGCCCAGAGCAGATGTCCCGAGTGATGTAGGGGTTGGTGTCGCAGGAAATGCCTGGCAGGGTGTAGTTGGGTTTGCAGACAGTCAGGAAGAATGGAGCATGATAACCTGTGGCTAACTGGATCACATCAGTAACAAGGGCTGTGGCACAGAGCCCAAAAACATGCACACCTGGGAGAGAAGGACAGGTAACAGTGATAACTCCATGTCTGGAGGGCTGGCAGACACATTATGGGAAGTTTCTTATCTTCTAACTTCAAAGAAATAAATCAGACATAAAACCAGACCAGAAAATAATTAACCCTCTAAGGAAGTACAACATCTACAGCAGTTCGTTTTTTCCTAACCTTTTTCCGGAAACTGGAGTCTATCGAAGTCCCTACCCAACCCACAGGGCCACGAAGATCCAGTCAACTTAGAATAGCCGAGCACAAACGCAGAGAGAACATGCAAGCTCCACATAGACTGGTGCTCCACGCTGGAATTGTGTGGACCCTGGGGCTGAGAGGCAGCAGTGCTGATCACCACACCACCATGATGCCCATGGCAATTAATTTATCCAGTTTATATATTGTATTGATAATGATGACAAAAAATACAATACTGCAATATTGTGAAGGTAAATTTTTCTATATATATTTACACAGGTTGTACAGAATTTACCCTTTACAAAAAACAACAAAAGTTGCTCTTATAATGTGCTTTAATGTGACGGTCTTGTACTACATAAAGACATTCAGTCATTTGTGCATACATGCATACATTGATACTGTTTGTCTATGCAGATGAAGATATTGTTACCTACATCTCTAATATCCATTTGACTTTGGACATAGGGTTACAGAGGCTTGAGGGAGGGTCTCCTTACCCACGAACCGTACTGTTCTCCGCAGGAAGGAGTTAAAATTGCAGCCCCCCGCGTTGATGCTGCCCTCAGCTCCAGGCCGCAGCTTCAGGCGGGACTGCATGCAGTAGACCAGGCCCTCTCCCATCATGATCTGGCAGAGAAGAACACAGCACGCAGCCCGGAGGACTCAGTTAGGGTAAGGACGGTTTGCATTATCCGTTAAACGATTTGTCTCTTTCATGGCAGGTTAGCAGCCAGCGCCTTAGTAGTTTCAACTGACCTGCCACTAGAAGTCACTTAGTCCTGTATTGTGTAAATAGACTCACATGAGGTGAATTAGTTAATCGGATACCTGGTGATGGCTTTAATCCAGAATAGCTTTGAACAGGGATTCACGTTGCTGGTTGTTAGAGTAGATGTTTCTTTTGTGCGTACGTTGAAGGACTTTACTCAGATAAATTCTCTTGGCACAGTATACTTCTTTCTTTCCGGTGTGGTTTGTCTATGCACTAAGGTCTCATGAGCTATGTGAGGAGAAGTAGGTCTGTCACATGTCTTATTCTCAGAAACCTAGGTGCGGTTGTTCTCTACTTTATTCGGCTCATGTGTGCGGAAAACTCTGCCTTGTTCTTGTTATCTACACGACACTAGAGTGGGGGGGGGGATTCGGCTGGCTTCTGGCCCAGGGTGTAGGCAGGTACTCACGGAGGCAGCGGGTCCGGCGAAGGCCAGGCTGAGCAGCATGAGGAGGGGGATGAGCTCGTCGCCGCTCTCCACGTAGGGCATGCTCAGGGAGCGGTCATGGCACCGGAAGCCCACCTGAGCTGGCTGCAGGAGGTCCGTGAGCTCCAGGAAATACAGGGACACCATGGAGGAGGCCACGATCGGGAGCTGACAGAGAGAGAATGTCAGGAGGGTGAGGCTCCTTAATAAACCCCCTCCCTTCGATTACTGACACAGTCACTGGGGCAGGGATCTCCATCCCTGTTCTCAAAGAGCCCCAGTGCAGTTACTCTTGTAGTTCACCCTAGATCAGCCATTATTTAAAGATTAGGAACACTTGCATCCATCCATTTTCTAAGCGCTTCATCCAGTATAGGGTCACGGGAAAGCAATCAATGGGCACCAGGGGGGAGTTGGGAACACTCGTTTAAACAATTGATCTGTTAAGCAGGTAATGATTCAATGAGGAGCGTCAAGTAGGTAGCTGCATCACCATGTGTAGGCTGTGAAGGGGCGAGTAAAGGTTTATTCTATGCCGAAAAGAAAAGAGACACAATATCTTGGCTGTGGAACCTTCTTCAGGTGTGAAGGTGCCTTCTTCTGGTGTCACTTTCTTCAGGTGAGGCTCAGTGGGCTTAACCACTGTCTTTGTACGCCCGTAGGCTTCCTCACAGTGCTGGGGCTGTGAGTTCAAACCTGGATCTGGGACACTATCTGCGTGGTGTTTGGATATTCTCCCCATGTGCGTGTGGATTTTACTCTGGGTGCTCCTGTTGCCTTCCACAGTCCAAAGACATACTGGCAGGTTAATTGGCATCTGGGAAAACCGGCCTTGGTGTGAGTGTGTCTGTGTGTGCCCTGCAATGGACTGGCATCCCTTCCAGGCTATACCCTGCCTTGCGCCAGTTGCTTAGCAAGACAGTCTATGGCTCCCCCATGACCCTGAATGGGAAAAAGCTGTTAGAAATGGATGGATGGGTGTTCAGTGAGGACCCGAGAGTCTGAAGGATTCTGATTTTTGTTCTCAATGAGCTCTAAGTTACTCAATTGAACCCACCACCTGTTTAACTACTCGTAGTAAAATTGTTCCAGGCCTGTAGAGATAAAGTGTACCTACAAGACCTGCAGGACTGAGGCTCTCCAGGACCAGAGACCTGGTCACCCTGCACTAGGGGGCTGAAAGTATGAGAAGAGCAGAAGATTTCATAAAGAAAAGAAAGAGAAGCATCCCAGAGGGTGATGCTGACAGTGGGGAGACACTCTGAGCTCTGAAACTCTCAGAGAGAAATTGGAAGACATTATAATTTTAACTGCAGCAAGAACATCTAGGTTCTTAGCTTAAGTTCTGTAGTTAATGGCAGGATGCCACTAGAATCAACAAACCTGCCCATGCTGATAGAGGGGCCGACTGACATGGGTTTATTACTTTTATCTAAAAAAAATCATTTTGTTATTATTAGAGAGACAAAGAAAAGAGAATGTCTAAACAACACAGCCCCACAAATCAACTTAAGCATTACAGCTTGCAATAAACCGAACCGTAACTCAAGAGATCACCATAAAACAGATTCTCACTCCTTCTGGTGGATAGTGATACTCGTATCGCCACCTAGTGTGTATTGTCTTCAACTGCTCCAAAATACTGCCCATGGTCCTGTTTGTTGAACAAATTTATCTTCTACTTGGTGAACCAGGCTTGTGGTCCCTTATCTGAATATGTATATGGATTTACAGTCTAGGATCTACAGTAAAAAAATACCTTGCTTGAGAGGATAAAGAAGATAATACCTACACCTTCAGGTTTTCTTAATAAATAAATGAGATGTCCAAAACATCTCATTTATTATTATTGAAGTAAAAGAAATGGCACCATTTAGCCATGAAGGGCTTGGAACTTGTTTATCAATCTGCTTTGCAATGCTCAATGCGTTATGATTATATTGTGGCAGGAAGAGAAAGGTGACCTTGCATTGCTTTTATTCAATATTTAAGGCTTCCGGTGCCATTTTTAGAGTACCTTAAATATTAAATAAAGGTAAAATTGAGTTCCTTGGAGTTAAGCCTTCAAGGAGCCTTTAAACAACTCACAATCCTTCCATCCATCCTTTCATTTTCTATCTGCTTTATCCAGCACAGGAAGCTGGAGCCTGTTCCAGCAAGCAACAGGCACAAAGCAGGAGAAACCCAGAATGCCATGCCAGTCCATCGCGGGGCAGACACACAGACACACACATAGACACAAACTCACAAACATCAAGGCGAGGTTTCCCCCCAAAAAAATTACACTACCAGTATGTCTTTGGATTGTGGGAGGAAACTGAGCACCCAGAGCAAACCCCCATAAATAAGGGGAGTGCATACAAAATAGCAGGCCAGGAACTGCACCAAGGTTCCCAGCATTGCAAGGCAGCAATGCTGACCACCACGTCTGGCTGCCGCCACAACTCACCATCATTAACTGTATTCTGAAATAATGCTGCAGTGTAGATCAGAAGGCTACCCACCTCCACAAAATAGAAGCATGGCAGAAGTGTCAAGCTGTCTTTGGGAGGCTTCTTTTTGGGCTTGTCTTTAGGAGAAATCATGGCGATGTCCAGCAAGGATCAATCTGAAACCAAAAATCTAGTTATACGCCATCCACCAGCTCATCTACAAGCACACCAGGAAGAGCTCACACAACAAGTCTGCAAATCCACCCTGCTATGATTCTGTGTTCAGAATTTCCTTCATATTTAGAAATTGCATACTCACTGCAATGCTCCTCTGAAAAGCGGCTCTGGCTAGAACTTTTAAAACTGATGCAGACAAAGGGAGACACTGTACGTAAAACACTTCAAGACATTGATAATGTGTCTTTGCATTAATCTGCTGTACTCCATGTGTAGGCACATGTAATGTGTTTTTACATACATTCCCACCTGTGAATAGTGATGCAGGCACCATTACACAATCCTGAAGAGCCCTACAAATATTCATCTTGCAAGGTATAGTGAAAGTCAGAAAAAGCAAAATGTCATTGAGTTTTTGCATGGTAAAGATGGCAAGAGGCAGCATGGCTTGTATCCCCCAGGGAGTCTGAGACTATATGATGACCTGAGTTTGATCCCAAATTGGACAGTGATAACCCCTCAGTCCCTGACATGGGCAGCTGACAGCTTTCTTTACACTGAGCAGTCATTAACGAAACAGACTGCATTACTAGGTATTACCCTCCTGACTATTATCTTCTAATCCTGCCAGCTGAGGTCTAATTAAGATGTCAGAGAGGTAGGAGGTATAAAGAAAATGAGATTCTGAAACAACAAAAGCAGAAATGACCCCCAAAAGGGGCAAATTGTCTCACTGTTGTAAGGCCTTTCTCGAACAATGTTTTTTTATGAATATACTTTGCTCAATTTCATTAAAATTCTTTGATGAGAAATGCAAAAACAAAACAAAAAGAGACACATCAAATCAGGACCATCCCTTCCATTTTCATGAGCATATTAAGAAGTCATTTAAAATAGACTGCTGCTGATCCAAATGTGGAGCAGGAGGTAAACACGTTTCCAAAGCCCGGTAAGGTAGGTCTGCCCGTGACATGACAATTTGAGCCCCTGAGAAGTGTTCACACCACAGGAGCTCGTGAGTGTCAGAACGATTTGGAGTGAGAAAAGACAAAGCAGTCTGGAGAGTATTCCCCATACCCTCAGAGCATGCTTATGAGAACAAAGGGAATTATTTGAATGACAGGGAGGAAATTCAGCTCACTGAAGACTCTAAGCCCCTTGAAGGCTTTTTCTAAGATCTTTAAAATCAATTCTACAGGCATAAGGGCATTCCGTCCATTAAGACTTGCGTCGTTTCCTTTGAGCTACTTTACAAGAACAAAAGATGAGATTCGCACAAGATGAAAACATTGCTTTTCCCAAGCAGGATATGGGAGCTGACACCCCAAAGTGCTAGTTTATTAAACACACAAAGACGTTTCTATAGGAAAAGAAGGCCTTTCTATCCACTGAGGCTTGTTTGTCTTTCAAGAGCGAGCTGGGGAGTTAAACAAAGTCAGGCCTTTTGCCTGAAAGCACTAGCTTGCCTATTGTAGGTGGGAGCAAATGAACAAAGAGGGAAGTGGAGCACAGAGACAGAGGGAGAGGAACATTTTCCTTCAAAGAAGAGGGGAAAAGTGGCTTCTCTTCCAAAGACACCGTGTGGTGAAGGGGAGATATTTTTCAGCTGAATTCCCTTTACCACTTAACTTACAAAAACTGTAAAAATGTCCTGTTTGCCTCTTAAGAAAATTAATAACCTCAAGAAACTCAAGAGCAAAATCTATAAAAGGTACCCCCTACCTGCCCCTACAACTTATTTACACTAGCTAATAACAAAAATAAAACAAAAACAAACACTTGTCTCAATTCGTCTCTCCTCCACTGCTCAGTTCCACAACCCTGACATCCATGTACCTTTCTCTCCTCCACTTCAGGTTTTGCACATAGAAGCAGCTTTTAAATGGTGCTGCTGTTCTTCAATTATGACTCACCACTTCAAGAATGTTATTTACTCATATGTACTAAGTAGAAAAGACATTTGAATTCCAAAGGAAAAACACAGGCAAATCTATAATAAATATGTCTTTAAATCATTACATCTGTTGTCTTTTTCTCTCACTATCTAACTGTACTAGAACTTTGATGTGAGAAGAAATGCATGACTTACAGAGCTCTTTAATAACTTTCATTCCCACCTCTAATATATGACAAGTGAGATACCCACTCTGTTCAATACCCGGCTTCTCCATCACAAACATCTGGCACCTGGATGTATATATATTCAGTCTGTTTAATACCTAGCCATTGCCTTCATAAAACTCTGCCATACTCAGTCTGTTTTATAGTTCATATCATTGAAGATTTTGGTAATAAACACGTCTTGCAGTGCATAATTAAGTCTAGTTATCCTTCCTTTTAGGTGTGCAGACCTGAACACAATGTCCTAGATATGTGGTAACTGTGACATTAAACGATTTATCCATAATGGACTGTAACAGCACAGCAGCCCACGTAAGTACACGATTGCCTTTCGAGAATGAATATTTGTCGATCAAGTTAATGTGTGATTTGCGAGTGGTTTTGGAAAAAAACATTAGCTACAAGCATTATGAAGTAGAGCATTGTGCAGCTCTAAATTGTCACCCTTTGATAGGGGGTGCAAGAACATAATTTGTGAACCAACGGGGTGTAGCCTGCAGTACTGTCCATACCTGTGAAGTTTACTCACTGATTCAACTTCACTGCACTGGGAAGGAGTGGGATTTGAGCTCTAATCGCATTATACTGAGAAACAATATTGCATCTCTCGCCCCAGGCTACCGTGATCCTAGTGAGCGAGGTGATTTTAGCTCCTAGTTTCATCTCTGGTGGATGAGTCAACTTAATCACGACATAAACAATCAAGTTATTACCACTTATACATTGGAACAACTAAAAAAGTAGAGTACTCTCCTGTGTGGTTTTCCATACTTTTGAAATGTAATCCCCCTGCAGATATCCATATTATTTATTAAGTTTATTAGTCACAATGTTCAAATGCTAGTAATGATGAGTTTCTCAGATTTACATGGCAATTAAAAGAAAATAACATTTATCGCCAGCTAACTAGAGAGCAACCTGAATTTCCGGAAAGACCTGCACCCATTCAAGGCAACTGTTTTAGTGGATATTTATTCTTTAACCATGTTTTGCTTTAAAAGTCGTCACGAATTGAAGCTGACTAATTTGCGTAACGATATAGAAATTAAAATTGCAATGCGTGCTGGAAAACTAGCGAACAGCCTTTCACATGTAGCGGGGGGAGGACAGCTCGGTATAAAAGCTATGCAGAAGAACTCAAGAATACACGAACCTGAAACGCAATGAAAGTAACGGAAGAACTAGCACATACTGTAAAAAGAACAAGGAAGAACCACATCACGAAGAGGGCAAAAAAAAAAATCCTACAGTTTAAATCGGCAGAGGTGCACTATTTTTCAAACTGTGATGAAAGAAACTCACAAGCCAAACAGCTTCCTCTCCTACTGGTGCCTCATCTTCACTGACGGAATGCAGACTCGTCCCTGACGCACAGGCACATAGCGTATTGAGTCAATCTGAACCCCTCGCTTGACCATGCTTTGTACAAACCACTACCGAGCATGTAGAAACACTGCAATTACCTTCCAAGACTAGACTACACCGCACTAAAGCGTTCGGCGGGGTCACCGCCAATGAAATTGCATCTTTATAAACTGTTGTCTCAGGTCTTTAACAGCGGAAACCTGTCATGAGCTGGAACGTATTCATGAGCTGCGAAAACGAGGGGATGCAGGTTGTGTGTGTTTAGGATTCCAGCGAGACAGAGGGGTTAATCTCCTGTCCATCCCGGAATCTGTGGACGGCCACTTCCAGGCGGGGGACGTGTGATGGGTTTCAATTCTAACCCCACTGCCGTCTCGCCTCTGCCCACTTCGCTCCTGGATCACCTGCGCTTTCAACCGGCTGAGCGACAGGCTGGTCGCAGTGAAGAATATCGCAACGCAAATGAAGCCCGATCCCTGTCCCTTTCAAACCGTCTGTGCCACTGCAAATCGATACCTGTACGCTGGAAGTTTTATTGTACGGGCCGCCTCATCTCGGTAACAATTGAAAACAAATTGTTACGTTTTGGTGTCTGCCAAACACATTATCGACTTACTGTACGTCACTTTAGCAGTTTGGATAACGTGTTTCACGTTCCTAACTGGAAAAGACCAAAGCTGGCCTTGCAATAAAAAAAAGCATATACTAATTTATTTAGGCTATAAAATCCATAATCATTGTCGTGGATACCCATCACTGCATCAGATCTAAACAAATCATTTCTGAGAATTCAACGAGGCAAGAACAAAGTATAAAATTGTTATGACGGAATATTATTTTTTACTGAACAGTTTGACACCCCCTTTCAGTAAAAATATAGGGAGTGAAATATTTTGAAGAGATAACACCCTTCAACGGCAAAAGTAGGTCAGATCGGCATTCGATTCAAATGCAGTATCGTCCGAAACTATTGTAAACCTGCAGTGTGTGTCCAACACGCTGTTACAAAGGGCACATAATTTAAAAATAGGAACTGTACATCCCTTCAGCAAAGCACGCTTTTACGGCGTCTGTCAGACAGGCAGGCACACATGCGTCCGTGCAGGTCTACAGAAATTCGTGACAGAAACAGAAATGTCTCACCTTTATTGTTTTGGGGTTTTTTTTGTGTTTGTTTTGGTTCCCCAAACCTGAAGACAAATACGTCTATCTCATTTAAAACACGAGCAGCTCTCTGCGGTGCGTCCGTCTGCGGCTGTAATTGCTGCTCCCGGTGCCTCTGGTCAAGCTGTGCCTTTTTTTTTCCGCCGAGCCTGGAGAAAGAAACCCCGGCAGGCAGCAGGGTACAAACACAAAGGCTAGACCGATTTCCCCGCTTCGCTTTGTCCACTTCGACGGATTATAAAGCCGTCTTGGGGTGTCCGAAGCGAGCAGGGGCTCTCCTGGCTTGCCGCCGTGCCTGGGACTGAAGAGGGGACCGGTGAGCCTGAGTCAGAAGCAAAGGCAGTTGCCCGGCTTGAGGTGTGGGAGGAGAGATCCAACGCGAGAGTCTGGAAGCAGCACTGCTCAGAACCAGAGCCGAGGCATTAGGAACACAAAGACAGTGTGAGAAAGAGGGGGGGAGGCGCTCTCCCCTCCGCACACCCGTTCTGGAAACGCGCACACACTTTCCCTTTGCCTCGCTCGTATTTCGGCTTGTGGTTTCCATAGAGAAACCCCAGCGCTGCACAGCTCTGAAGACAAAGACATCTAGAGAGAGACAGAGAGCTGTAAGGGAAGGGGGGTGCTGGGGTCTCCGTCTGTGGTCACAAGAGGCAAGCTGTGCGAAACCCGATGAATGAACTTAATGAGAAAAATTTGCTTGTGATTTTTCTGCAGACGCCGCAGCTATATTCTCTCACGAATTTCCGGCATCCTTTCCTACACTGTGGTTGGTACTGTATGTACTGTATAGATCAGCCCTTTGAGTTTCTTTAAAGGCTAACATTAATTCGAATTAAATTTTATTATTATTATTAACTCTGGATTAATATACTCAATGCAGAATTAGCTCTTTATTTAAAACTGCAGCACCTGGAGGAAACCCAGGCAAACACAGGGAGAACATATAAACTCCATGCAAACTTCATGTGACATACATTCACTGACTACACTCTACATTCGTAATCCATACCTAGTGGATCATAGCATAATGATAATCATGGTGCACACCCTACCTCTTGTGACTACCTTACCTCTTGTGTGACTCTGATTGCTGTACACGTAATGCACTTATGGTATTTCTTATGTCACAGAAGGAGGTACTGTGCCAAGTTCAAATATCACAGTAGCTGTCCCTGTACCTGCATTATCTTCTCAAACATGAATAAAAGCATATTAGTTCCACCACACTTGAAATAAAGTTAAATTTAAAGGTCTAAGGGTTGATGTCCCATTTTCAGAGCAGTGGCAGGTGAACAAACTGGTAGTTTTTTTCTGTTACCTTAAGAATTGGTATGAAATGGTACAGTAGCTTTGAACATTTTAAATAGGAATCTTTTTCCTTTCAGGAGTGTGTTCGATATTGGCACTGATTCCTTTAGGATTGAAAATCAACGATTACCCTTCCTGTAGAATAACTCTGGCATCTCGAGTTGTATGGTATATACTGTAGCAGAAATTGCACATTGTTAAAGGCCCTCTGCCAATCAGCTGCCTTTTGTTGCAGACGATTAAAGTATTGTTTTGAGAAGTTGTGGTGTGCAGATTATGTTGCTTTGTGTGAGAATAAGAACAGAAATTGGATGTAAACTCTCATACAATGGTAATGTGGTGTTTCACATTTTTTTAATTGTAGGGTTTTACAGTATATATGAGTCAGCTCCATAAATACAGTCAGCAGACAGAGTTTTCATACTATAAAGAATTAGCTGCATTCTGTATTAATAAGACATTAGGAAGCCTAATATAAATTCAATAAACTCGAGCAAATAAACATTTAGAAACCAGTGCTGTGAAATCCCATTTTATTTATTTTGCATTATGTTCTTATTGCAGAGGTGGCCCCCAGTGTCACATTTATACCAATGACAACATCCGTAATACCTGAAACATAACTGCAATCTCACATTAATTCTGAGTGCTGAAGACAGATCCAGCCATTTCTCATTGCTGTCCTCTCTCACTTGCTGAAACCCAGCCACTAGCGGTTTCCTGCACAAGCAGACGCAGGGCTTGACTGAAGTGTTCACAAGCAGAGTGGCAGGTCTGGGACATGACACAGGAAAGGAATGTGTTAGGGAAGTGTGCCATCATAGCTGTTACAAGCAGAACCTTCTTCCCTTTGTAGTGGTCGTAATATTAAAACTCTGTTTTAATGCAGAAGTCATTTTCAGATGTCTAGGCATAAAACAGTGTTAGTGTTGTGTGAGGCAAATGATTGAACACAGTAAAACATGCAAAATGTTTTTACAATATTCTGAAAAGCGTTACAAAATTCTGAAAAGTGCTGGTGCTCCAGTATAATTGATGTTTTGAGAAATGCTTATAAGCCTTATCCTCCTATATTGGACCATTGGGAACACAGTATATAGGATGAATCTGGGTTTAGGGTAGAGAGGCCTCAAAGCCAATCCTAGCAGGACTTAACAAAGAGCTGCATGGCCCTGCTCCCTCCCACACTGAGAGATAACAGGCGTCATACTACAAGCACCATGGTCAAACCATCTCACCCACCAAGGACTGGATAAGCCAACTGATGTCATGCTCCCGATTTTATTTTGAGTGAGACAGTTAAATTTAAACTGTAAAAGCAGGAAACAGACCCATCTGCTGTGGAGTGGGAGTGGGAGTATTTAATGTAAAAAACAATGTCAGCCTCCTCCATCTCATCCCTGAGTTTGTCAAGCCCACAGGCACAAGGCACAAGGCTTTGTTCTACCCTTCCCCTCCCGATATTTCCTTCCTTCCTCCCTGTTTCTTCCCTCCAGTAGAAACTAATGAGTGCAGGAGCTGTGCTGACTGAGAACCCTGTCACTTGCTCCCCCAGGAACCCCCTCTGATGAAACCCCAGGGCAGGGCACAGCTGTGCCACAGCTAATAAACACAGCCAGCCCGTGTCCCCCCCCCCCCCCTCCTTGATTGAGGTCATTAATTCCTCAGAGCTCTGCCAGCTCTGGGTTCCAGGAGAATGCCATTTTGACATTGCAATATTGCAGACACTGTGCATTTCACAGGAGCCCTTGTTTCTGCAGGAAGTACTTGCATACATAAACCCATTGCCTTCATACAGTGCCCATGTATGACAGTGTGCACATTTCTGTTGGAATCACCGTGTGCCGACTGTACACATCACTGCACGATTTTGGGTGTTTTATAGAGTTCAATCATTTGACAATTTCTAACCCAAAGGGGACTTTTTTATACACCTTCCACTGTCCCACAAGTGTGATGTTCCAATGTATATTTCAGAAGAGCCTCAGTATGAAATGACATAAAGGACAACCTATATTTAATGGTGAATCACGTTTATTTATTGTGTATATGTATCTTGTTTCGGTGGGAGAAAGGCACTTGGGATCACGGTAGTCTCTGTACTTCGAAACGGAGTCACACGAGAGGGACGACCCCATACTGGCTGATCCCACACTGGCTTCCTTTGTCCTTGGCCAGGCGGAAATAGCCGTTCTCCCCCCAGTAGGGCCCCCAGCTGGAACAGAGCAGAGTGATCAGTGGTGTCATATAGAGGCAAGTTAATCATATCAGGTCTGTTCGTCATAAATCCACATTACTGCAAACATCCGCCAGGAGGCACAAAAGAAAGGAACATCCATCCATTTTCTAACTGCTTGATCCAATACAGGGTCATGGTCTTGGCATGCAATGGATGCAAGATGTGTTACTCCCTAGATGGGACACCAGTCCTCTCAGGTCACACACAGACACAAACACGCACTCACTCACACCATGGAGAATTTGTCCAGAAGCCAATTTCTTGACTATGGGGGAAAACCAGAGAACCCAGAGGAAACCCATGCAAACAAGGGGAGAACCTGCAGGCAGAGCGCAGCCCTGCACTGCCTGGCAGCAATGCTGACCACTGCACCACCATGCCACCCAGGAGGGAACATGCATGACTGAAACAAAAACGCCTTTTACATGCACCCACCTACTTTGTGTGGTTCCCTTGCATTCTTAAAGCAATCACATGGTTCCTATATAAATAACTTGCTAGTAGCTAAAAGAACACGATGACATGAATACCATTTGTCTTCCAATTTTCAAACATTTCTGGAGTTCTTATATTCCATTACAAGACCTTTATAAGGTACATTCGAATCAATACATCTAGTGTATTTCGGCCTCGCTGTCCAATGCTGAGAGTAAATGCATTGAATTTGCATTATTCAGAAGGAAGCACACAAATCAAGGATGTCTTGTTTATAGCAAGTTTGCTGTTGCAAAACACTCTTAGCACCTTTTGCCAACAGAACAAGTAACCGAAGGAGCAGGGCTCTTCATAAATCAATTATATTATGTCCCTGCTTTTGTACAGGTATGTTTTGTTTTCACACACATTACACTGCTCAAGATCAGTTGACAGCACTGTTTACAGTGTTTTTATTCTATCGCAGATTGTTTTGCTGCAGATCAAGATTTGTATTTTCATGCTTCACAACTGGCTTTATGTACACCTCTGTGGTCTCTACAGTCCCACTGAAAAAGCCCAATTGATTTGACAGATGTTATGAAGCAGAGACAGCTTCTACACTTCTGCTGACATTTGATTCATTAAGCAATATTATTAAGAAGGAGAGGCAGGAGAATAAGATTCTTACACCTGTTGGTTTTTTGCTACAATTCCTACGACTGGACAGCAGTCTTCACATGTACTTCCATGGGAACTACCAAAAATTTCAAACCAAATGCTCACCTGTTCTTGATTGTCCAATATTTATTCGATCCCTCAGAACCAAACCCAATCAAGACTACAGCATGAGCAGTTTTCCATTTGGAGCACGTAGAGTCATAAAAGATGCCTGAATGACAATCATGGAGAGAACATAACAACACTGTAATATACTCCAGGTGCTTACAGAGGTGGCTCCCACCCTGGTCCTGCTGACCCACACATCTGCTGGCTTATATTCCACAAATACTTTCATTAGAGAATTGAAGCCTTACTGGATTTAAGTTTAAGTTGCTTCTATTGAATATTTGCATTTTATTTCTTGTCACAAGTTTGGGATTTTATTTCACTTACAAAATGCAATGGGAAAGCTCAAACATGTGAGCTGGGAACAAAGAGCTACAATTTTATGATGTCAATGAAGGGTTTGATTGTGTAACTGAGGGCTTGGCTGGAACAAAAACCAGCAGGGGTGTGGGTCACCAGGACCGGGACTGGGAATCACTGCTTCTCAATAAGACTAGAGCTGTTAAAAAGTCTTGTTCAAACCAAAGTCTGAAGAGGAGACTTCACAGCAATCCAGACTCTTGAAATGTCTTCACAGTATGCCCAAGTACCCAATCCCAAACTCTTCCAAAAGTCTCTCAGTCACATTTTGGTTAATCTCTGAAAATCTCTTCCCTCAACAAGTGAGAGAGAGGCTCACCTTGTCTGTAGAACTGGAAGTTGATAGTTGAACCATCTATGGCAACTGCCACTGGGCCAATGGTGACTAAAGCGTCTTGTAGAGCCTGTTCATCACCAATGGGCAGGAACTTCCAGTCACTGAGTGTGGCCACAATCTTGCTCTTGTCAGCAGTGCAGGTCCGGTCCTGGACAGAGAAGGAGAGAGAGAAGAAAGTTACGCAGGACAGCAATAACACTTGAATCATTCTTCTGCAGGAACATTCACTATTGTAAATGTTATATCGATTGGAGTGAAACAATATATTGTAGCACAATCTTCTCCCAGAGAGAACTTGATTTCCAGCACACTTACTTCTGAAGCATCTCTCACCTGCATGGCATAGGGGTAGGTGGCCTCAGCCTGGATTCCTCCATTCTTTATGATGTAACCATAGGACAGATCAGCATAACCTCCTCTGCAGCCTATATTTCCTTCTGAGGTGGAGCAGTCTATCAGCTGCTGTTTGCTCAAAGGAATCAGCGTGCCTGTCTTCTTCTTCCACTGAGCCTCCAAAGCTCCAGCAGCGCTGAACGCGTAACAGCACCCACAGATCCCCTGGGAGAGAGTAAGAACACGAGCCATGATGTGGAGGTGAAGTCCGAGGGTTCTACTCTAGAAAAATAATACTGTACAGAATCGCATCAAATCTCATCTAATGGACAATTCAGAGAGGGCATTGAGAATTTTGTTTGCAATTTTTTTTTTTGTTTACAATGTTGTCATCTGAGAAGGGCAGAAGAGTTTTACTACTCACCTGATCCTGGACTGGAGTGACGTAGCCCATGGTCCTGTAATCAATGCTCGTGACGTTCAGCTTGCTGGCTGCCAGGCGCAAGTCTGTGGCCGACAACATCACATTGGTGCTCCTGGGGAGTGCCTTCTTCACCAGAGTATTCATCTGTGTCAGCTCCACAAACTCTTCAGAGGTCTGAGGAAAGAGAGGTGAGCTCAGCAAGTTCTGGAATAAACACAGCCCGAGATGAAACAGATAAAAGCTAAATTATACAGAAAATCACTCACCAGGTCTCCAAATTGGTTCATGCCCATTTCATATGTCTCCTTGCCTTCTCTGTATCTCTTGTTGTGACTCTCGATAACTATGTAGTTCTTCTCCCAGATTTCTCTTCTCTGTTGATCCCCTGCCTGAAGCAAAACTTCAATGTTAAGTCAGCAATAGTATAGAAAATGCCACAGCTCCCTCTACTGGCATAGGACCCTTCTGGGCCGCTGTACATCTGGCCTGATAATTGTCTTTTCATTTAGGGTGGGAAGAGGTATTCAGTGGAATGAAAACCTCATACACTGTATTCTATTTAAAAGCAAAATGAATTACAGAGCACTCTTATTTATTAAGGATCAAAATGAAGTCCTCTAATACAGTGTTAAGAAACCGAATTAATTTCCCCCCTGTTGTGATTTCAAACTAGGACTTACATCACAGCAATAATGTTGGATGGCTGCTCCATCACATGTCTTAATTGTATTTAAATAACTATTACTGTACTTATTTCCAATCGCCGGACAGTTCCTTAGCCTACCAGGAGCTGATTGAGTTTGATAGGTAAAAGCCCAACATGTAAATTATGAAACAGGTTTGGTTTTCTCAGGTTCTGGCCTTGATCAAACCATGTATTCCTCCTTTATCTGTATCTGTAACGTGACTAATAGGAGACACTGAGTGCTCAATCCGAAAAGCTGCTTGTCAGACTCTGAGCAAATTTAGCTGTGTCTTTGCAATATTGGAGATTTGAACCCCATATTGTACTAGAGATCTGATGACCAATATTATTTCAACACACAGTGTCTATGTACATTTAAACTGTTTGAAACACACAATTGAGCAATTCAAATTTTAAAGACTGATAAAAACTAGATGTGTTTGAAACATGCATGGTGTTATTTTGTTTTCTATCAATTAGGGTAGTGTTAATGAAAATATATTATGGTTTAAAGGAAAATATTTTATCCCAGAAACTCCAGGCACTATGTTTGAAGATTCAACTGATATCTAGGCACATAATAGACAGCAGCACTGTGGGAGTCACAATTAGAGAAAAATTAAATTTAACAGAAAAATGGAATTGTAAGTTGCTTTGGAGAAAGGGGTCAGACACACAGGAGGAAATTATACAACAGAGATGATTTTTGTGAACTGAGTGTCCTTAAGTGCTGACAGTGAATTCAGTGTTTCCCTGCTGATCAGTGAATTCTTTCCTACTCACTCTCCTCCTGGTGACTTTCTTGTGCTTCATTTTCCAGTTCTCCCACTCCAAGTCCAGGGAAGGGTCAATGCAGGTGCCCAGGTGGAGGCCGAGAACCAGAGAGGCCAAGACGATGACAGCCTTCATAGTGAATCTGCAGGAGCGGACAGAGATTGAACAGTGTGAGAGACAGAAGCAAATCAGATTTTTGACTGATCTCCATTTGTCTATTTCATTGTACTCAAACTGTTTATCTCCCTGTTCTGAGATAATTAAGTAACAGAAGATTCCAAACTCCAACCTGTATTTATACCCGTATATAAAAATGTTCAAAGTTGGAGTAAGTCAAGTGCCTGACTGAAAATATCACTGTCTTCCACAATATCCTGCCATTCTATTAACAGAGGAAGCCATGAGAAGAATTTCACTAATATTCAAATATTAGGCTTCAATTGTGTCAAATACTTGAACAATTGTTTTCTTGCTTGAGTTAATCACATTCTTTAAGAGATGTGAAATGAAGTAAAATTCAGAAATAACTGACAAAATGTTCTGGAATTTTCACACTGGCTTCACATTTAAAGCTTTAGACCAAAGTGGGTCACTTCACTAAGATTTAACAAAAGTGACCGTCCAGGCAAAGAGAGACAGTGTCTCACCTGTGTCTGCTGCCGTGTTGGGTTCTTCAGACAGTGCGGAACGATGGCTACCTCTTCCTCTGCAAGTGAGGTCTTCCTTGTCCAGAGACTCTCTCTGCTACTGACTGCTGACCAGTCCAGGACGAGACCTTTATACTGTTTGTGGGTGCAATATTTTTATCCAAAGCAAACACTTGAGTAAAAGAATAAACAAAAATAACTCTTAGTGTTGAGACATCAAAGGGTGTAGGGAGTTTGTATGAATTAGTCAGAATCAGTCATAAGTCAGATGCACCTACTGGAAACCCAGACTGGGAGTGTTTCAATAGGTGCATGAAATAAATATTTATTCAGAGTTTGACAGCTAATCTCGGAAAGCAGTGCTCATCTTCTCTGCATTACTGAGAACAAATAAGGAGACAAACCAGAATTGTATTGAATATGCAACATAAGTGCTCAGTTGAAGAACATTTACATTGAAAGAGATACAACTGAACGTGCTCCATGTTGTTCTTTCATTAATTAAACAGCCAACCAGCTCAAAAGAGAAGTGCTTGGGGATCAGGAATGTAAAAATAACAGTCTGTGAAATAATTGAGAAGAAGTTCAAGATGTTGACTTCTAGTTAGGTCACAGATGGAGCACTACTTTAATTAATGAGCTAATGTCTCAGACTTCAGTAAAGCTCTACAGCACAGGCCTCAGACTAAAATCAAAATCAATTAATTTTTTCATATTAATTTAGTCATGCATTACAACGGATTTAATTAAAAAAACTGTGTCTCTCTTAAAAAAGTCGCCAAGACATTTCCAGAAGCATACATTGACAAATCGAAATTGAATATGCAACTCCAAGGGTATAAGGACATAATAACATTCGGCCCATTTAGTCCCTTTCATGTTTAATTAAAACTTCCAAAATGACAGTCTGACACAGTCTTTGATTCAACAAATCACAAAAAACAATGTCTATCCTGATTGGCAAGATGGAAGTGAGTTGTTGGGAGGGGATGAGTTCCCAGCGTGAAACTGAGGTGGAGGTAAGAGAGGTGTTTACCTGAAGAAAGAGGAGCAGTGATTTTATCAAATACCAGGATTTAAACCATCTCCTTAGGCATACAGACCAGCCTGCAGCCCTCTGTCCACACACTCCTTCTAAACGATTATTTCCACTTAGTCCACCTGCCTGTAGGACCTGAATTAGTTACCTCAAGAAGAATTTCATCACTTATTGGGAAGAAAAGCTTGCACAGACAGTACAGAAGGCCCTAGTTGGTTTGGTCTCCTGCAGTGTTGGCCAATACATTAAGAACTTTGATCTATTCTGGTGAATTTCAAGGACCTCAAATTTAGGACCAATCATCATTACCCTGCTTTGAGTCACTAGTATCCAGGACTGGACACAACAATACACATTTTTCTACATTATATATATATTGGTAGGATCTAGCTTTTTAAATTCAATTAATGCAGTAATTTTTGCCTGGAGCCTCCATTAATCTAATAATTGATTTATAAAACAACATATTACTTTCTAATTCCCATATGGCAGATTTAGACTGGAAAGATATGTGGTTTGGTAAATAAGATTATTTTCTTCTGAGAATCCCAGGGGAGATGTAAACAGATAGGTTAGTTGATGAGATCTTAACCTTTTTGTTCTATACAGTTTTGCAGTAAAAAGCAGCAAAACATAAACGATAAGTAAACCTCTGCCAAAGTTAATGGCAATTAAATCTGTTCTTTTCTTTATAAACAAACATCTCACCAATGGTATGAAAACACTAATAGAAAATAATCCCTTCATTCCCTGAGTTCTGGGCTTTCGAACATACTGTAGTTTGAGTTTTTAATCATTTCCTGTGTTGACTTGCTTGGGTTCAATGCTCAATTCATTGGATCTCACAAGAGCCAAAAGACTTAGTGAGTCAGATGAATGGATCACCTAAGGAGTTGTGGATTGATTTGGTTCGCTGAAGTGATTTGTTTAGAAATAATGAATCTATCAAGAATTGCACATCTCTGTCTGCTAGCATGATCTATGGTTAAAAGGATCGGTTATTTCCTAATCTGTTACATGGTCTAGAATGTTTTGTGTGTGGGACTTCATAGTTACATGTGCAGTTTGACACAGGTCCAGGATGCAGTCTTTGGCTACTTGGGGTTGGGAGAGAAATTTCATTGTCATTGCATTGGAATTCAGTTTTCCTAATTTTAATGGAATGATGTTTGAATTTGTGAAGTCATGATTCTGCCTTACGTGTAAAAAAGGAAATAGAAGTAGCAAATACTGTAGGAGATGTTAAAGTAATTTAAAAAATCAAGACAGAATTCAAGACTGGTCAAATATCTACTGGAATTTTATAAAGAAATTTATTGCAGTGTCTTTAAATGTGAAACAGAAGTAGAAACAACAACTTAAAATAAATAAAAAGGAAAATTCTCTGCTTATAGAAGCTATGAAAACAATGCAGGTGCGCATGTTGATGCATGACTTTCTTCTCCTAGGTAAACAATGTAGGGGAGCAATAAAGAAAGAAGATGTATGGTTACAAGAATTTTAACTGAAGGATATTATGAGAAACATTGCAGAGTGCATAGTCATGCATAGTGATGTCCCTTCTCCAGATGCAGATCAACCTAGTGTTTCACATAAAGAAATCATTTCTTTCAATATACTGTATGCCTGTGGATGGCATGGGTGTGCAGTGGTTAGTATTGCTGCCTCACAGAGCTGGGGCCCTGGGTTCAAATCTGAACCTGGATTCTGTGTGGAGCGTGTATTTTGTCCTCATGTACAGTACGCGTGGGCATCCTCCTGGTGCTCTGGTTTCCTTCCTCATTCCAAAGACATGCTGGTAGGTTAACTTGCTCGTGGGAAAATTGTCTATGGTGTGAGCATGAGTCTGTGTGTGTGTCTGCCCTGATAGACTGGTGTCCCATCCAGGGTGTACCCTGCCTTGTGCCCATTGTTTGCCAAGATCCCATTGTTTGGCTCCAGCTCCCTGAATAGGATGAAGTGGTTACAAAATGGATGGAAGGATGCATGTGGCTATAATGTCTTTTAATGTAGATTTTCTTTCTTCCCTCCACTTTATAAAACCTTGGATGTCCATATCAGCCCTTGAATATTTCCACCAGAGACGCTGTGTGTACAAATCACTTAATGTTTTTCGATGCTATACAAAATGTAATTATTTTCCATTTTCATGTTGAGGTTGTTTATGAATTACTTAATTAAAATGACATAATAGAATAACAACACCTCTGGATTTCATGTAAGATTTCATTTATTATGTACTTGTAGTTTGCATCAATTTGACAGGTTATGATACAGCTCATGAAGTTCTCCACCCTTTAGATCAGAGTCACACGAAAGGGACGACTCCATACTGGCTGATCCCACACTGGTTTCCTTTGTTCTTGGCCAGGCGGAAATAGCCCTTCTCCCCCCAGTAGGGTCCCCAGCTGGAACACAGAAGAAGAAGGTGATCAGTGCTGTGCTGTACAAGTGACCCTATCACCTCTGGTACTCACAACAAAACCCCCACTAACTGGAAACCACCAGAGGACAAGGTAGAGCAAGATATCACTCCAAATAAGACTACAAATCAGAGAGACTTCTCCTCACACAAATAACAGAGTTTCAAACAATATAACCACATTGCAGGAGATGCTTCCCCAGAATCCTTCATAAAGGTCCAGTGTCATGTTGGATAAACATGAAGAGCACACCGGTACCTAACAGAACAAGATAACATAAGTGTTCTTCTCACACCAACATTTCTTATGTTTTCACTTTCTACATATTCCGTGCGAAGGGTATACTAGTTATTCCAATATGGCTGATGAGATTGCGATTTTGAATTTTATATCGCACAAATTAACATAAACTGGTAAGCAGTGTCAGACAGTGAGGACACACAGATGGCTAGCACAATACCATTCTGCTGAGCAGCTCCAGTGGGTCTGGGGAGCGGAGCAGCTCTCTGAAATGACCCAGCATTCAGACCTGGACCACGAGACGGCCTTAGAGGCCAGTGGTCATAGGACAGGAACAGAAAGCTGGTGCCACCCATCCCCAGCCACATACTGTATAACGAATGTACTCCCATGCAGGAGGAGATACAACTAGACAGAGACCTCCTTAGAAGATGCTAAAACAAGGTAATGAAATGGCAGCTAGGAGACAAGTGGCTGGTCCCAGAAACCCAGGGTAGTATAGAGGGAGAGGGGCTGAAGAAAGCTTATGCAGCCTAGGGTTTGTTTTCTTAGGTCTCAAGCTTTAATTTCTGTTTATGCTCTGTGAACGGTACAATGTCCTGAAATAGAAGCAACATGCTACTTCTGAAATTTGATCCATCCTGCAATATGAAGATGGAGAGGAAGAAAAAGATACCTACACCTGTGAGTTATCTGCTACAATCCCTGTGACTGCACAGCATGCCCAAGATATACTTTTGTGGGAGCTACCAAAAAATTCAAACGGAATGCTCACCTGTTCTTGATTGTCCAATAGTTAGCAGATCCTTCTGTACCGAATCCAATCAAAACCACGGCATGAGACAGGTTCCAAATGGTGCACTTGGAGTCAGAAAAGATGCCTGTATGACAATTTAGAGTTCTTAACAGTGGTGCTGTATTTCAGGTGCCCTTAAGAAAGCTTTTACAGTAAGAGAAGAAACTTTATTAAAGAAACCTTGTTCAAATCAAAGGTCTAAAGGGGAAAGGCTGTAGAGCTCAAATCTGGGAGATGATTTGACAATTGGAGAAAGAACAGAACAAGTCTGTACAAGTCCTCTATTCTAAGATCTCAAAAAAAGCATCTGGGCTTCAGCTATGCTGTCCTTAATAAAATCTATCCCCTCATTGAGTGAGAGAGAGGCTCACCTTGTCTGTAGAACTGGAAGTTGATAGTTGAACCATCTATGGCAACTGCCACTGGGCCAATGGTGACTAAAGCGTCTTGTAGAGCCTGTTCATCACCAACGGGCAGGAACTTCCAGTCACTGAGTGTGGCCACAATCTTGCTCTTGTCAGCAGTGCAGTTCTGGTCCTGGACAGAGTGAGAGTGACAAAATGCGAAGAGGAGAGAAGAAAGAAAGGTAAATGGGGAAAAGGGGCAATAGAGACTTCAGACATTTTTGTGCAGGTATCCTCATTGGTGTGAATCCACATTGATTGACATTGTTGTGAATCAGTATAGTCTAGCACAACTTACTAAGCATCTCTCACCTGCATGGCATAGGGGTAGGTGGCTTCAGCCTGGATTCCTCCATTCTTTATGATGTAACCATAGGACAGATCAGGAAGACCTCCTCTGCAGCCTATATTTCCTTCTGAGGTGGAGCAGTCTATTAGCTGCTGTTTGCTCAAAGGAATCAGCGTGCCTGTCTTCTTCTTCCACTGAGCCTCCAAAGCTCCAGCAGCGCTGAACGCGTAACAGCACCCACAGATCCCCTGGGAGAGAGAAGAACAGGAGCCATGAGGTGGAGCTGGTCAAAAGGTCCTACCACAGGAAAACAGAATGGTACTGTGTAGAAAGACACCACACACACCTGATCCTGGACTGGAGTGACGTAGCCCATGGTCCTGTAATCAATGCTCGTGACGTTCAGCTTGCTGGCTGCCAGACGCAAGTCTGTGGCCGACAACATCACATTGGTGCTCCTGGTGAGTGCCATCCTCGACATCTTTGTTCTCATCTTTGTCAGCTTCACAAACTCTTCCGTGGTCTGAAGAAGAGGAGACAGGAAAGAGAGGTGAGCTCAGCAAGTTCTGGAATAAACACAGTCTGAACTGAAAGCAGAGAAGCAGAGAGAGACACTCACCAGGTCTCCAAATCGGTTCATGCCCATTTCATATGTCTCCTTTCCTTCTCTGTATCTCTTGTTGTGACTCTCGATAACTCCGTAGTTCTTCTCCCAGATTTCTCTTCTCTGTTGGTCATCAGCCTGAAACAAAACAGCATGTTAAAGCTGAAGCTTCTGGTGGCATACAGAATGCCTTCTCCTGTTACAGCTCTTACAAGGCAGCCAGAGGCATTCATTGTTGTTCGGCACCTTTTGCATATCATTTAAATGTCTCCCTATTGGACAGTGAATTCTCTCCTACTCACTCTGTTGGTGGGTTTCTTGTGTTTAATCTTCCAGTTCTCCCACTCCAAGTCCATGGAAGGATCAATGCAGGTGCCCAGGTGGAGGCAGAGAACCACAGAAGCCAAGACGATGACAGCCTTCATAGTGAATCTGCTGGAGAGCAACAGTGAGACAGATCTTAACAGAATGAAGTGGACAAACAATGAACAGTGACTTTATGTGCTCTTTGGTGTGCTAGGAACATTCTGCATTCTATAGACATTCTCTGAAGTCTGTAGGATTCTATATGTTTTAATGTAATCTGCACATAGTTTAGCTGGAGTAACTTAAATGTGAACCTCAGTGACCCAAGTCTAAATTCTATTTCCATTCACATCTACCTTATCTTCACTTAGTTTTAAAAGAGGTTGAAGCCAAGAAAGGAGCTTCCAAGCAAAGAGAGACAGTGTCTCACCTGTGTCTGCTGCCGTGTTGGGATCTTCAGATAGTGCGGAACGATGGCTACCTCTTCCTCTGCAAGTGAGGTCTTCCTTGTCCAGAGACTCTCTCTGCTACTGACTGCTGACCAGTCCAGGACGAGACCTTTATACTTCTAGCAGTTACAACAATTTTATCCAAAGCAAACATGTTAGTAAATGAAAAAAACATATATCTCTTAGTGTTGAGATACCAAAGGGTGTAGGGGGCTTGTAGAGCTTTGTACTAATTCTTCAGCAAAACACAACTAAACCCAAAGTGGGTGTGTTTCACTACATCCATGAGCAATAAAATGTGGCAGCTAATCTTGGGAGCAGATATCCACCTTCTCTGTACACTACTGAAAAATAACCGTAAAACAGAAGGTAGTGGTCCAGAGATGCTTTCAAGAAAGAAAACAATACTTTTGTTGCATTAACAAGAATGTTGTTGCAAGAACAATAGTTCCGGCAATGTTACAGATGGAGCACTGCTTCACTGAGTGATTGTCCCAGATTTCCATCACTCATTCCATCTTAAATCACAGTGATCTCCATTTTCATACTAATGCAGTCACATGTTATCACAAATTAAAATAACGGTGACTCTTGAAAGAAATTCACTGAATAATATACAATATAAACAGAACCTGGAATGTCACTGCTTGTGTACAGATGTCACAATGTCTTTTAGGGAACAATGTGAATACAGACATACTACCACAACATTTGTTAACATGGTTAACAAATGCATCTTATATTCAAACTGCAACATCTCTAGTATTTTTTGTGTGCTAAATACAGAATTGTTTATCTGTTTATTATTTTATTTTATTTTTAGATTTTTGACAGGCTACATCTAAGAAGCAGAAAAAAAAACGTTTTGAAGAGACTTCATAAAGAGAATGAGAGGTAATGTCCCAGTCACAGCAGTATTACACAGTGATAGCAGAAGAAATCATCAATGTGTTTGTGCAACTATGTCCTGCTCATGTTCTCCTAACTTCAAACAGCGTTAGTGCCAAACTGGAAACTAAATCAGTTTTTTAGAGCAAGGAAAAGATAATTTTCATCAAGATAATAATATTAATAATAATAATAATATTTGCTTACACTTATTTAGCGCTTTTCTGGACACTCCACTCAAAGCGCTTAAGATAGAAATGTAATCAATGACTGGAAAAGTGCAGCTTCTACTTTAAAGTGACGAGACATTGCCTGCTGGTAGATAGTTTCATGCTATTAAGATTGGGTGGCTGGAGATCAGGGAGGTGTTTACTTGAAGAATGGGAAACAATAGTAATTTTTGCAAATTAAATGCTTTCCAAGACACGCAGATCATCTTGACCTAACACTGTAGGGCAAGGCTTTGACTACCCTGTGCCTCCTCAACCTGCAGTCCCGCAAAATTCAGAGACACCTGTTAACCCAGCCTGCTTGCCTTTGGAGATGAGAGGAAACAGAGCCACCAGAGAAAACTCTAGAGGTCACAGAGATAATGCAGCAGCTGCACAGGGAAGACAGGTCTGCCTGGAATTAAACCTGTGAGGGAGCAATCTAACCACCACGAGACCTCGAACGTGGGAAAGGACAACAGTCAACTAAACAGCTAATTGCACTATTTGAAAACAGTCCACTATTTGAAAACAAACAAATAGGCTTTTGAATCACAGCCTCAGTTAGCATGTTTGGTGGCTATTAAAATCTTTTATGTAGAAGGTTAGCTGTTCAGAGGACAGGACCACTGGGTGTGGTGATCTTACTGTACATCTTTGAGTATTGAGACGTGTTAACTTGGAAAATCCACACATCTATGTTATAAGCTTGCTATCTGTCCTAAGTGTTCACACATAACCTTTGAAAGACCTTCAACATCCAGTCTACAGAACTGTATTCCAGTCCACAATGTCTGGAAACTGGGCTTGATTTGGATGTTTTCTCACTTTGACCAAGAGCTGAGTAAAAGTCCGTAGTTACAAACTTGAGAGTTCAAAAGTCTGCCTTACTGAGCTTTGTATTTACTGTACATCTCCTAAGTAATGCAGGAAGAAAAAAAAGGCACATTAGATATATCATTTAAAGTGGAGTATATTAAGTAAAAATATAGAGTGCATTAGTAACCTCGCTTTAGACTTTAGAATTTAGAATGTCATTTTCATTTTGGTCACCAAATAAACACAAAGAGTTGTGGGAGTGTGGATAAAGTTTTTATGAATCTAGACCTCTCATTTGACAGCTTTATGTCATGTCCCTTCTCCAGATGCAGATCAACCTAGTGTTTCACATAAAGAAATCATTTCTTTTCAATGTACTGTATCCTTGTGGATGGTATGGGTTTGCAGTGGTTAGTATTGCTGCCTCACAGAGCTGGGGCCCTGGGTTCAAATCCGGACCTGGATTCTGTGTGGAGCGTGTATTTTGTCCCCATGTACAGTACGCGTGGGCATCCTCCTGGTGCTCTGGTTTCCTTCCGCATTCCAAAGACATGCTGGTAGGTTAACTTGCTTGTGGGAAAATTGTCTATGGTGTGAGCATGAGTCTGTGTGTGTGTCTGCCCTGATAGACTGGTGTCCCATCCAGGGTGTACCCTGCCTTGTGCCCATTGTTTGCCAAGATCCCATTGTTTGGCTCCAGCTCCAGCTCCCTGAATAGAATGAAGTGGTTATAAAATGGATGGAAGGATGCATGTGGCTATAATGTCTTTTAATGTAGATTTTCTTTCTGTCCTCCATTTTATAAAACCTTGGATGTCCATATCAGCCATTGAATATTTCCACTAGAGACGCTGTGTGCACAAATCACTTAATGTTTTTCTATGCTATACAGAATGTAATTATTTTCCATTTTCATGTTGAGGGTGTCTATGAATTACTTAATTAAAATGACATAATGGAATAACAACATCTCTGGATTTCTTGTAAGATTTCATTTATTATGTACTTGTAGTTTGCATCAATTTGACAGGTTATGATACAGCTCATGACGTTTTTCACCCTTTAGATCAGAGTCACACGAAAGGGACGACTCCAGACTGGCTGATCCCACACTGGTTTCCTTTGTTCTTGGCCAGGCGGAAATAGCCCTTCTCCCCCCAGTAGGGTCCCCAGCTGGAACACAGAAGAAGAAGGTGATCAGTGCTGTGCTGTACAAGTGACCCTATCACCTCTGGTACTCACAACAAAACCCCCACTAACTGGAAACCACCAGAGGACAAGGTAGAGCAAGATATTACTCCAAATAGGACTAAAAATCAGAGAGACTTCTCCTCACACAAATAACAGAGTTTCAAACAATATAACCATATTGCAAGAGCTACTTCCCCACAATCCTTCATAAAGGTCCAGTGTCATGTTGGATGAACATAATGAGCACATTGGTAACTAACAGAACAAGATAACATAAGTGTTCTTCTCACGCCAACATTTCTTATGTTTTCACTTTCTACATATTCCGTGCGAAGGGTATACTAGTTATTCCAATATGAATGATGAGATTGCGATTTTGAATTTTATATCGCACAAATTAACATAAACTGGTAAGCAGTGTCAGACAGTGAGGACACACAGATGGCTAGCACAATACCATTCTGCTGAGCAGCTCCAGTGGGTCTGGGGAGCGGAGCAGCTCTCTGAAATGACCCAGCATTCAGACCTGGACCACGAGACGGCCTTAGAGGCCAGTGGTCATAGGACAGGAACAGAAAGCTGGTGCCACCCATCCCCAGCCACATACTGTATAACGAATGTACTCCCATGCAGGAGGAGATACAACTAGACAGAGACCTCCTTAGAAGATGCTAAAACAAGGTAATGAAATGGCAGCTAGGAGACAAGTGGCTGGTCCCAGAAACCCAGGGTAGTATAGAGGGAGAGGGGCTGAAGAAAGCTTATGCAGCCTAGGGTTTGTTTTCTTAGGTCTCAAGCTTTAATTTCTGTTTATGCTCTGTGAACGGTACAATGTCCTGAAATAGAAGCAACATGCTACTTCTGAAATTTGATCCATCCTGCAATATGAAGATGGAGAGGAAGAAAAAGATACCTACACCTGTGAGTTATCTGCTACAATCCCTGTGACTGCACAGCATGCCCAAGATATACTTTTGTGGGAGCTACCAAAAAATTCAAACGGAATGCTCACCTGTTCTTGATTGTCCAATAGTTAGCAGATCCTTCTGTACCGAATCCAATCAAAACCACGGCATGAGACAGGTTCCAAATGGTGCACTTGGAGTCAGAAAAGATGCCTGTATGACAATTTAGAGTTCTTAACAGTGGTGCAGTATTTCAGGTGCCCTTAAGAAAGCTTTTACAGTAAGAGAAGAAACTTTATTAAAGAAACCTTGTTCAAATCAAAGGTCTAAAGGGGAAAGGCTGTAGAGCTCAAATCTGGGAGATGATTTGACAATTGGAGAAAGAACAGAACAAGTCTGTACAAGTCCTCTATTCTAAGATCTCAAAAAAGGCATCTGGGCTTCAGCTATGCTGTCCTTAATAAAATCTATCCCCTCATTGAGTGAGAGAGAGGCTCACCTTGTCTGTAGAACTGGAAGTTGATAGTTGAACCATCTATGGCAACTGCCACTGGGCCAATGGTGACTAAAGCGTCTTGTAGAGCCTGTTCATCACCAACGGGCAGGAACTTCCATTCACTGAGTGTGGCCACAATCTTGCTCTTGTCACCAGTGCAGATCTTGTTCTGGACAGAGTGAGAGTGACAAAGTGGGAAGAGGAAAGAAGAAAGAAAGTTAAATGGGGAAAAGGAGCAATAGAGACTTCAGACATTATTGTGCAGGTATCCTCGTTGGTGTGAAACATTGATTGACATTGTTGTGAATCAATATAGTCTAGCACAACTTACTCCTAGACTGCACTTCATTCCAGGCACTCTTATAGCTGAAGCATCTCTCACCTGCATGGCATAGGGGTAGGTGGCCTCAGCCTGGATTCCTCCATTCTTTATGATGTAATCATAGGACAAACGAGCAAGACCTCCTCTGCAGCCTGCATTTCCTACTGAGGTGGAGCAGTCTACCAACTGCTGTTTGCTCAAAGTAATCAGCTTGCCTGTCTTCTTCTTCCACTGAGCCTCCAAAGCTCCAGCAGCGCTGAATGCATAACAGCTCCCACAGGTCCCCTGGGAGAGAATAAGAACAGGAGCCATGAGGTGGAGCTGGTCAAAAGGTCCTACCACAGGAAAACAGAATGGTACTATGTAGAAAGACACCACACCCACCTGATTCTGGACTGGAGTGACATAGCCCATGGTCCTGTAATCAATGCCTGTGAAGTTCAGCTTGCTGGCTGCCAGACGCAAGTCTGTGGCCGACAACATCACATTGGTGCTCCTGGTGAGTGCCATTCTTGACAACGTTCTCATCTTTGTCAGCTTCACAAACTCTTCAGTGGTCTGAAGAACAGGAGACAGGAAAGAGAGGTGAGCTCAGCAAGTTCTGGAATAAATAATATTTAGCAGAGAAGCAGAGAAAGCCACTCACCAGGTCTCCAAATTGGTTCATGCCCATTTCATATGTCTCCTTGCCTTCTCTGTATCTCTTGTTGTGATCTTCTATGGCTCGGTAGTTCTCCTCCCATATTTCTCTTCTCCTTTGATCCACTGCCTGAAGTAAAACAGTTTCTTAATGTGCAGTCCGCACTAGAATAGAGATGCCTTGTCGTATTACAGCTCCCTTTGTTGGCTGGAGGGGGACATCTGGGGTTACAGTACAGTATATCTGACTTTATAACTGTCTTTACATTTAAGATGGGAAAAAGTATGCTCACAAAAACCTCACCTTGAATTCTAATTAAAGGCAAAATGAAATACAGAACAATTTTTAGAGAGAAACACAATGAATCTTTGATACAGTACTGAAAGCTGAATTTACTCTCTCTTCTTTTGTGATTTCAAGTTGGGAGATATCAAAGTCATTAAGATAACCAGCTGCCACTTAACAATTTAAATGGGCCAGCAGCCATGTCACCCTGCAACTTACAACTGGTAGCCCATTGAAGCTAAGCAGGTGTGAGCCTGGTCAGTATCTGGATGGAGACCTCCTGGGAAAAACTAAGGTTGCTGCTGGAAGAGGTGTTAGTGAGGCTAGCAGGGGGTGCTCACCCTGTGGTCCATGTGGGTCCTAATTCCCCAGTATAGTGATGGGGAAACCCTAAATATAGACCTGACTACTCCAAACCAGAAGGGATCTCTAAGGAACATAACTGTTGGAGCTGCACTATATCACATATTTCTAGTTCTGCATAGTGTACCATACAGTATATATTGAAGATTGGCTGCCCTGAATAATTGTTTGTAAATGGAAGTTCTTACCTGAATTTTGGGAGGTATAATAACAAACAAGCTAATCTCATGCAGTCATTTTATATTGCAATTATTAACAAACTTTTGCTAGATACAGTATATAACTCTTGCAAACACCTCTTCTTTCTTTCACATTCATCCTGCCTCCAGCCCCTCTCCACCTTTACAGATGCCCCTTGGTTAATCTCTCTGTCTGAATGGGGGGTTTGGCCCCCTCAATCTGAGGCCGAGAGGCGACCTTTTACCTTTTTTGATTCATGGGTTGCATTGTTCTTCGTGAAATATGTATCATGGTCTAGAAATTGTGGAGGCTCTAAAACAGTTTCAGTGTGCTGCACAGGTCAGTTAACGCAACTCACCTAGTGTTCTGCTAAAGGGTGTGGAAAAAGATAAACAGAACTGTCAGCTGGTTTGGAAAAAGTGGTCAGACACACAATAAGATGTGAAACCACTGTTGTGATTTTGAGCACTATTATATATTTTTAAATGTGCAGTACAACAGTCTTTACAAAGGATGTTGAGTACGTTTCAGTTCAATGTCCACCTATTGAAATGTGAGTTCTCTGTAAAAGGAATAAATTAAGAGCTGCTGTGCTCTTACTGTATATAAGCCCATATAAACTTAGATAAACCCATTTTTATTTTTGCAACCAACGTACCATGTAGTTTGTAGATCAGGCAGACCACTTAAATTTAAAAAAAAATATCATGACACAGAATTTGAGGAAGCTTCACTGGGTTGTTTATATACAGTATCTCACCTGATTTTCAGCTCATTTGTGTGGAAAAATAAAACATTGACAGGTCTGGAGAAAGTTCTCAGAAATATAAGAGGATAGTGGAGATGATTTTTGAGCTAGGCAGATTTCTCAAGTGCAGCACAACAGTCCTTACAATGAAGTCAGAGGCATTCAGATCTTTGCCTTTTACGAGTCATTTAAATATTTTCCGATTGGGCAGTGAATTCTTTCCTACTCACTCTCCTCCTGGTGACTTTCTTGTGCTTCATTTTCCAGGTCTCCCACTCCAAGTCCAGGGAAGGGTCAATGCAGGTGCCCAGGTGGAGGCCGAGAACCAGAGAGGCCAAGACGATGACAGCCTTCATAGTGAATCTGCTGGAGAGCAACAGTGAGATGGACCTTTAACAGCTGATAAAACTTATTGATGACATTTAAAAGACTAAGTTGAGTGAAACTCAAACACCTCAAGAGTCTGACTAAAATTAATCTGCCACTCTTAATCCATTAGTCTAGAAGGAAGGCGTAAGAATTTTGAGGCTCAGTTTTCACGTTTAATATTTAAATATCCGTTAGCCTGTATAGTGTAGAGTAATGTTACGTTGTCATTTCTTTACAGGGGACATTCCATATTCTGTACAATCGAAGATCTATAGACTTTATACATATATTATACATACTATATTATTTATAGCTGGGGTAAATTAAAGTTAAAAAAGATCATTTACAAAAAATTCATATAAAAACTTGATTTCCCAAGTATTCTAACATTTTCACATTAACTTCAAATCTAAATGCCTAGCCCAATGTGGATTGTTCTTCTGATTTAGAATTTTTGTAATACAAAAAATTATAACAGAATCTGAATCAAAGGAAGAATCTTTGAAACAGAGACAGTGTCTCACCTGTGTCTGCTGCCGAGTTCGGTTCTTCGCACAGTGCGGAACGATGGTTACCTCTTCCTCTGCAAGTGAGTCTCTTCCTTGCCCAGAGACTCTCTCTGTTACTGAATGCTGATCAGCCCAGAATGAGACCTTTATACCGTTCACCAATAATACACAAATGTACCCAAATTGGGTGTGTTTCGCTACCTCCATGAGATTTAAAGTGCGGTATCCACCTTCTCTGTATAATCTAAATAGCCACCAGGGTCTCACTTAAAAAGCTCATTTAGACCTGGAATGTGAAAAATGTAAGGTTGTTTTGACATGTAAAACACAATTAGGGAATAACTGATGGATGTGGAAGAGCTGGAGTGAAAATTAAACAAGCTCTACAAGAACAGCAGTTCCAGCTGCAGTACTGTATGTCACAGATGGAGCACTGCTTCAGTGAGCTACAGTTGCAAGGAGGCGATATAGTATAGGGCCTGAGTCTTAAATCACAGTGATCTCTATTTTCAGATGAATCCAGTTACATTTTAGCAAAGAATTTTAAAAAATTGTGATTTCAAAGATAGTCACCAAGTCTGCCATAATATATTATATATATATAATATAAGCAAAACCCGGAATGTCACTGGAATGTCTAAAGAGAAGTTGTCAAAATGTAGTTTAGTAACAATGTGAATCATTTTGCCGTAACGGTTATGATTCACATGAATACGGTTAACAAATGGAACTTAAATTTGATCTGCAAACTTAATTAGTTTCTTGCATGATTCATTCCCTGTTCTTTTTATCTGATCTGCTTTTATCTGATCTGATAGATCTGCAATATCTAATATGAGAATATTTGACAAACACATAGCACAAATTAAAAAAACAAACATTCTTTATAGGAGACTTCATAAGGAGAATGAGAGGAAATGTCCCAGGGGTACGTCACAGCAGCATGACACAGTGATAGCAGATGAAATCATCCATGGGTTCCTGCAACTACAAACTGTAAAAGTGCTGCCAGAGTGGCAGATTAAGGGGTACACTCCAGGTCCTGCTATTGTTGAGCTGTTGGGGTTTTTTAAGATGGGTAAAAGAGAATAAGCATTAAGACAGAAACTTAATCAATGACTAGGAAAATGCAGCTAATCCTTTAAACTGATGAGACGCACAGTATGTCCACTGGTTCATAAAAGCATATACGTGCTGTTAAGATGGGGCGTGTGGAGATCAAGGAGGTGTTTACTTGAAGGTGGAGAAACACTGATTTTAGCAAATTAAATCATCCTCCAAGACACGCAGATCATCTTGACCTAACACTGTAGGGCAAGGCTTTGACTACCCTGTGCCTCCTCAACCTGCAGTCCCGTCACAATCCAGAGACACCTGTTAACCCAGCCTGTTTGCCATTGGAGATGAGAGGAAACAGAGCCACCAGAGAAAACTCTAGAGGTCACAGAGATAATGCAGCAGCTGCACAGGGAAGACAGGTCTGCCTGGAATTAAACCTGTGAGGGAGCAATCTAACCACCACGAGACCTGGAACGTGCGAAAGGACAACAATCAACTAAACAGTTAATTGCACTATTTGAAAACTGTCAACTATTTGAAAACAAACAAATAGGCTTTTGAATCACAGCCTCAGTTAGCATGTTTGGTGGCTATTAAAATCTTTTATGTAGAAGATTAGCTGTTCAGAGGACAGGAACACTGGGTGTGGTAATCCTACTGTACATCTTTGAGTATTGAGACGTGTTAACTTGGAAAATCCACACATCTATGTTATAAGCTTGCTATCTGTCCTAAGTGTTCACACATAACCTTTGAAAGACCTTCAACATCCAGTCTACAGAACTGTATTCCAGTCCGCAATGTCTGGAAACTGGGCTTGATTTGGATGTTTTGTCACTTTGACCAAGAGCTGAGTAAAAGTCCATAGTTACAAACTTGAGAGTTCAAAAGTCTGCCTTACTGAGCTTTGTATTTACTGTACATCTCCTAAGTAATGGGGGAAGAAAAAAAAGGTACTTTAGATATATCATTTAAAGTGGAGTATATTAAGTAAAAATATAGAGTGCATTAGTAACCTCGCTTTAGACTTTAGAATTTAGAATGTCATTTTCATTTTGGTCACCAAATAAACACAGAGTTGTGGGAGTGTGGATAAAGTTTTTATGAATCTAGACCTCTCATTTGACAGCTTTATGTCATGTCCCTTCTCCAGATGTAGATCAACCTAGTGTTTCACATAAAGAAATCATTTCTTTTCAATGTACTGTATGCTTGTGGATGGCATGGGTGTGCAGTGGTTAGTATTGCTGCCTCATAGAGCTGGGGCCCTGGGTTCGAATCCGGACCTGGATTCTGTGTGGAGCGTGTATTTTGTCCCCATGTACAGTACGCGTGGGCATCCTCCTGGTGCTCTGGTTTCCTTCAACATTCCAAGGACATGCTGGTAGGTTAACTTGCTCGTGGGAAAATTGTCTATAGTGTAAGCATGAGTCTGTGTGTGTGTCTGCCCTGATAGACTGGTGTCCCATCCAGGGTGTACCCTGCCTTGTGCCCATTGTTTGCCAAGATCCCATTGTTTGGCTCCAGCTCCAGCTCCCTGAATAGAATGAAGTGGTTACAAAATGGATGGAAGGATGCATGTAGCTATAATGTCTTTTAATGTAGATTTTCTTTCTATCCTCCACTTTATAAAACCTTGGATGTCCATATCAGCCATTGAATATTTCCACTAGATATGCTGTGTGTACAAATCACTTAATGTTTTTCTATGCTATACAGAATATAATTATTTTCCATTTTCATGTTGAGGTTGTCTATGAATTACTTAATTAAAATGACATAATAGAATAACAACACCTCTGAATTTCTTGTAAGATTTCATTTATTATGTACTTGTAGTTTGCATCAATTTGACAGGTTATGATACAGCTCATGAAGTTCTCCACCCTTTAGATCAGAGTCACACGAAAGGGACGACTCCATACTGGCTGATCCCACACTGGTTTCCTTTGTTCTTGGCCAAGCGGAAATAGCCGTTCTCCCCCCAGTAGGGCCCCCAGCTGGAACACAGAAGAAGAAGGTGATCAGTGCTGTGCTGTACAAGTGACCCTATCACCTCTGGTTCTCACAACAAAACCCCCACTAACTGGAAACCACCAGAGGACAAGGTAGAGCAAGATATCACTCCATAGAGGACTAAAAATCAGAGAGACTTCTCCTCACACAAATAACACAGTTTCAAACAATATAACCACATTGCAGGAGCTACTTCCCCAGAATCCTTCATAAAGGTCCAGTGTCATGTTGGATGAACATAATGAGCACATTGGTAACTAACAGAACAAGATAACATAAGTGTTCTTCTCACTCCAACATTTCTTATGTTTTCACTTTCTACATATTCCGTGCGAAGGGTTTACTAGTTATTCCAATATGGATGATGAGATTGCGATTTTGAATTTTATATCTCACAAATTAACATAAACTGGTAAGCAGTGTCAGACAGTGAGATGGCTAGCACAATACCATTCTCCTGAGTAGCTCCAGTGGGTCTGGGGAGCGGAGCAGCTCTCTGAAATGACCCAGCATTCAGACCTGGACCACGGGACGGCCTAAGAGGCCAGTGGTCATAGGACAGGAACAGAAAGCTGGTGCTGCCCATCCCCACCCACATATACTGAATGTACTCCCATGCAGGAGGAGATACAACTAGACAGAGACCTCCTTAGAAGAAAACAAGGCAATGAAATGGCAGCTAGGAGGTGAGTGGCTGGTCCCGGAATCCCAGGGTAGTATAGAGGGAGAGGGGCTGAAGAAAGCTTATGCAGCCTAGGGTTTGTTTTTATTAGTTCTTAAGCTTTAATTTCCGTTTACGCTCTGTGAACGGTACAATGTCCTGAAATAGAAGCAACATGCTACTTCTGAAACTTGATCCATCCTGCAATATGAAGATGGAGAGGAAGAAAAAGATACCTACACCTGTGAGTTATCTGCTACAATCCCTGTGACTGCACAGCATGCCCAAGATATACTTTTGTGGGAGCTACCAAAAAATTCAAATGGAATGCTCACCTGTTCTTGATTGTCCAATAGTTAGCAGATCCTTCTGTACCGAATCCAATCAAAACCACGGCATGAGACAGGTTCCAAATGGTGCACTTGGAGTCAGAAAAGATGCCTGTATGACAATTTAGAGTTCTTAACAGTGGTGCAGTATTTCAGGTGCCCTTAAGAAAGCTTTTACAGTAAGAGAAGAAACTTTATTAAAGAAACCTTGTTCAAATCAAAGGTCTAAAGGGGAAAGGCAGTAGAGCTCAAATCTGGGAGATGATTTGACAATTGGAGAAAGAACAGAACAAGTCTGTACAAGTCCTCTATTCTAAGATCTCAAAAAAGGCATCTGGGCTTCAGCTATGCTGTCCTTAATAAAATCTATCCCCTCATTGAGTGAGAGAGAGGCTCACCTTGTCTGTAGAACTGGAAGTTGATAGTTGAACCATCTATGGCAACAGCCACTGGGCCAATGGTGACTAAAGCGTCTTGTAGGGCCTGTTCATCACCAACGGGCAGGAACTTCCAGTCACTGAGTGTGGCCACAACCTTGCTCTTGTCAGCAGTGCAGTTCTGGTCCTGGACAGAGTGAGAGTGACAAAGTGGGAAGAGGAGAGAAGAAAGAAAGGTAAATGGGGAAAAGGGGCAATAGAGACTTCAGACATTATTGTGCAGGTATCCTCATTGGTGTGAAACATTGATTGACATTGTTGTGAATCAATATAGTCTAGCACAACTTACTCCCAGACTGCACTTCATACAAGGCACTCTTATAGCCGAAGCATCTCTCACCTGCATGGCATAGGGGTAGGTGGCCTCAGCCTGGATTCCTCCATTCTTTATGATGTAACCATAGGACAGATCAGGAAGACCTCCTCTGCAGCCTATATTTCCTTCTGAGGTGGAGCAGTCTATTAGCTGCTGTTTGCTCAAAGGAATCAGCGTGCCTGTCTTCTTCTTCCACTGAGCCTCCAATGCTCCAGCAGCGCTGAACGCGTAACAGCACCCACAGATCCCCTGGGAGAAAGTAAGAACAGGAACCATGAGGTGGAGCTGGTGAAAAGGTCCTACCATAGGAAAAACAGAATGGTACTGTGTAGAAAGACACCACACACACCTGATCCTGGACTGGAGTGACGTAGCCCATGGTCCTGTAATCAATGCTCGTGACGTTCAGCTTGCTGGCTGCCAGACGCAAGTCTGTGGCCGACAACATCACATTGGTGCTCCTGGTGAGTGCCATTCTTGACATCTTTGTTCTCATCTTTGTCAGCTTTACAAACTCTTCCATGGTCTGAAGAAGAGGAGACAGGAAAGAGAGGTGAGCTCAGCAAGTTCTGGAATAAACACAGTCTAAACTGAAAGCAGAGAAGCAGAGAGAGACACTCACCAGGTCTCCAAATCGGTTCATGCCCATTTCATATGTCTCCTTGCCTTCTCTGTATCTCTTGTTGTGACTCTCAATAACTCCGTAGTTCTTCTCCCAGATTTCTCTTCTCTGTTGGTCATCAGCCTGAAACAAAACAGCATGTTAAAGCTGAAGCTTCTGGTGGCATACAGAATGCCTTCTCCTGTTACAGCTCTTACAAGGCAGCCAGAGGCATTCATTGTTGTTCGGCACCTTTTGCATATCATTTAAATGTCTCCCTATTGGACAGTGAATTCTCTCCTACTCACTCTGTTGGTGGGTTTCTTGTGTTTAATCTTCCAGTTCTCCCACTCCAAGTCCATGGAAGGATCAATGCAGGTGCCCAGGTGGAGGCAGAGAACCACAGAGGCCAAGACGATGACAGCCTTCATAGTGAATCTGCTGGAGAGGAACAGTGAGACAGATCTTAACAGAATGAAGTGGACAAACAAAGAACAGTGACCTTATGTGCTCTTTGGTGTGCTAGGAACATTCTGCATTCTATAGACATTCTCTGAAGTCTGTAGGATTCTATATGTTTTAATATAATCTGCACATAGTTTAGCTGGAGTGACTTAAATGTGAACCTCAGTGACCCAAGTCTAAATTCTATTTCCATTCAGATCTACCTTATCTTCACTTAGTTTTAAAAGAGGTTGAAGCCAAGAAAGGAGCTTCCGAGCAAAGAGAGACAGTGTCTCACCTGTGTCGGCTGCCGTGTTGGGATCTTCAGACAGTGCGGAACAATGGCTACCTCTTCCTCTGCAAGTGAGGTCTTCCTTGTCCAGAGACTCTCTCTGCTACTGACTGCTGACCAGTCCAGGACGAGACCTTTATACTTCTAGCAGTTACAACAATTTTATCCAAAGCAAACATGTTAGTAAATGAAAAAAACATATATCTCTTAGTGTTGAGATACCAAAGGGTGTAGGGGGCTTGTAGAGCTTAGTACTAATTCTTCAGTAAAACACAACTAAACCCAAAGTGGGTGTGTTTCACTACATCCATGAGCAATAAAATGTGGCAGCTAATCTTGGGAGCAGATACCCACCTTCTCTGTACACTACTGAAAAAATAACCGTAAAACAGAAGGTAGTGGTCCAAAGATGATTACAAGAAAGAAAACAATACTTTTGTTGCATTAACAAGAATGTTGTTGCAAGAACAATAGTTCCGGCAATGTTACAGATGGAGCACTGCTTCACTGAGTGATTGTCCCAGATTTCCATCACTCATTCCATCTTAAATCACAGTGATCTCCATTTTCATACTAATGCGGTCACATGTTATCACAAATTAAAATAACGGTGACTCTTGAAAGAAATTCACTGAATAATATACAATATAAACAGAACCTGGAATGTCACTGCTTGTGTACAGATGTCACAATGTCTTTTAGGGAACAATGTGAATACAGACATACTGCCACAACATTTGTTAACATGGTTAACAAATGGATCTTATATTTAAACTGCAACATCTCAAGTAATTTTTTGTGTGCTAAATACAGAATTGTTTATCTGTTTATTATTTTATTTTATTTTTAGATTTTTGACAGGATACATCTAAGAAGCAGAAAAAAAACATTTGGAAGAGACTTCATAAGGAGAATGAGAGGAAATGTCCCAGTCACAGCAGTATTACACAGTGATAGCAGAAGAAATCATCAATGTGTTTGTGCAACTACGCCGTGCTCATGTTCTCCTAACTTCAAACAGCGTTAGTGCCAAACTGGAAACTAAATCAGTTTTTTAGAGCAAGGAAAAGAGAATCTTCATCAAGATAATAATAATATTAATAATAATAATAATAATAATAATAATAATAACAATAATAATAATAATAATAATAGCTTACACATATTTAGTGCTTTTCTGGACATTCCACTCAAAGCGCTTAAGATAGAAATTTAATCAATGACTGGAAAAGTGCAGCTTCTACTTTAAAGTGACGAGACATTGCCTGCTGGTAGATAGATTCATGCTATTAAGATTGGGTGGCTGGAGATCAGGGAGGTGTTTACTTGAAGAATGGGAAACAATAGTAATTTTTGCAAATTAAATGCCTTCCAAGGCACGCAGATCATCTTGACCTAACACTGTAGGGCAAGGCTTTGACTACCCTGTGCCTCCTCAACCTGCAGTCCCGTCACAATTCAGAGACACCTGTTAACCCAGCCTGCTTGCCTTTGGAGATGAGAGGAAACAGAGCCGCCAGAGAAAACTCTAGAGGTCACAGAGATAATGCAGCAGCTGCACAGGGAAGACAGGTCTGCCTGGAATTAAACCTGTGAGGGAGCAATCTAACCACCACGAGACCTGGAACGTGCGAAAGGACAACAATCAACAAATTGCTCCACAAAACAGATGAATAGTCTTTTGAATCACAGTCTCGGTTAGCATGGTTTTTATTAAAATGTCTTTAATATATGGATGGATGTGAAGGGGATGGAGGCACAGGGTGCCAACCAGTATTTTATTATGCACTGCAGGTCTTTATTATATATTTGTAATCTGTACAATGTGAAAGGGGCATGATACAGCTTACAGTCTTTACAGTCTTCACCATACATCACATTGGAGTCACACAAAAGGGACAATTCCAGCCTGGCTGAACCCACAGTGGTTTCCTTAGTCCTTGGCCAGGTGGAAATAGCCCTTCTCCCCCCAGAGCAGAGCAGGGTGGTCAGGACTGTGCTGTAGAAATGACTTTATCCCTTTAGGTCCTGACTTCTAAGATCTTCTGTAACCGGACAGATGACAATGGAGAGCCACATTCCAGTGCATCAAGGACTTAGAACCAGAGAGACTTCTACTCACACAAGTACAAGAACTTGAAACCATATAACCAAATTGTAGGGTCTGCTTCCCTGGGATCCTTCATAAAGCTTTCCATATATTCAATACTCAATAACCGGCTTATTTTCATGGGCGATTGGCATGGCAACGATCAGGTCTGCTGCTAAAATAAGGTAAGAATAAAGTTTTGTTTTGGTCCAGATTGGAATATTTTCTCCTATATCTTTTGCCAATAGACTCCCCCCGAGATTCAGATCACACCATCCAAAAAACTTTTGAAGGTCTGAGACAACGCCTGTCTGCACAATGTTTTTTTACAGTCACACAATATTCACTGGTGCAGCTGATTCCTTGATTTCCTTGTGAGAATGTCGGATTCTCCTGCTTTGGGAGTGTCGCACCTTAATCCTCTGGCATCTCCACCCCGTTATTAAACTCCCAAATCATCTGCACTGTTACAACACCTCAGCATAAGCAGTCGCTTCTTTAAGAGTTGTAAATGATTATAGTAATGTATGTCCTCATTATTCCATTATCTCATTGTCCTAGGGAAACAACTTGGTCAGTTTTCCTTCTGGATAATAGTCTTAAACTGGTCAGGATAAAGCTAATATTAATACACCATGCAGGGACACCTCCCCTATTTTATTATGTATTATCAGACTTTTGAGATACAGTATAATTGAAGCACAGATACTGTACTCAGCCTCACATGCCAATGCTGAGAGTAACTGCATTTGATTTGCATTGATCACAAGAAAACACACATTGAGGCTGTCTCGGGTTGTAGGATATTTGATGTCTATTCCTATTCCCCATTAGAATATTTATTATTTCCTGACACCAATCTTTCACACACATTGCATAACTCAAGCTCAGTTCAAAGCAGTTCCTATTTTTTTCATTGCAGACCAAAGTTTGTGTTTTCAGCTCTCAAAACTGATGCAATGCACTGAAATTGAGACAACTTATTACTGCTGAAACCTGATCCAGCAAGCAATAATATTAAGATGGAGAGACAGAAGAAACAGATACCTACACTTGTTCGTTTTTTCTCCCTACAATCGCAAAATCGCATTGCTAAAATACTTTCACAGGAACTAACAAAAAATTCAAACCGAATTCTCACCTGTTTTTGATCTTCCAATAATTATCAGGTCCCTCGGTACTGAATCCAATCAAAACCATTGCATGAGATGGGTTCCAGATGGAGCACATGGGGTCACAAAAGATGCCTGTATTATAATAATGGAGAGAAATTAACAGTGCTGTAAAATATTTCAGATATGGTTGGGGAAAGTCTTACAGAAAGAGAATAAACTTTAGGAAAAACCCTTATTCACAACAAAGGTCAGAAGATGAAATGCTGGAGAATTCCAAATTTGGAAGATTTGTTGTCACTAAGGGAATGAACAGTATGAGTAAGTGCCCAATCCTAAACTCATCCAAAAGTGAGCAGGACCTCATCTCCTAGGGGTGAGAGGCTCCCCTTGTCTGTAGAACTGGAAGCTGATAGTTGAACCATCTATGGCCACTGCAACTGGAGTCACATCATAACACAGCACAATGATAACTTAAGAAACTACTGAGTTCAGGAAAGTGAATTTTGCAGGTGCCTTTCTAACGTCCTGATAATCAGTGTACAGGAACTTACAACCAAAGGCTGGGCTATGTTTCAAAACAAAAAATACATCAGTTGTTTGGAAGTGGTTGACTTTCACATAAAAGCAATGTTGCCTGCGGTAGTGTTTTATTTTCTCTGAGCTATTTATTGAGTTGAATTTCACTTCAGAAATCAGTTTCCCTTTTCTAGATACATGTGTATCACCAGACCTACTCCCACGTTTACTGGCCACATTGAACCAGTCCACACTGGAAAGCAATGAACAAGAAACTGAACAGCATATTCACGTACTGTAGTTCTCAATTTACACAGCTGAGGTGTTCCTGAGAAAATGCTGCATACATCAGGTACATAAATTAAATTTGAATTTCCCATTAGAATGCAGGGATAATGTGCTCCAGGTCCCCCTCATTATACAGTACAAAAGAATTACACAAATGTACTCATGCTATTCATGTATTCGTGCATAATGCTTGTATAGATGTACTACTAGTGTTCAGGTGTTAAAATAGTAGAATTACTGTAGTTACCTTAGGCCTGCAATTACTTTCAATACCAGAAGACACAGGGCCTTTGATCTCAACAACTGAAATTGCATTGCTCTTCACAAAAATACAATTAGCTGTGTGCACATCATTTAGCTCTACATTAGAACTAGACTTGCTCACTGCCAGCTGAGACGTTTGTATGTATGTTAGCTGCGCACAAAATGCGAACTACTCACCTGTAACGAGTGTTTTTTAAACCTACTTTTACACCTGCTGATTTGGGAAACTTCACAATATGGAATGATAATTACCGTAATGTAACATTTTTCCCCTTTTCATTGTGTCACCATGATTGAGGGAATGTGCTTGCGTCTTTTAAAAAAAGACGAGTTTTTATCGACGGCCCTTATATTGAGAATGTCTGATTTCCAGGTATTTACTGTAAATGCATCAGGGCTCGGTTCTTGTGTTTCTTTTTTCGCGTGGCACCACTTGGCACAATGCTGTTTTCCAGTTAAGACAGAAAAATACGCTAACTACGACCTGTGGCGAACTGCTTTTCACGTAACAGGTCAGATGAGTCAGTGCTCCGGCTCGTTATCTCCTCAGGCAGTTCACAGGTGACGCTATTCCCAGAGGCAGTTTAATTCGCTTTTATTCCTGCATTTTACAAATGATAAATCTTAGCGAGACGCATGTAACACTGAATCAACTTCGTAAATAATTAATTTTCGTAAACGTATTGTTGCAAAGTGAAATGGGATACATTTCAGCAAGTTTTCAAGGTTACAGTGTTAGTACTTAATCACGCTGTGGAATGCAAGAATGATTGTTGGGATATGTTAATTTAGCTATGCAGCTACGTGTCGGTCCTCAAACGGCCTCAAGCTCTTGAAGTGCGATAAGAACTGGCTTTGTAAAAACAACAGTAATGGGTTGGATTGTTCTTATAACGAGCTTGTTAAGAAGTGATCAACGTCAAAGAACAGAACGATCACCACCCGAGCCCGAAACAGACCAAAAATGTCACGTACTACACGAGGCTGCACTGCAACTTTAGCAGGTTGTCCGATCAGTGGGGGCCGACCCGACGATGTGTTGCTATGTTTTGAGCTCAGTGGAGCTCAACGCTGTCTCTTGCTCAACACAACAATTCTCTGTTGAATTTCCCACAACACAAAAAAATACATTTCAGCATTTTACTGTATTATTTTCAAAAGAATAGAGATGTATGTGGTGAATAATAACCCAAAGGATTATATTTCTAGAATTATTGGTTAATAATGCTAAAAGTACATCCTATACCCAGATGGCAATGAACATTTATCCACCCTTTAAAGTTGATCCCATCAGGGGTCGTGGGGAGCTGGAGCCTTTCCCAGCACAACAGGTGCAAGCAGGACACAGACTTGATGGGATACCAGGGAAACATACACTCACACCAGGGCCAATTTTAAGTAAATTGAGTGTATTTTTAAATATATTTGTTTTTTAAATATTCTCTAAAGCATATGAAACACAAACAACACCCATCATAAGCAATTTGCTTACCCTTGTAGCAATTGCCTTACACTTTCTTCATTATTGCATGACAATACAGATAAAATTCCCCTTAAGCAAATTTTGCCCTTTAAATTCAAAGCCCATTATAGCCTGGGTTTACTGCAGAACTATGTTAAATATGAAAGATAAACTCATAAGCAAAGAAATAAAAATAAACGTGTTATACTGTACTTGTTACAGAAATGGATAGAAATCTGGCATGTGAAAAATGAGAGGTTGTTTTCCCTTGTAAAACACACCCAGGGAAATAATTGAATGGCGCTGGAAAGGAAGAGCAGGAGTCAAAATAAAAATAAATGATGTAAAACAGGTGTTAGGAGAACAGGAATATGAGGTCTACCTAAGATGCCAAGACGTTTAGATATCCAATTGCAAATGCAGTTTTATAATGGCTATTGACAACCAATAATTTCAGACAAATAACATTAGATTCCAAAATCAGCTGACAGAATTGATAAGAGTCTACATTATACAATGAAAGCAGTGTGTGATGCACCATGGGGAAAATTCTTAAATGTTAAGCGCAAAAGATTTCTCTTGACCAGTCTTCACCCCTGGTAAAACTTGAGGGTGTTTCAGTTGTAAGTAAACTGAATGGCATGGTGACAATAAAATACATTTTAATGCACGTACCAGCTGCCACGTAAGATAGCTGCCAGCAAGTATATCACCCTGCAACTCACAGCTAGCAAAATGACAATTAAGAAATTAAAGTAGGGAAATGAGTACTCCCTTAAAATAATATGTATGGCTAGTGGTACAAACTGATTTTTAATTTCTCACAGAATGTTTTGTAAACAGTGTTCTGTTACAAAGACAGGGACATAGATATTAATTGTCTTCCATGCACAATAGAGATTCACTTCCCATGCAACCAAGGGGCGGAAAAGTGCAGCTACTCCTTTTAAGTAATAATATGAGCCACTTATCTCAACTGCATTCATTTGGAAACAACTGCTAGCATTACAGCAGGTGCAATCAGTGTTAAAGATCTATCATGCTCAACAGGGGAATTCCCAGTGTTAGGATGAGGTAGAGATAAGGGAGGTGTTAGTATGAAGAATGAGGGACAGTGATTTTATCAAATACCAGGGATTAATCCATCCCCTTAGGCACACAGATCAACCTTAACTAACTTTGTCTACACATTAATTATACTCAGCAATTATTCTCAAATAGTCTGGCCTGCCTGGAGCACTTTGATTTCTTCTTACCCGAGAAGAATGTTACCATTTAATCCAACCAGCCTGTCTGAGGAAGTGGGAGGAAACCAGAGCAGCCTGGGAAGACCCTTGAGGCCACAAACAAAACACCTCCATAATGATGGATGGCTTTGCTTGAAAGACCATGAGACCTTTTTTCCTCCAATATGCAAATACTGTACATAATTAAGGAGAAATGCATGCTGCATATTAGTTGATTCTTGGGTAAACAATCGAACAAAATAAATTTTGCCAGATTAAATGCCAGATTTACAAAATAAAATTGAACTTCCCTAAGACAGTCTCTACCTATTTTCATGGGAGTCCATACCATGGCCAAGCTCTGCTGCCTCCAAGAGATATCTCCTGCCACACAGTGGTGACTTGTTGTGATTGCAAAGATGAAAATCTCATTAAGAGAAATGAACATACTGGAGAGAGGTTTATAGAAAAAAAAAGATGAGAGTTTTATTTACAAAAGAATCACATGATCACATTAGTAACAATCCCTGGTACTTCTTCAATACAGTGAATTGCTGGTTCAGTTTGATACAAGTTGTTGGGCTTTGGAGCCAGGTGTCCTCTGTAGAGAGGCGACGTGCTATGAGGTTTCTTTGACTTTGATTGAAAAGGAAGGTGTAGCCTGAAGGGGTCTCATCCCGAAGGCCCCCAAAATGCAGAATGAAAGATGATTTTTTTTTTAGATTACGGATGTAAGGTTTTGTTTTTCTTTTCACTACCGTTTATAACTTTCACAAAAAGCTGCGCCCATTACCTACATACAACCTCTACTGGAGAATTCAGAGATCATCCACTCATAGAGAAAGCACATCACCGGGCATTTAGGCAAGGGGGTTGGCTAGGGTCTGTGGTGGTATGAACCTCCCCTCCAGTCCCTCCTCGGGTCAAAGTGAGCGCGGCGGTTCAGTGCTCTCAGGAGACCGTGGTGGGGATCCTCCTCCACAGCCCCCCACACAGGCAGTTCTTGATCCAGCGCTGCTCCCACTGCTTCACGGCCGTGGTCTTGTTGGGAGACCGCAGCATGGTGACGCAGCCGCACCTGCAGGGCAGAGCACGACAGCATCGTGAGCCCGCCCACGGCGGAGCGCGGCGTGACCGAGAGAGGGAGAGAGCGGCAGTGCCCATGCCTAGAGCAAGGACTCCAGCACGATGTGGCTACAAGAGGTCAAGTATGGAGCCTTCCAGTCAGTGACCGCTCTCCACATGTTATACTCTCCAACTCTATTGGCTCATTTATTCTTATTAACTGGACTATTATTATTATTATTATCTGTAAAATGCACATAATTAGGGATGCGCATTGCTGCCACCAAGGAGAAAAAAATCCTCACATCTTTGTCTCGTAATTACGAGATAATTCTCTCATAATTACAAGAAAATTATCTCGTAATTATGACTTAGTAATTCTCGCGCACTTTATGTGCTCACGCGATGGCACAATTGTCGCATAATAACTATATCAAGTAGGGAGCTACGTCAGCATGCGTAGCCTGCAAAGGAACACGTTAAAGGTTTAATCCATGCTGAAAAGAGAAAAAAAGTAACAACATTTCAGCTGTAAAGCCCATAATTACAAGATAAGGGGGCAAAAAAAAATTTTCCCCTTAGAGGCAGCAATGCGTTTCTGTACATAATAATACACTTATAAGGCACCTTCCTGGACACTCCACTCAAAGCTCTTTACAGGTAATGGGGATCCCCTCCACCACCACCACCAGTGTGCAGCCCCACCTGGATGATGCGATGGCAGCCAAACCACTCACTCACCACACATCAGCTATCATCAGTGTGGAGGAGAGCAGAGTGATGAAGCCAGTTCAAAGATGGAGATGACTGGTAAAGACCAGGGGGAAATCTGGCCAGGACATCTTTGATCAAAAGATGGCTGTGTACAAATCTGACTGCGGAGTTGACTGCACAGGAAGGGAGCTGGATGTCAGCCCCTCTGGCTGAGGAGCCCTTTACCTGGTGCAGGCCTTGCTGTCTTCCGTGGGACACACACCCATGTGCAGGCAGCGAAGATTATCCATCCTTTGTGATCCAGGGATCCTGCCAACAGAAAACTGATCAGGGTTTTGCAAAGGATATACCAGGAATTTCTCGCTTAAGAAGCTTTTACATTTAAAATTATAATTCACTATAATGAAAATTCCTTTCTCCATCTCCAGAGATGGAAGTTAGACTTAACTAGCATAGAGCAGTTTCGGTGAATGACAAGAAAAAAAAGTACAACGATATTCGTTTTTATTGCTCTTGCGCGAAAACCAGTATTTTTTTTCAAATGCGCGATCTTACCTCGTGAAAATCTCCACTTGCGTGCCCGAGTTGAGCCCTGGCAAGCTGTAGGGCTTCCCGAACTGCAGGCGCAGGGGGTGCTTGCCCTGCAGTTTGCAGATGATGCCATCGCTGACAGGAAGCCAGTCCATAGCGGGCACCAGCAGCTGGCTGGGCAGCAGGCAGCACTCATCGATCAGAGGTTCGTCCGGCTCCTGTGGGTGGCTCTCATCTCGAGCTGCCAGGCAGGAAACAAACAAATCATCCTTACTTACTTCAGGACGTCAGAGTGCATGCAGGCGAGTAGCTTCTGGCCGTTTAACCCCTTCAGCTTGTCTGGGTTTCTTAATCAAATGGGCTAAAAGGAATTTTAGACTTCTGAGAAGGAACACAACTCGTACAGCAGAGCCAGAGCTTGGTGAGAAGGCGGAAGAGCAGGAACATGCTGTCCTGGTTGTCGGAGGTGGCGGTGTATATCGGCAGGCAGCCAGGCTTCAGCAGGCCCCAGATCCGGATCACCACCATCATCTCACGCAGCAACCCCAGAGAGGCCCCGTCCCGCAGAAACCCAAAACCAGGGCGGACAATGGATCCCTGGAGCAGGAGGACGGATGGGAGAAGGACAGTTAGGATCCACTGCAAGTGCTCGACTGCCAAAAACACCTTAGCTGGGAGTACATTACTGTGAGAAGTAGCTGGGCTGCTGTCATTAAGCTTTCATAGGCAAAGCACTCCATTATTTTCCCGTGAAGCTTCCTTATTATGATTAAACACGTCAGTGGTAAAAGACATGGGATACTAATTGGTTAATTGCAGAAACTGAATGAGCACTAGCTCACCAGCTTGAACTAAGCTAAAGGAACCAAACAGGTTAGCCTGGAACACACATCAAGGCACTAGGTAGCACGGGACTACAGGTTTTTGAATAAACGTGCTGAACTGCTAAAATGTTAGGAAAAGTGATTTTCTGCGTGGGTGACTGAAATCACCTGATTGGGCAGGTTGGCGAGCAGGTAGAGCACAAAATCTCCCACCCACTGGATGAGCTGCTGGAGCGACTGCAGGGTAGAAGCGTCCAGCACAAACTCCTCCGTCTTCAGATTGATCATCACCTTGTCGATGTCTAATGACACACGCATGGGGAGAGATGTCAAAACCGAGACATTCGCTGCAACCAGACAAGCACAAGGGAGAAGCTCGGGGCCTCACCCGTGTCGGTGTTCTTGGCACAGATCTCAGCCAGCCGGTCCCCAGGGCTCTTGTCAGGGGTGTTGAGGAGGTGAGGTCTCAGCAGAGACTTGAGGGTTGAGCTGATAGCAATGAGCAAGAGCTTGGCGTGGAAGTCGCAGGCCCTTGGCGCCGTGGCGGAGGACAGTTTACACAGGGACGCCTTCATGGCCACAACTCGCGTAGACAGCACCTGAGGAACCACAACCGGAACGTACTGCGCTTTGGGATGTGCTAATCATGACCATCTGGCAGAATAAAACATTTAACAAGGCATGCAAACATATCAAGACAGCCATGGAGAGCACAAGACAGCACATGATCACATCTTGTCATACAGCTCCAAAGCATGAAATACTGGAATTCAACACTAAGATTTAAGAGAATATTATTCTAGATATGCTAAAAAAACAAAGGACTGACAGACGCTTGAATGCAATGCGATTACAGAGACCACAGTATGAAATCCATGCAGATTTATTAGAACTTATGTTCTGTGCAGTTTTCATTGTACTAAAGGTCTTCAGCTGACTTGTCAATGAAAAGCCAAGATTTTTTCCTCAGCGTACAAATTTAGGCTTGAGCTGCACGTAATTGTATTTAAATGTAGACAGATGAGATGGTATTTGAAGTTGTAAAGGCACGGTCACCCTGACAAATGAATGAGCTTGAAGGCAAGCACTGTTAAATTAGGCAGTAAGAACCAGGGTGTGCAGAGTCTCTGCAGAAGGGGGATGATCTCTCACCTGTTGCAGGGCCTGGTTCTGCCTCATGTACTCCTCGTGCAACTTCTCCACCAGATTGTGCACCATGTTGGGCTGCACGTGGAGCAGCACATCCCACCAGTCGTAACCCGTCACCATGCAGTACTCCAGCAGGAACAAGAGGTGGCGCAGCAGGGTGTTTATGTCCAGCATCTGGCCCATGGACGGGGACACCCGTAGCATGTGCAGCTGAAATACAGAGAGGGGAGTTACAGCTCCTCAGCAAGGAAGAGCTTATAAAACCCATGACAACCACACAGAACCCATGACAACCACACAGAAATGATGTCAATCAGACAAGCACAACATCAGGACAGCCATATACTGTATGTATTACAATAACAACTGAGCATAAAAAGAAACCACTTAACTGCAACAAATTCTAAAATTGTTATCAGGAAAACTACAATCTTGTTGAAGCAGCTGCATTGACATTTTATTCAACACACTAGATGGGTAAATTATTCTAATGAACATTTTGCAGTCAACAGGCGTCTACTGTGAAATTCACAGGCTGGTAGCATGTTTATAAATCCATGCCCTTCATTATTTTAGAGAGATAAACGTATAAATAGTGATGAATTTCTTTTCATGCCCAGTACATTTAAACCCCACTTCCTGACTCACTAGCCATTTCAAGCTTTTCTTACATCAAAGCAGGCTGGGGCTATGCAGCCCACTCTACTGTATTTCACCCCCCAAATGGCTATATTTCCAGTGTTGTCGGTGATTTATCTGGGCTTCATCAAGCACGGAGTTGTTCTGCCATAAAAGCAAGGTCCAGTTGCAGATTAAAATTAAACATTGTGTTCAAACCACATGCTTGTTGGTGCCTAATCTTGGCAGGATCAATGCTGCATGAAAGTGCTGGTCAGTCATCAATTTCCTAACCACTCCATCCATTTCAGGGTTGTGGGGGAGCTGGAGCCTATGCCTGCAAGCAACAGGCACAAAGCAGAGTACCCTCGAGATGGGATGCCAGCCCATCACAGGGCACACACAGACACAAGCACACATGCCAATTAGCCTATCAGTATGCCTGTGGGAGGAAACCCACACGGACACAGGGACAACATACAAACTCCACACAGACAGCACCCCAGGTCTGGAATCGAACCCAGGGCCCCAGCGCCGCGAGGCAGCGATGCTGACCCCTGCGCCACCATGCCGCCAGCAGAAGGCACTGCTGCTCGAGCGCACCTTGCCATGGTTGTCCACGCCCACCAGCGCCAGCGACGTGCAGGAGAACTGCAGGGCCTTGAAGTGCGTGGTGGGGCCGCCCCCGCGCTGGCGCTTGAGGGCGGGCTCCTCGCCGACGCGCTGGGGGTTGCTGGAGGAGGAGCCGTAGAAGACGCCCATGGTGTGGAGAGACAGCCGGTGCAGGATGTGAATGCTGCCGTCGTGGAAGGCCAGCGCCAGACCTGCTCGGCCAGACACAACGTGAGATTCGCAAAAACAGGTCCTGCAGCTTCATGTGCATGTACATTAGTCGTGCAAGAACAGAATTTCTGCAAGGAACCAAGAAAAACCCACCAGATTACAGTGCATCTTTTTCAAAATTCTTCTAATTACACCTAATTGCACCTAAGTTAAACAAAACTGCAAAATTAAATTTGCGGGCGCATTGAATTGACAAACGACAGCGGGAGTTTCAGAAACCAACGCAGCGACCCATGTCCGTACCGAGGCCAGGGCAGAACTTCGTGTCGCTGGCCACCTTGAGGTCGGTGTTGGAGATGGAGATGGGCAGTTTAGGCAGCGCCACTGCAGAGACACGGTCCAGGTCGTTGGTGGCAGACAGGATGCGCCACTTGAGGATCATGGGCTGCTTCTCTCCCACTGCGGGATAGAGGAAGAAAAGGGTTCCGTTCTGTTAAATAACCATTTTCAAACGGAATTTTACCACGGTGCACTGTTCACACATTTTTCTATATTTACTATATTCACAAAGACAAATACCACAAATATATCTTCAGCTAAATACTTTAGATAGTCAAGAACTTCTTTAATAGGCAACCAGTTTTTAACTAGCAGATAATGGGCTATAAAAACCCATTGTATACAGTGGAATGATTGAGAAAGGCTTATAATAGGACACATTGCCGAAGAGCTCCCTAACTTCACATGGCAAAGAAAGAGAACACAAACGGTCTGACCTACCGACAGGAGAGCGGTGCTGGAAAATGTTGTTGACAGGAAGCCCCTCTTTGCGTAGCGACCAGCACTCCACAATGCTGCCCAGCTGGCTGGATGCACACAAGAGCACCTGAAAGACCAAGGAGCGTCAAACTTGGGTTTCCTCCCACAGTCCAAAAACATACAGGTAGGCTAATTGGCTTCTAGAAAAACTGGCCCTGGTGCAAGTGTTTGTGTGTCTGTGTGTGACTGGCGTCCCATCCAGGGTGTACCCTTCCTTGTGCCCACTGCTTGTTGGGAAAGGCTCCATATCAGCTGTGACCCAGGGAATCGGATGAAGCTGTTAGAAAACAGATTTTATGGATCCTGACTAGGGACCAATTGAGTGAACAACTGAGTGGAACGAAGTATTTAAGAGGCCAGCTTGGAATGAAAATTAGAAGATAAAATGAAGATCTGTAGCTTAGGGAGGTGCGGTGGCTCTGTGGCCAAGAATCTGCGCCTGTGGCTGGAAGGTTGCTGGTTCATATCCCACAGCCGTGCAGAGGAATCCTACTCCGTTGGGCCACTGACCAAGGCCCTTAACCCCAACTGCTCCAGGGGCGCCGTATAAATGGCCGACCCTGTGCTCTGACCCCAAGCATCTCTCCCTGTCTGTGTGTCTCATGGAGAGCAAGCTGGGGTCTGCGAAAAGACAAATTCCTCATACAAGAAATTGTATAGGGCCAATAAAGTGATCTTATCTTATCTTAGGAAGGACGGATAACACGAAAGAACAATTAATAGCGGCTTTGACACAAACCCGAGCTGTAAGGAAAGCTTCAGTGGCCGTTCTCACCTGCTCAGAGTTCTCCCTGGTCAGGAACTTCAGGTGGGTGACGGCAGGGTACTTGTCCTTGCGCGCGGGGTCGGTGGTGCAGCGCATGAAGAGGGAGGGCAGCAGCTCGGTGTCGATGCGGCACTTCTCGTTCACCACGCTCACGCACACCTTGTAGAACTGGACCGGCGCCGAGCTGCTGCCGTCCGTGGCCGCCACCACGATGTTGCCCCCGCCCGTGAAGGCGATGTCGGCCAGCGCCACGCGGCCCCGCAGCCGGCACAGGCTCTCGCTGGCGGTCAGCAGCGCGCCGTTGGGCTTGAGCAGCGACACCGTCACCAGCCCGCTCACCGTCACCGCCATCCAGCCCTCCATGGGCTTCCCGCCGAACAGCGTCAGCGAGGGGGAGAACTTCACCCGGGAGAACTTCTCCCCGAAGTTCGTGGAGCCCGACTGTGGGAAGCGAGGTGGCTTAGTCTCCGGTCCATGAAAATAAAACTTTGGAATCTGCATTGATATCCACAATGAAGCAGCCCCTTGCATCACCCTCCCTAACTCAGCGAGATCCTACAATGTCTCCTACACCAAAGAGGTTCTCAGCGCCGCAACCACAGCAAGGCCCAGGATTGGACTCCAGCATCATCCGAGAATTTTTTTACATGATCATCTGATGACCAGATCATATCATCTAACCTGCTTCAGACTTCATTTAAAACATGTGTGTGCTCGTTCCTGGCTGGCATCCTTGTATTTCCTGAGGATTTCCACCTGCGTCCGTGTAGTCTCATGACCAGCAAAAGGAACAAAGGAAACCTTTTGTGGGCAATGACTCCATCATGAATACAATGGTTTAGATTTTGATTTTTCAGTAATTAAAGTACAATACACAGAAATGCGAGAATTAAGCTGCCATCTTACCTTCTCCACGTGCAGTGCCAGTTTGACTCCGTTGTGCAGCCAAGACAGGGCTACAATGGGGTCGCCCTCCACGGCACTACCCAGCGTGCTCTCCCAGCTGTTCACCAGGTGTTCTGTCATCGCCCAGCACTTAATCTGCCCGTCCCCATCAGCCGACAACAACCGGGAGCCTGCACAACCGCAGCAACATAGACACAGCTCGCTCATTACACTCGGCTACCATCACGAAACAATCCCATAATAAGAGACACCTCAAACATCGTCTGATCCACTCATCCGCAATGAAGGCAAACTTTGTACGTTTTGGTTAAAAGATTGAAGTGTGTCATCATATCAACTGTAATGTAGACTTAGTTTTTTGAAGACAAGAAGTAATCATGACATTTGACATCAGTAACAAACCTTCTGACAGCACATCTTAGCAACTCCTAAGTCACATGTGAGAGTTTTCCAGGGACATTTTAAATCTTGACGTAATGAGCAAATCATTTTCAATTTAGCCCAGCTGCATCAGCTACTTTTTTAGGGCTGCAACCTACAGACATACCTGACTGATCCCATTCCAGACAGGAAATGACCTCAGTGTGTCCCGAATTAATCGAATAAACGTCCCACGGATGCTCCGAGTCAATGATGTGAATCATGTGGGTCAGGTCTGAAAAACAGATCTCCATAACTTACTCTGCATAGGGGCAGAAATGGCTTTCTCAGCTGTCTCACAAACCCACAGCTTAAACAAAGACTGTAGGAGATGCTGTCATGAAGTAAGAGTTTTGCCAAGGCCTTTGAACACAGTGTGAAAAACATGCAAAACACAGAACTACTTAACAAAACAGTTCAACACAAGCAGAGGACAAGATCCAGGTCTCACTGTCGACTAAGAAGTGATGAAATAGCAAGACTTCTGCAATTCTGTACAGTTTAGGTTGGCTTCAGGACTTAAAAACGGATTGGTTATATTTCTGACAGGGCTAGCCTGCTTACCCCTTTCTTCTTCCTCATTTTTGAGGTCAGTAGTAAAGGCGAGGAGGTTTCTGCAGGACCAGGCGCACACAAGAGGGATAGAGGGGCAGTGATTGCTTTTAGGCCTTTTCTCCCACTCACACACGTAGGCAATATCCATCGTTTGCTCATGGGGTTGTCCACTGCGGTGTCAAGGTTTTCTTCTTGAAACAATTTTACACACTTCCAGCCTAAAGTAGAAACATGCAATAACAGAGATGATTAAACAGACATCACTGAAAGCGCTTAGAGCTTTGATCATTAGAGCTTATCATTCCGAATATTAAACAACGTTTACTGTTGCAAAATATAGCTCAGTATAACCCGTCAATGTGTGCATTTGAGTATTCTATCTTACATTTATGTATAATCTTAAAAAACAATCCTATTTCACGTCACTTAAATGCTCAAAACATATGCACTCACCGAACTTTATGAAAATACAACAAGTTGTATACACTGTAACTAAATCAAGAATTACAGTATTAGCTACCGGTTAATCATGCCCACACGCCGTCGATTCTAGATGTCTCTCAAAAGGGAGACAGAAGAACCAATAACCACAAATCTCTCTTGCTATATAAAGTAAAAAATACAAAACTAACAAGACACAACAGTGCTCCCACACAACATCAGGTTTAATTTATTCTTAAAAACACATCTTTACAATTTGAGAAGCAGCTTTACCAAAAATACGGAAGGACCCCAGTCTCATTAAGTGAGGAGTCCAGCAATATGCCTGTGATTATTACAAACAGGCAAGCAACGAGGAGGCTTTAAAATCTACGTGAACGTCGTATTCCTTTCTTGTTGTAATGATCAAGAACGGCTGTCTTTCAGCATAAATACCTTAAACGCAACTAAAGCTCCGTTTTCACTTTGTTTTGTTTTTCAAGGCGGGGAATTTGAGGCACGTACCAAGGCGACTACGATGGGCAAAGCCCTTCTCGCGTCAACTGTTATTGTCGTGGTTTTAAAGGGCCCGATCTTTCATAAAGCGTTTGCGGGCATTGTTGGAAAGTGAACAAGATTGGCAAAATACGAATAATTAGGAAACGTAAACAATGGGTTCTCCGAACTAAATAAAGTTGTCATTCAGAGGCTTCAGGTCCATAGAAACAAACGTGATGTTTTAACCATAAAAAAAACGTGTTCAACACAACGAACAGCTACAGGATATCCCCTTTTTTTCTATTACGACGCTCAACACGAGTTCAGCTTTTCGTTTATGATTAACGGCAGCTTTATTTATACAACACACAGTTGGGATTTTGTGTTTAATCCGGCGATCGTAAAAACAGCCCCTTAAATAGCACAGTAAATCGCTCAAATCCTAAACGAACAGACTGATTTAAATGTAGCCATCCCACCTCTAGCGGCCACTGTACCTCTTTCTGCTCCACGTACAGTGCGTTTCCTCTTAGGGCTATATGTGTGTGTGTGTGTTTTTTTTCCCCCTGGTAGCCAGAGAGAAACCAGAGTATAGAAAATGGCAGCAACAGCAACAGGGCAAGGAAAACAACAAGCAGAAACAGAAAAACCCTGAGCCAGCGACGAAACCGCGGCGCCTCCGACGTCTGCAAGAGAGAGGGAAGCGGGGAGCCTAATCCGAGAGCCGGGGCACTGGCGAGCTTGCGACACCGCTGTCGTTGCCTAAGTCTTTTTAGGTGCACGGAAACATCAGTACTTCCGAAATATAGCAGTTTAAAGAAAACGCAGAAGGACACTGTCATATGGGCTGTTTTCAGTTGTCTTTTAGTAGAGTCTGGATACCCCGAAGATGCGTGGGAGTTTCGCGGCTGTGTGGGGTTGCGATGCTTGAGTAAAGAATGTGGACATATGGTTACTCCTTAGGCCACTGGGACAGGCGCTTATAGTAGGCTGGGAGTGAAAGACATTTTTCTTCGCATTTTTTTTTTTGTATCTTGAGAAACGTCCCCCTACTACGGCACCCCTGCTCGGTCGGCGTGATTTTGTTTTCGTTTCGTTCATCGGCGGTCCGAGAAATGGTGTCGGAAGGGGGCGAGTGGACTATATCCCGCTGAAAGCCAGGGCTTGTTTATTTGAACAGCCTGGCGTCGTCGTCGTCGTCGTCCGTGCGAGTGGTACAGGGGGGAAAAAGAAAACGCACGCAGCCCGAGCGAGGGGGGGGGCGGTTTTCAAATCTTCCGGGATTTTTCGCCTCCAGCTTCAGTTTCAACTTGGAATTTGTCGCCGACCGCTCCGCGACCATGTCTGACAACCAGGGCAACGTCAACAACAACAACAACCCCATAAATAACAATGGCGGGCCCAACCGAATACGGAACCCCAATATCAACCAGAACCCGCTGATCAATGTCCGCGACCGTCTCTTTCACGCCCTCTTCTTTAAAATGGCAGTCACCTACGCCAGACTTTTCCCCCCGTCTTTCCGAAGGATCTTCGAGTTCTTTGTCCTCTTGAAGGTAAGGCTCAGGCACCCGGGTTTGCATGCCGGAACTCCCAGTTTCATTACTCGAGTACAAACGCAGCTGTAGCCCTGCTACCCCTGACGCCGTTTCGCCTGGCGAAACCTGTAGTTGTGGCCTCGGCCGCTTTTTTACAAGGGAGTCCCCGTGGTCTGGGAGATGTGGAGAAATCGAGGCCCGTTTTTACGTTTGCCACAAACTCCTTTTGAGTCTTGCTCTGGGCTCATGCCATTTGCAGAGGTTCGAAGGAGAATGGCCTGTGCACGTTTCTTAGCCTGCTAGCAGATTTGGTTATTAAAAAAAAAGGCTGAAACCGCGACCATCTTAATCTAACGTGGCATGGTTTCATTGATGATGTTTTTTTTTAAATGTACATTAGTTCCTTTCCAGGGCTTTTGGACATGCCTGCAGTTGCAATGATACACAGTAATTGGTAACCACAAGTGGTCACACATTCTTAACATGCCTCGGCACCAGCATACTAGCTTGATTGTAAGTGTATGAGATGCCTGCTTTGAAAGTCTGACGTAGGGCGGCAGTAGGTGAAAATCCACCAAGCTTGACAGGCCCTCATTTGGCTCTGCAGTTTTCACAAGCCAAACTTCTCGCAAAGGCTAAAAGATACAGGGCTTGTCGCAGTATCGCCAAGCAGAAAGCACCTGCCTCGGTTGCAGTAGGCTCAAACTGGGTCATCCCACCTCTTAGCCAGCTGTGTAACTGAGTTCCTCAGTGGAACAAAACCCTAAATATGCCAGGCAGGTTCTCAGGAATTGGACACCCCTGTCCTAAAGCCATTAGAATTCCCCCCAGGCTTGGCTGAACATAAGAAGAAATTTAACAGGAATGAGCACTGAAATAAGCTAGTGAATTTGAGATTCACCTCCCTGTTGACGTTGCAATCTCTGACAAGAATATAGAAGGAAAATAAACTTTTTTTTTCTTCGAGGGTGGGTATATCTATGCAAACGTCCTTTTGCCTAAGAAACGGGTAATTATGTAAAATTCCACTGCAAGTAAATGATAAGTGAAGGGCTCAAAGCAAACCAAGGAAGTTTTACAATTATACACGTTCCCGAGTGATCTGCAGCACTTTAAGTAGAACATTTCAAAGTCTTTAGGCTGCTCCTTTCATCCTGTATTATGACATAACCTAAGGCTTAATATAAAACCTACACCAAATAAATACGAAGCACTTTTCTATAGCAAGGACTGGGGACAATATTAAATTGCCGTGAAATGTAATAGAACTGCTCTAAGGTTTTTATGTGGTGGGGAAAAGCAGAGACAAGGAGAATTGCTGATATTAAAAAAATGACTATTTTTTCAGAGATGACCTTAGCTTTATAAATTTAGAAAGGAGCGAAGCAAATTGACAGTTGCACACTAAGCTATATTTTGATCAATATCTTCCTGTTTTTATATTTAGTACAATTATTCCATTAAGAAAGGTCTCGGTTCTTTTTTCTAAAGCAGCATACACCAGGGGTTTCACATGACTGTGACAGAAGAGACCAGTGTATGGAAATGGATTTTAAAAAAACCTGCACACCCTGTCTGCTGCTCTAAGATGGCAGTTTAACATACAGGCTCCTTCATTCATTAATTCATTGTTTAAGAAAAACTCTTAATCTATAGTTATCAGTGATATCTTATGAAAGTTTATTGAACACCGATTCATGCGGCCAGGTAGCATGCTTGCAGGCGAGGCTAGGGAGAAAGTGTCATTCATTGCTATATGTTAAAAACTTCACAGGATGTTCGGTATATCTTTATGGAATTTCATCTCCAGTTTTAACTCGGCTATTTCAGTTTGATTACTAGTGTTCAGCACACGTCTGATAGATGCCACCAATACATGCACATTAATAAATAATATTAATCTAAATGATTTAGTGTGGTGGATTTTCAAGCAGGGGTCTGATGAAATTCTCTGGTGGTTTACAGGGACTGTGCTGGGGGTTTCTGGAAGGGAATGAAGGGATAACTTTCACTGTCTGTCCGTTTGTGTGCAAACTGAACGCTCTTCCACGATGAACCTGCTCTGAAGATGACTATAGCGGATGTATTGTCCTGCTCTTGTACCTCCACTATTTATATACTGGCAGGAGAGTCATTTGAAATAGTTGTACACCTCCGTTAGATCTTAAAGTGTGAATACTTGTTAAAAGTGCCTTCCTAAAAATGGGATTGTCCAGCCATAAAGGTTAAAAAAATCTTCCAAATTAGTAAATTATATTTTTTCAGAGAATAAGTGCTAGTAACTTTAGTTTGTGACTGTGCACAGCAGATTGTCGGGGAATACTAAACGAAAAAGTAGATTGATCTACTCTGTGGTTCATGGCCCTGTTCACACCAGGTTCAAAATTAGTGGGATCAATGCTGAGCTGTCAGTGTGCAGTACAAAATCAAGCATTCACAGATGCATGAACCACTAACCCACATGCAATTACTTTATGTTGGGGAATTAAATATGAAGGTGGATGCATGGTAGAATTGTATAGATTGATTGAATAAGCCTTTAGCAGAAATGATTTGAGCACAATCCAATGTGTGCATAAGGTAATAAATTGTTATAGTGTTGAGCTGTGAATGAGTACACTGTGTAGGAATCTGATTTCTGTTTTGTTTTGATTTAAGACTAACCAAATTTCTGAACTCAATTCAGAATAACGGATGAAGCTTCAGTTTTTACCTTTTCTGCTTTGTGGTAGAAAAGCAAAAAACTTGTATAAGAGCAGTCCCAAACTATCCATGCAATTTTTACCCAGTAAAAAATAAATTTTAGAAGTGTTTTAAGCAATCTTTGTACAGTATGTGAAGAACTTTAGACATTCTTATTTTTTAATTGCGCTAAATATGGATAATACTTACGGTCTTTGGGTGAAGTCCCAGACAGGTAATATAAATTACCTGTTTTTAGTGGAACACCTGGAGAAGATGTTTTAACATTATGAGGCATTGCAAGGTAAACGGTGCAAAATAAAAGTACTGAGACTGTTTAATTACACAGGCCTGTTCTATAATTTTAAAACCTACAGTAAATATGATGTCCTGTGATCAAGTATTTTGCTATCATCAGTAGCTTCAGAAGTTAAAGCAGGGGATTAAATGGACTGCGCATCACTTCTGCTGTTGAGCAGTGCAGGGAAAAGCTTTGAAGCTCTTTGTCGTACAATTAAACATACTGTTGCACTGCCAGTGATTCTGTTGGTATTATAGGCTGATATAGTTGCATTTGTGCCCAAGCTATATTGTTACAAAAGCCTCCAGCTAACTTTTACAGAGCCGATGAACAGTCTTTCGGTTTTGTGCATGGAGCAAAAGTGTTGACAGAGCTCAGCAGTCTGCTTTGATATTCCAGCACCACAGCACAGAAAGGGATTGTTGTCTGATCAGGCTGTCAGGTGCCATTTAGTGTGTTACATGAAGGGTTTGTGGCTTGTTTATTTTCCCTCTCTTTTTCCTTTGAGGAAGTAGGGAGGCATTAGTCAAATAATAGGTTTTATGATTTCCATTGCTGGAAAATTTCAGAGACGTTGAGTCTTGTGTTTTATAATATGGTGAAAAGAAGAATTTAGACTAGTGTTCTTGCCACGATGTAACTTATTCAACACTGAAAGACTAGCAGAAAAAGCAAAAGGCTACTTCATGAAGAGCTCTAGCAGAAATACTCAGGTTTTAGGTACGTGCCATAGATTAAACAATGAGTGACCATTTTTACAGAGTGTTTTTTCTGTGATTATCTTCTTAAGGGGCTTTTAACGAGACTGTCCTGAATGCATAGCTGTACAGACTAAATAAAATAAAGACTGCAGGGAGAGCAACCTGAAGTGAAGGAGTGGCACAAATGCAAAATGGAAGCATCAAGAAAGCGCCCATGTGGCTGACAGATCGGCAGTGGTCATTAGATGGAGCCAGGAATGTGCTGTCATTAGTCAAGGGAGATCTACAAAGGCAAGCTGAAGGTCCAAAGATGCACTGTTTAAACTAGAGCAGAATTAAATGTTTGACTTTCAAGGTTGGTCCTCTGCTATGCACTGAAGCCAGACCTGAAGAAAGAAGAGACTGGTGTGGTATTTTAGCAACTGATTGTAACAAATAGTCCTGTTCCCCAATTCATTTGTGTTTGAAGTTAAATTATTTAAATCCTTTGTATTCCAGCGTGGATACAGCACTCAATAAATCACTCATTCGTCACTAAAGTAAACTAGAACTCAAAGACTTTGGGGGATTACTGTGTTGGCATACCAGTGGGACAGCTAAGATAACCCTGAGCAGGAAGGGCATATAGATGTAAAGATCAGCATTTCTACCTTGGATGAAGTTTGCTCTGAGTCCCACTTTCGGTGTGCTCAACAGGCATTGGCCTGTAGCTGGTGTAAACTGATTGAAGATGTTCCACAGTTGTGATTGAATTTCCCCCCCGACTCCCCCCTTCAATTTTGCTGTTCTTTACTTACCATTCGTTTTCGTTAACCTCTCATTCTGTGCCCTGCTTATCTGCTTTTAACTGTGCTTCTATGCCCAATCCTCCCCACCTCTGTCACTGTGCCTGCCGGCCTGCTGTCCTGGTCCACCCTGCTCGTTGCTCTGGATCAACTGCCTCTGGCCTTTCACTTCTCCTGCCCTCATGCTGCACTCCACCTTTCCTTCTTTCCTAATGCACCCGCACCCTAAACTCCCTCTGATGCCTTTCTCTTTATCTCCACTCCCCCCGTTTGGCTTTGCTGTAACATGGCTTCTGTTTCTGGATTTATATCCGCTTCCCCCAACCTCTTTCCGTTTGTCTCCTTATCACTGTCCTTCTCCCCTTTGTCATCCTCCTCCTCACCCGTCTCCGCCCTGGCACTTGTGTCCTAGGCCTTGTTTGTCCTCTTCATCCTGGCCTACATCCACATCGCCTTCTCGCGCTCGCCCATCAACTGCCTGGAGCACGTGCGGGAGAAGTGGCCCCGCGACGGCATCCTGCGGGTGGAGATCCAGCGCAATTCCAGCCGGGCGCCCATCTTCCTGCAGTTTTACGAGACGGACAGCTTCCAGGGGCTGGTCAAGGAGCCGGAGGGGGCCCTGGGCGCCGTGGAGGAGGAAGAGGAGGAGATGACGGTGGAGATGTTTGACAACAGCTCAGTGCAGGTCAGCCCAACGTGTGGGAGGCCAGAACTGGCAGTAAGCAGCGTGTGTGGCTTCAGGAATTGGATTGCCTTTTCTTTTTTTAGCCAGCAGCCTTTTCACCTTGTGACTCACAGCTGGCAGCCCACTGGAGCTCAGCAGGTGTGAGTCTGGTCAGTACCTGGATGGGAGACCTCCTGGGAAAAACTAAGGTTTTTTTGCTGGAAGAGGTGTTAGTGGGACCAGTATGGGGAGCTCACCCTGTGGTCTGTGTGGGTCCTAATGGCCCAGTATACAGATGTGGACACATCTCGTCCTTCGGATGAGATGTTAAACTTCAGTCCTGACTCTCCATGTTTATTAAAAATCCAAATGAGTTTCTCAGAAAGAGTTGGAGTGTCACTCTGCTGTCCTGGCCAAATTTCCCCCTGGCCTTTACCAGTCTTGACCTCCTAATAATCCACATCTGTGAATTGGCTTTCTTACTCTATCCTCCTCGGTGAACGATTTGATCTCTGTAGTTGTTTCTGCTTATTCTGAGGACATGCAACATTAATTTAGTTTTTCCTGGATTAGACTTTATTTTTTTTACTGCGGGGCTTGTAATTCCCTTTGCATATTTAAATTCCAGAATGTTTAAAAATATTTTCAGGGCAGAATCAGCTGTAGAGATAAGTCATTAAATGCCGATTCAGTCAAAGCTTCAGTAGGTCCTTGGGCCCTGAGGTGGGCAAGCGCTGCTGTAGAGCAAGCAGGTGGCCCTGTGACAGTGAGGTATGAGGAGGAGAGCAGACAGCGAGCACAGGCCAAAGGGCACCAGAGAGCTGAGCGCCCGTGTGTCTGTGTGCAGTTTGAGCTGGACATCGAGCCGCGGCTGAAGCCCTCTCTCAGCAGCAGCGTGGAGGCAGTGACACAAGCAGCAGTGCTCAACGACAGCCAGGACCTCTCCTTCACCCAGACCGCCACTAAAGGTATGCAGCAGCTGAGGGAGACAGTCTCCGAGATTGAGATGCTAACCCGAGCAGGTAAACCATCTGTGCTCTTGCCGCCGTGCAAAACTAAAAGAAACGCCCACCTTGTCCTTTCCTGCCCCTTCCTACTTCTCCTCGGGCACTCCTGCACTTCCTCTGCTCTATTCCCTGTGCCTTCTGCCTTCACCCCTGCAGCTCCAGGGTCTCTCTGTGCTACAGTTGCCCAGTCTGATGTGTAATCTGTTGCTGTTTATTGCGGGCATTTGCATGAAGAAGTGAGGTTAGCAGGGTATTGCTCATGAGGATGGGGAAGTGTAGCTCACTCCTCTTGTGTTCCAATGTCCTGACATCCTGGGTGTGTTCTTGCTGTGACTGAACATCTCCAGTCTTTGTTTTTCATTTCCTTTCAGTATGCTCTGTCCCCACACCCCCCACTGTCTGTAGGTTAAGCCTCTCTTTCCAAGACTTTTAAGAATGATTGATGTAATCTAAATTAACATGACACAAGAACTGCAGTAGAGTTAGCAAGGTTAATGATGGTGATATACTGAATGATAATTATCTAGCCTAAATAGTATGTCATGATGTTCCAGCCCTTTTCTACTTCTATGAAATTTGTGTCTATCTAAAAAAATTTTTTATGGAGGATGCTTAATTATATCTAGTATTTTGTTGGCTTGATTGCTCTGAAAATTCTGTCAACAAAGGATTTAGTACAGTTTTAGAAATCTTGGACTGAGTTCTTGCTGCTTGACTCACCCATGTGCCAATAACTATAATACTCTCAGTGTATATGCACACCTTGAATCTTGTATCCCTTTTCAGCCCATAGACATTTTATGATTTCCCATAGGATTTCACATGCACTAAGAATTGAATCTCTTCATGTAACCAATGGAAATGATGCCTTTAAAATTCAGAAAGATCTACTACCATTACATAATTCTCCTTTTGTGAGCTGCACCATTGCTAAAAAGGGGATGCTACATTCGTGATCGAAGTCATGCAGAGACAGTGAAGGCCATGCTCTTTAAAGATTACAGCAGGCCTAGCTATGGCAGCTGCTGTTGGACATAGTATAGTCCGGTCTGTAGTGTGATAATGGGAGGTGTTGAGCACAGTGCTGGACTGAGCAGGGCTGTGTGTTATTTGCAGTGTGGCCGCAGGAGGAGTATATAGTGGAGTACTCACTGGAGTATGGCTTCTTACGTCTCTCTCCTACCACCCGCCAGCGCCTTAACATCCCTGTCATGGTGGTCACTCTGGGTAAGTGCGGACACGGAGGTTGGTTGGGAGTAATAGGTCTGTATGCTGCCTTAATAGGTGTCTACTGCAGGGGTCTCCAGCCCTGGTCCTGGAGAGCCCCAGTCCAGCAGGCTTTGTCGGTAGCCTTTAAATCATTTGATTATTCATTCGAACCACATTTTTAGAAATGATTTCGTAATTAAGTAGCCTGCTTTAGTGTGCCAATACAATTGGAATACATAAGCCATAAAGGCCCAGACTTCCCTTAATTGAACAATTGACTTGCTCAACTGAACAAGTGTTTGTTTTTTTAAGAAACTGTAATGCAAGTAACTGAACTGGAGCTCTCTGGGATCAGGGTTTTGTCAAATGTTCTTATTTTTCATTTGTGAGGAATCTGACCAGGTTTTATGGGGATGCACAAAAGTTTTAGAATTTGCTGGAATTCACCGAAGGAGATTTGTTCCCAAAAGCGTTGTTTTGCCTTTGTAGATATTATGAACAACCAGGTTGTAATAGTTTATCTGGTTTTGGAGGAAGCTCTCATTTTCTTTTGTTAGTTGAGTCACATTAAAGCACTTATTACTCCTGGTGGAATTCTGTATGCATTTTCTCATTCTGCCTCCTGCCTGGAGCAGACATTATGTTCACGTTCTCCCATGAATCAGGACCTAAAATAATAACAGATGATGGCAAACATATGTTTCCTTTATTAACACAGCTACGAAATAATTAATGAAAAATATACATCTAAGAAAATCTCCTTTTTGTTAAACATGCGTTTTCATTATGCAAATGACATACCTGTTATCAAATTACATAAAACTTTCTTATTTTATGGAAAGAAAAGCAACTGATTTACTTGCCTTAAAGAGTAAGTAGAAACAGACTAAATCATTTTGGGACTTTTGACAATTAAAAATATTGGTCTTACTACTATTATCATCACTTGGTCCTAAATGAAGGGTCACTTCACACACTAGGTCTGTATCTGGACAGAATTATGGGTGAAATGAAACAGTGGTTTCTGTTAGGCGTTTCAAATTGGTCATCTTCATGTAGTCCAGTTTTCAAATCATGGTTCTGAAGTCCTGTCTTCCAAACAAGCTAGCACAAGCATGCTAGCACAAGCACGCTTTGCAGCTTTATATGGATCTAGTGGCTACCAATAGCTAATTGACCAGAGGATCTCATCCAGTCGATTTTTCGAAGACGTCATGGTGTCATCTTCCGCAGTGTGGCTGGGTAGTGCGTTTCAGACTATTACTGCCTTTTGTGTGGAAAGACTCCCAGTTTCAGTTGCACTTGCCTGTAGTTTCCAAGTGTGGGCTTGTTTCCCGGGGCTCTTGGTGAACGGTCCTGTGTAAGTCCAGTGTGTCAAGTACATTTGAAATGAAACGCGCGTCTTCGGCATTTGTGTTCTGTAGATCCGATGAAGGACCAGTGCTTTGGGGATGGGTTTAGTCGTTTCCTCTTGGATGAGTTCCTTGGCTATGACGACATTTTAATGTCCAGTGTGAAAGCCTTGGCGGAGAACGAGGAAAACAAAGGTAAGGCTTACAAAGGACCAAGTTGAGTTATGTTACCAGTCTGCCAGCAGATAGTTGTCTTTAATACACTGTTTGGAGATATTTATTTTGATGGTGTGATTAGTACCATTTCAGTCCCTTATTGCATCCAAGTAAGAACTGTAAAAATAAGCAAACGGTTATAATTCAGTTATGGAAAGGTTTGAATTCTTAGCCAGTGAGCAGGCGATAGTCTGAGTGTTCAGTGGTGTATTGATGGCTCTTTGTTTCTTGGTTTACGTGGCTGTTTCGGCAGGATTTTTGCGCAATGTGGTCTCGGGGGAACACTACCGCTTCGTCAGCATGTGGATGGCACGGACCTCCTACCTGGCAGCCTTTGTCATCATGGTCATTTTTGTGAGTCAGGCATTCATCAAGGCCCTCGTTTCTCAATGACATATTTTGAAATCCTACCCTTATTGTGAGGTAAACACAGAGCGGACTGTGCCATATCAGGTGGCGATAACGACACATTTGGCAGTCCTTGAGCTTGTAAAACGAGTTCCTGAACCTGAGCTGTCTGGTGATTGTGTTCGGTAGCACTTGCTCTGTGGATGAAGTCAATACTCTCCCTCATCTGTTTGCAGACGCTGTCCGTCTCCATGCTACTTCGTTATTCGCACCATCAGATCTTTGTCTTCATAGGTAAGTCGAGCAAAAGTATTATTTTATGTTTCTACTTGTTTTCTTATGTGCTCATCCAAGTGCAAAGCTTTAAGCAGTTATTTTAGACTGTAGGAAAAATCTTACTTGGGGCTTATTTGAGCTAAGAATTAGTGATACACTGGCACGGATGGAAAAGACACCAATCTGTGCCTTCATTTGGCATATAAGTTCTTTACATTTAAGTAGTGAAAAGATAGGTTGTTGATTGTTCCTTGTTCCTAAGAAAATGGTGAGCTCATAAAGAGCTGTGGTGAGCTGTGATTTTATCAATTTGTCAGGTGCTCAGTTTGAGAGTTCAGATAAAGGGCCAGAATGAGGTGTTTAAGAATCTGTTTTAGCAACCATTCAAGAACACTTGTGATTATTAATAGTATAAGAACAGAGACCATGAGAGAATCTGTCCGTGTTTCACCTGAGAAATGATTAACACCCAGTCATTACTGGCATTATTGAGACAAATTGCTCCGAGCCATCAGCACTGGTCCACAGAAACCAAGAACCAGCTCTGTAAGGGAGACTCGAGCACACCTGCCCAGGATTGTCACATCATTATACAAACCACTCAATAGTGTGTTGAAGGTGGGATAATGTGGGAATGAATCTCCTTTAATACAACACCTCTGGTGATAATTGAGCTCAGCAATACAGTAATAGGGTCTTTGTGGGTCTTTGAGTTTTTCTAATTCCTGTCATTTTGTAAGAGTGACAGTGTGTGATGTCTAGCAGGACAATGCGAGATGCCACAGTACAAGGATTACATTGGCAAGACTTCAAGAAAACAGCCCTTTCTGTGGCCAGTTTGTTCATCAGACTTGAATCCAATAGAATATCTGTGAAACAGAGTCGCTAATCCCACCAGAGATAACTAAGACAAGCAAGCCTGTACCGAGCTGGCTGTACTTGCAAGGCTATCCTACAGTAGACTGTCCAGAAACTAATCGCATCTTTTTGTTGGCATGCCTGTAATGCTCAGGGAGGTCAAAGTCAATACTAACTTTATGCTTTTTTAGCTCAGGCTAAAAAAAATGGCTATTCACTGATCTGTGTTTTATTTCAAATCTTCTTTGATTTTCTTTGCTATCTTTTTGAAATATTAACCCAGTGCAATGCTGTTTTCGTGGAGACATACCAGAAAGAAATCTCATTCAGCTGTAATAGTTGGCGACCTGTGCTCTGTTTTGTTGTAATTGCCAGTGGACCTTCTGCAGATGTTGGAGATGAACATGACCATTGCGTTTCCTGCGGCACCTTTGCTCACAGTTATACTGGCTCTAGTTGGTAAGATGCCTCATTTTTGCACTTTTTTTTTCTGTGTCCTGTGAGAGGCTGTCCAGCATTAACCTCTCCTCCTTTTTAGGCATGGAAGCAATTATGTCAGAGTTTTTCAATGACACAACAACTGCATTCTACATCATTCTTATCGTGTGGTTGGCTGACCAGTACGATGCAATCTGCTGCCACACCAACACCAGCAAGCGCCATTGGCTCAGGTAAGGCTGATCTTCCCCCGATCCCTTTTTAATTTCATTTAATTTTTGCAAATCATTAAATTGAGAGCTCTGGTAGAACACATCTAGCTCGCATGAAGGACCAGATTTTTACACAAAGGTCTAAGAGATTCTTTCTTAATATTTTGCAGGTTCTTCTATTTATATCATTTTGCATTCTATGCATACCACTACCGTTTTAATGGGCAGTACAGCAGCCTGGCCCTTGTGACTTCCTGGCTATTCATACAGGTAGGTTTGGCTGGGGCATGGGATGTTAGGTATGTTAGAGGCAGATCGTCTTATTGGCATTTTGCAATAATTGAATAATGAGGGTAATGACAATTGTATATGATTAAAGTCATGCGTAGGTCAGTAGAGTTGGTGCAGTTCAGGATCACAGCATGGATAAATCAGTTTCTTTTCAAGCCCTGGGTCGGTAGAAAAACAGATTATGAATACAATCTTCAAAATTTATTTATGCAACATGAAAATAAGATTATGCTAGTATGGAACAGCATTGTGCTTCTGTCATTGAGGCTTTAAAACTTATACACATCAGAGACGTTTAGCTGTCCTTGCTTTTAAAGTGTTGTGTGAATTATGCTGGCTAGAAAGAACTGGGAGTTCCTTGGATGAAGATTTAAACATTCCTTGGAGAATCACACATATTTTGCTAATATGGAAAAACTGTGTTTGGTAACTTCAATTTAAAATGTGTCTCATCTGTCTGTGAATTGACCCCCACATTTTCGTTCCCAGCACTCAATGATCTACTTCTTCCATCACTACGAACTGCCTGCCATCCTGCAGCAGATTCGGATCCAGGAGATGCTACTTCAGAACCAGCAGGCAGGCCAGGGTAATCAGACCACCCTGCAGGACAACCTCAATAACAACACTACCAGCAGCACTGCACCCGGCCTGGGAGGAGGGGCCAGTGCCGGAGCCAGAGCAGCCCCCAACGGGCAGCCCCGCCTCCCCGGCGACGCCCCGCCCCACCCCAACGGCCTGGCCAGTCAGAGCGCAGCTGGCGGGGAGGCGGAGAGCGGCAACCTGGACTGGGTGGCGGAAACGGCTGCTATCATCACGGAGGCTCTGACCACCCCACAGCTGGGGGGGGGCCTGTTGGAGACTGAGGGCATCCGAGAGCAGGTGCCAGAGGCGGGCATCAGTGTGGTGGCGCACCTGCGGGTAGGCAGCGAGAGCCGCGAAGGAGGCGCTGCCAGCAGTGCCAGCGTGGTCACGCTGGAGTTCACAGCCAGAGGGGGCGACCTGGGAGAGCAGGCCATGAGTGTTTCACAAGATCCCTCGCCAGCCAGTGCCCCGCGGGAGGGCAAGGCCGCCCAGCCCGTCCTCGCTGCTGTCCCAGGGACTGGAGCCCAGCAGGACCCATTCCTAGACTGTAGGAGCCTTGATGGAGAGGGGCAGCCCTCTGCCACAGTGGCCGCGCAGCACAGCGAAATGGACTGGCACTGCAAGGCAGAGGGAGACTCCAGGGCTTCCCCCCCTGACCCCCAGCCAACTCCTTCCTGAGCTCCGCTGCACTGCCGCCTGCTAAATTATCGTTGTTCTTTTCTTTCTTCTTCAAACACATTGTCTTTGTGTGGAAAAGCTCGGGGACAGGATGCCAAAGATCCTCTTGGATGTGGCTTTGTGGAAGACAAGGGAGGGAGGAGGGACGAAGAGACGCCATCCTCTCCTTCCCTCGTGGTGGAAACGGGAATTAAACTTTTTTTTTTCCTTTTGTTTTAAAATGGGGATTCGTGTCAGGATAGATTCTTACCAAAATCTATTTCTTATGGGCCAGGAGGGACACACGAGCAGAGCTCTAAATTTAAAGGCTTTAGTTTTTAATCAGTGACAAAGAGCATAGATTGTGTGACCCAGCGACAGAATGTATTGATGGGGAGAAACAAAATACATGCATTGTGATTCTAAAAATAAAGGTGCTGAAACAGATGAGATCAGCTGAGATGGCATTGTTTTTATGTGCTGAAAAAGAGAAGATGACAGCGCTCGCCCTAGTAAGAGAATTCGAGAGCATAATGTCTTGTGTTTTCTGAAGCGCCTGGCAGGAATATGGCATTCATTGAATTGTAAATGTGTACCATCTAGGGCAGTGTGATTGCTGTAGCATATTCCAATGTTTGACTCCTACCAAGGCTTGTGTGTTTTTTTTCATCTCAAGATCTTATTTCATCTAACAACTTAGTTTATTTTTCCCCACTCTCAGCAATTAATTTACATAGATCCTTGAATTGTGTAAAAGCACAGTAAAGCAATTAGGTTTTTGGAGTAACTTTTGCCTATTTAACCTAATTAGACCAAAGAATTGAGGAGCTAAGGAATCAGGGGAGAGAAGAGCTGTACAGAGGAAATAAGTGACTGTAAGTGATTTAACGATTTTAGAATTAGGAGCTTAGGAGTTAGTTGTCCTACTCTTTGGAAAAAACACTAGATATTGGTGAACAAAGACACCTATGGCTTGGTATCATTCCTTCCACCCCTTATGAGTTTTTATATTGAAAAAATATTATTTTCACTTGATCACTTTGTTGAGTAAGCACTGGCTGCTGTGCCCGACCATCATAAAATGTTTTTGTTCATTGCAGCATCTGCACAGATCTAAAAAACAAATGGAAGTTCACCCCTGAAACAGAATTTATATATTTCCCTGTCCTGTCAGCTCTTAGAAAAGTCAATTCCAGGAATCTGTGTATACCCTTCTGATGTTGTCCTGTCTCTGCTGTTGTGCTTCTTGAATATAAGTAATAAATTTGTTTGCTACAGGTATGTTACCGTGTTATTTGGATGAGCTAATATTTCAAATAAGAATGCATGTTTTCTGTTACAGTGATTCCTTTTTTTTAGTTGGCTGCAGCACAGTGTGTTCCCATTATTGCAATTGGATTTTTTTAGGAATTATCTCTTGATTTTAGTGATTAGACTGAATTCAGTGGATTTGACTGGGCTTTACAAAATGGAAAGAAATGTCCTGTGCCTATAGTTTAGAGGGAACACAGCGGTTTTGCAACTAATGTCAGTTATGATTTACAATTGTTGGTTTGCTTCTCCACTCCTTTTCTTCTGAAGAAGGCTGTGTTGTCAGCCTATCTCTCTGTTCTTGGGTCTCATTAATCTTTGTTTTGGGAGGTATTCTAGATAGATAAGTACAAAGAAGATATGGAAAGCACTGGAAAGAGCCAGAAAAGAATGATCTGATGTATTCCCATGATTAAAGGAATGTCTAGCACTGACAGGCCAAAAGAGCTCAATCTTTCCAGTCTTTAACAGAGAACAATACAAAGATACCTAGTTCAGTTATTCCGAATCCTAAAGCAATTGACAGATCGCATATCAACCCAGTGAACTTCTTCAGAATCAACAGTGAAACAAACTATAGGACACAAGCAGATGCTACAGGAATGTGGATTTAGCACTAGAATAGGAGGCACTTCATTGAGGGACTCTGGGACCTTCCTTAACTTTGGCTATAGTTCCATTTCTTTTTTTCATCATATCTAAGTGCAATGTCTTTTAAATTATTAAACCGTGATTTGCTCAAGCAACTGGTAGGATGGCAAAATAAGCAGTTTAAGATAAAGGGTCCAGACGCTAATGTTCTTCTGTGCTGTGTAAAATCAGTAAAAACGCTGATGTGAGTACTGTTGTTATATATATATACACACACACGACTCATGGCTGTGTAATATAACACCTGGAGAATAGTTACGACAAGAGGAGGTTGTGTGTGACATTTTGATCTGAGAATCTCCTCCGGGCCCTTCTGGAAAGATTTCAGGGATTTGGCTTAAATGAGGCAGCTGGGTAGTTTGTTCCAGTCAAACTCACTGAGATCTGCAGCATCCATTTTGCCTTTCCAGTATGTCGCGGTCTTTAGTTTTTAATCAATCTCTTTTAAGCGCTTAGGGTGTCACCTCCAGTGAGTTTGCAACTGAAAAGACCAGCAAGTGAAAATGTATTCACCTGACTTATGTAGTGTTGCACCGTGCCGAATGGGAGTAGCAGTGTACTAGATATGTAATTCCTATAGGAACTGTGGAAACAGCTAATCTTTTTTGCTTCTGGTAATATTTTAATTTAACGACATCTAAGATTTGCATATTTGTTTTGAGCAAATTTAATTAATATTCATTGAAATTCTAATTTCTCTGGTTGCTTCTTAATTGCTTTATGACTTAGTAATTCAATCTACTTTTTATAGAAAAAACAAAGATGCAAGTAAAGGTTGCATTTGCCTTAAAATGTTGGTGTTTCTCACAGAAGGGAAGACAAAATTTGTATTTAGTTTCTAAAAGCATCAGCATTTTCCTTGTAATGCTGTCAAGGAAGTTATTGTGAAAGTGAACGGTACAGTGCAGTTTAAACAACTGGAACTTGGTTGGTTTGTTTAGCCTATTCTGAAAGTTACTGGAAAAAGCGTTCAAAACATCTTGTTACACGATAGCCCATGTGAACTCTTTGCAGTACAGAAGCCTTAAAAACATTTTAAAAACTTAGTACTCACTTCTAAGTAACTTGAGATTTGAAATAAAGGTTAAAAAATCTCATTGCAGTATAAAGCTGTTTTCATTTTAACAGTCTAAATTGTTTACTCATATATTAACTTCTGAGGCTTTTAAATCTATTTAGGATTAGCATTACTTTCTACTTAGATAAGGGCAGAAGATTGATTACAATTGATTACAATCTGCACACTAGGATTAGGTCACAGTGCAAATATAGACGCATTAACATCCTGGCCTGAATGTGCTGAAAAATACCAAAAGAGGCGTGTTCCACAATAGACACAGCTACCCCTCATGGTGGCCTTCAGAAATGTTTATAAAAGAAATTACACTGTGACTGTGTGGAGTTTGATTCTTGTATCAAAACGCTTCTTAGCCCAGAACAGTTACTGTAGTGCTTTCACATTGTTGAATGATCCCAAAGTGTCTAATGGTTTGTTAGTGAATAAAAGGTTAAGAATTTGGGGGGGGTTGAAAATGGGTATATGTGTATGCTATGGGTACATGTAATCTACAGGTCTCCATAGCACAATTTAAGTACCTGCCTAAATATTAAGTTAAGGAGAGAGTTGAGGACATATAAAAAGGAGCAGGTTAAAGTAAGCAAGATGTGCAATTGTCAGATTGTGAATTGAATTAAAAGCTGCAGCCTGCATTCTGCAGTCAGGAACAATTTACGGAAAGTAATCGGGTTGGTGGTAAGAATCTCCTGCTTTTGAGGCCAGGCTACCAGCCTGAGGTGAACCCTTGTATGGTGTCAATCTATAGAAATCACGCAATACTTAGCAACAGGTTTTTGTTACTTTAAGAATGTGTATATCCTTTTTGTTTTGTAAATTGCATTAAAAAATCAGTGTTTCAGTAGTGGCTATGCAATGGGTTAGTGAACACAGTGTTCAGGAGTGAGGCAATGAACACAACTTGTGCAATATGACAACTGTGTGATTCAAATTTGTTTTTCCAGCGAGGTACGATACTGCTCAGAAGCACTAAGAAAAAGGGTTTTTTTTGGTGCCTGTTGGCTGTTGTGTACTGGGAAGCAGAATAACTGTAGTGGTGTAAAAACTTCTATTTGTTGTAGAGATTCTACTTGGACACTGTAAAATCTTCAAAGAACCTGTGATAAATTCCATTTGTCTCATTCACATGTATTTAACTGTAACACAAGAAACAAACAGCAGAAGAAAATACTTTGTACAAACAAACACGACTCTGTGTTCTTTTTCATTTTGTGTTGAGATCTGATTTTTTGGAGGAAGAGATATTTTAAATAGGAGCTCACGTGATTGCCAGAACTGGTGCTTTTGCTGTTTTTGGTAGGGATGGAGAATGCACTTTGAAGGTAAATGCAATATCACAACCATTTGCTATTGATCAGGCTACTTAGTAGAATAGTGGGAGGTGGACTCCTTTCTAAGCAGATTTCTCCAGATCTGTGGTCCACAGCTAGTTTGTCCATCAGCCACTGGTATTGTCTTCCCAGCACCCCAAAGCTCAAGTCGCTTCAGTATTTAAAATCTGCAGGAGTCTCACAGGAGTCTCAGTCCCTGTGTTCACTGATCAGGCATCTCTGGGCTATTGAAGACCCTTACACAACTGCAAAATGACATTAGGATCAGACTATTGCACTGTCAGTTTCATGCTGCAACCTGCAAATATATAATTAAAATCTCATAGATTTTAATGCTCATTATGAATAAAGTTGAGTGTAAAGTAATCAAAGTAGGGTTTAAATACACTTTAAAGATCATAGGTTCCTGGGTCATGTCTGATAGATTTCATTTGAAAAGTCTAGGTTGGAGTACGATCTCGAGTAAGGTTACAGAAATAAAAGAACAATGAAAATTCCATAGAAAGGAGTTACAAAATCTGACTTTCCAACATCCAGGTCTAAACAAGTCTTCCTCCCAAGTCCGGCTATAATTTGCATTATTTTCCATCTTAAAAAGTTTTTGCTTGACAAACTGATTGTCTCATTGCTCCTTAGATTGGGATAATTCAACCATTTTAAGTCCATGTCTTCTGATGCGTTATAGAGATTGGGGTCAGTTCCACCTAAAAATAATTAACATTATCCTGAAGTTCTGTATTACACAAGGATTCCAGCTGCTTATCACTATCCAGGATTGAGTTTTTGTTTCTAGAATTTTGCATTATTCATAACTCCTCCTGGCATCTAGGCTTACTAGAGCAGATCAAAAACAGTCCAAACCTGGCTTAAAAGCGTGATGCAATCTTGTCCTGTCAGGTTGCTGGAGGAATTGGAAATAACGAATTGCAGTGCAGCCCTGAAAATAAGCAGTGAGAACCCCGTCTAGGAAAAGAACAGTGGAGTCAAGCTCTCATATGAGAGTGTGTCAAGTTCCTCCTTTGCAGATCTACTACAGCAGTCTTTTCTAGTAGCTTCCTAGATGTTCCACCTCAGGGTGACCAGCCCACGCTGCCCTCCCCCTCCCTGTGGTGCAGAGATCACCTCTTCTCATTTGTGTCTTTAGATGGTGAGGTGCTGGTGACCTCGGGTTCAGGACTCGGGCAGGCCTTTTCTTTGGCCAGGGAGGTCTGCAGCTCGGCCCTCCTTGCCAGGGCCACCCGCAGCTGCCCACGGATCTCCTCGATGCGCTCCTGCAGCTCCTGGAGCTCAGTAGCCCTGGCGGGTGAGGATGAGGATGAGGAAGGTGGGGGTAAGGCCGGACCCCCGTTCTCACACACCTGGACCACTGATTCACCTCCTCCTCTTTCCCCAGCCCCTGCACGTGCTAGGAGCCCGCGGCTGTTGAGGGTCTCCAAGTTGAAATGGACCCGCTTGTTGTCCTTAACTTCCCTGGAACCCTCCCGGCGCTCGTTGTTCCACTTGGCTGGAGCGGGTGGGGGGGCTGGAGCCGGCTGTTGGGGCAGCAGTTTTTGAAGATTGCACCTAGACCAGGACAGAGCACAACCACACAAACGCATCACTCCTGTACTGGAACCCTGCACTGGTTACCGGACCAGTTTTGAACGATTTCAAGATGGTTGACTGGGAGGATTTAGCGAGTCATAAAACGGGAAAAGCCCATTTTTGGGGGTTTAGTGTTTCCTAAAACTGAAATGCATGATATTGGGCTCAGCTATTTTAAAATGAGACAGGCAGCAAGTTATGTAATGCTTACTATCTGAGAATAAAAGCACAGCAGTGTTAAGTAGCTTGACATCGTACATACTGTAGCCTGACAATAATGCTCATGACACATTCTGTATTCAAGGATGCTGGTGTTGGCACAGAAGGGACCTGTACATTGTGAATTCTGTAGGAAAAATCAAAACCACAACAATTGACCAGGCTTATTTTTTGTAGACTTCACAGAAAATCATCTTGCAGATGAAATTTGTGTCCAGAGTGACTGAAAGAACTTCCTTTCAGAAGTCACATGACATTAATTATACATCACAACAAAATGTGAAAAAATCATTAAAATTCATTCAGAATATTTACAAAAATAAAAAAATTCAATAAAAAACATTAGGTACTATTTATTCTTGAAGTTAACATAGTAGCAAAACATCATGTAATTTCAGAAGAAAGAAAGGGGTATTTCTAAACTGCTTACACTGTTTTATATGGATGGTTAATTCACATAAATGTTGACTAATGACATACTCTGAAGAAAACATTAGATAGACAAATATGCGTCAGATTTTCTTGTTTATTCTAGTATAACCTTCAAAGAAACTGTGTGCTACATTATTTTACTTATTCTTTAATTACATGTCTAAAACAGAGGAGATTGCAGTTGCTTCTATGTTTTTTAATAACACAAAGTATATCGGCACACAAAGCTCAGAACTTGTGCCATTCTCTTCGGTGATGAATGTTAGGGGATAGAAAGAAAATCAGACAATTTGATCCCCTCAAAGGACAATTAATAGTTGTTAATTAATCTGGACTGTATCTGCATGTGCAGCAGCATCTATGGGTAACTGACTGAGATAAACTTGCCGCAACAAAAGTAATACAAATGAAAGTCTAAATGCAGAGCATTCATTGTATGCTACCATTCTCACAAAAGCAATGCATACGGTCCAAATGATAAACTGTTCAGCACAGCTTTCAGAACTTGTCCCCCTGCCTGTGGGATTGCAGTATTGAGCACTGCCGTCTTCAACAGTGAATGCTGTCTATAAGGACTGTGTGAGGGATTTGAGCAGTACCTTTTTTCTGCATTCGCCCTTTGCCTTTTTACATCTTCGTAGGTCATGTTTAAAGCTCGGTGAATTTTCTGCAGAACAGAAAAATAAGAAAATCTAAACAGTTTTTTTTCATGTTAACAAAGGGTTGTTAAAAGCTGTAGTTTCAAAACATGATCTTATCACATTTTTAGATTATCTTCATGCAGTTAGATACTGAGAGACTAAATCCAACAGATCGAACAGTTCAAGCTTCTGGGACAGTCAGGTGTTGACTGTGCTAGTAAACACTAGGTGGCGCTCTTTTACCGTGCTTGACCACAGAAACTAATATGGCTGGGCAATGTGCATCCGTACCATGTACCTTGTTTTCTTTTAGATTCACTTATTCATATAAGCAGGAATGCTATCCAGCTCTGGCATAGTCAAATCCTATTACATTTACTGAAATCCAGGATGTCTAAGCCTGTCAAAATATAATTTCTGTTAATGTTGTTGCTGACTAGAACAGTATATTAACCAATGTGCAGTCAATCTTCACAGAACACACCAAATATCTTAGCTATTAAAATAGACATTTTTGTTTTCATAGATGCAAACCAATCCTGGAGAAAGTTACTCACTAAAAAGTAATACATTACAGTTGGAAGCTATTACTTTTAAATTGAATGAGATGAATTTACATAATGATTACACCCATACACTACGTAGCTGCTGCAACTAATGGCTTTTTTAAATTATTCGATCCAGCATATTGCTAATTTTAAAGGGTATTAAGCCCTTATACAAGTAACTTGTTGTTGTAATGCATTTCTTTTTGAAAGCAACTTTCCCTAACACAAAATAAACATTTACTCATTTGTATGTTATTTCATCATTCATATCCCCTTATGAAAATAAGAAATGATTACATCCATCCATCATCTAACCGCTTCTTCCAGTACAGTGTTGTGCAGGAGCTGGAGCCTGTCCCAGCAAGCAACAGGCACAATGCAGGAAACACCCTGGAACGCCAGTCCATCACAGGGCACATACTCACACCAGGGCCAATTTTCCCCAGAAACAAATTAACCAACCAGAATGTCTTTGGACTGTGGGAGGAAACCAGAGGACCCGGAGGAAACCCACATTAATCCTGGGAGAACATGCAAACTCCACACAGACAGCACCCCAAGGCCTGAGTTGAACCCAGGGCCCCGGCGCTGTGAGGCAGCAATGCTAACCACTGAACCACCCATAAATGATCACAATCTATGTCAAATTTCAAAATCTGCAACAAAATAATTGCCTAGCAAAAATAACCGTCTACGTTCAGCCTCTGCAGGGAAAATACCTCACTTCAGTTCTGGGGTCAGGCTTCGCTGAAACTCACCTGACTGGTGTGCAGCCAGTACTTGAACTTCTGTCTCCGGCGGATGTGAGGCAGGATGAGGCGATAGAAGGCGTGTTCTCCCACCAGGGTGAGGAGAGCTCCGCCCACCCCCACGCTGAGCAGCACAAACAGCCCAGAGAAGTGATGGATCCCCATCTGCAGCGTCTGTGAAGGGAAGAGAGGTACTCTGACATCAGGCGAGCTGCTTTGGTGGCTCAGGCAAAGAGCTGAATACCGAGGAGCCTCCACTTCAACTTCTGCCTTACCCTGTGGCTAAGTGTGCAAGTTTGAATCAGTTAAGTCACATCCTTATGCTCCCTTCTTTGGATGGGATAAAAAAATCAAGGTCTAATCCTAGAGGCACCATTCAGCAATAATAATTAATGCATTGCTCTCCTTCTAGTCTGTGTGTGTGTAGCCATGGATAAAAGCATCTGATAAATGACCTGCTTTTACTAACAGGCTTCTTTTACGTATTTAAGCATGGATGATCTTGGGGGAAAGACATTCAGCAAGCGCCTGCTGTGTTCCACTGTGCTGCATACAATTTTACCATACAGTAATATGCTATGCATACTAACCCTGCCATTTTCTAAAAAGAATATGTTTAATTTAGAAAATAGCAGGCTTTATTAACTGACCTAATCTTGCCTCATGTTTTACTTTCCAGCTTTTTAATCACTGGAAAAGAAAATTACAGAGGGATAACAAATGTGGCTGTTGTACTGGACACACCAGTACTACGTCCACAGCATTCCCAGCAGTGGACTGTTACCCACTATTTTGAAAGAGGCTCATGAGGAGATTCAGCTGAGAAATTAATGTTGATTGTACAGCTTTCAGGGCAGTTAAAATACCGAGAACTGAAAAAGAAGGAGAACCAGCCGACACTCATTACATTATTTTCATTACATTAAAAGAAATCATTTAACAAAAAAAGCAGAAGTTGAGTTTTTCATTCTGTGTTCTGTGATAATACGGGCACAGGAGATGAACAAGCCACTGCTGTCATGCAGAGTCTTTTCCTTCAGGTTCACTTTAGATGGCAGTGCAAAGCTGTCTCCACTCCGAAACCTATGTTAGTTATTTTCTTTCTTGAAATGGAAAGTTCTCAAAGCAGAAGGAATCCTGCACTCCCTAGAGCAGGCCTGGTAGATAAATACATTGAATGCTGCTGGACAGAATTAATACAAATTAAAAAGGCAGCTGGTGTTATTGAAAACTGAGGTTTATGATTGTGGATTATGCCTTTCTGGGGATGTTTTAAACTCCAGCACCACAGAATGGGATATTTAGTCAGACAATTTTCCTACAGTTAAGATGATTTTCATTGCAGTGAAAAAGACAGAAACTGAGGGGCCCATTAAACACTTGAGTTCTACATTTCTCCCATTATTCCAAATTAGCTTTTAATAATAATAAAAATAATAATAATCCTTTACACATATATAGTGCCATTCTGGACAGTCCACACAAAGTGCTTTACAGGTAATGTGGACTCCCTCCACCACCAGTACACCCACCTGGATTATGCAACAGCAGCCAGAGTGCACCAGTACGCTCCCCACATACCAGCTCTCAGTGGGGAGAACAGAGTGATGAAGCCAGTTCATGGATGGGATTTATTAGGAGGCCATGATTGGTAAAGACCAGGGAGAAATTTGGCCATTTACACCCCTACTCTTTTCGAGAAACACCCTGGAATTTTTAATGACCACAGAGAGTCAGGACCTCAGTTTTATATCTCTTCTGAAGGACCGAGCCTTTTTACAGTATAGTGTCCCCGTCACTATACTGGGACATTAGGACCCACAAAGACTGCAGGGTGAGTGCCCCCTACCGGCCCCTGTAATACCCTTTCCAGCAGCAACCTTAGCTTTCCCAGGAGGTCTCCCATCCAGGTACTGGCCAGCTTCACCCTGCTGAACCTCATTGGGCTGCCAGCTGTGAGTTGCAGGGTGATATGGCTGCTGGCATTCGTGTCCATGGTACGAACAGACCTATCTTATGTTTGCAAATGCTAAGACAAGGCATGGTGCCAGCCAGCACGGAGAGAATTTCCTCTTTCCTCTCACCTAAAGTCTCCCTGCCATTTAATTCTGGGGCCCAGCCAAGGCAGAGTGAGAGACTGTGCCAAGTCTGTGATAGACTGTGTGGTGGCTGTGATATGAAACAACATTCGGAAAAGAATTACTTATTTCATTACTGCTTCTCCCTCCCACCTCTACAGGAAAAACACCCCACCTTTGTGATCCAAGGCTAACTTCATTTTCTGAAATCACGTTTTATTGTACCAAAAGAAAAAGCAGTCCAATCGCACTTATCAATCTCTAAACCGTTTGTCTTCTAGTAAAGGTAATTTTGGAGTACTATAGCTTAAGACATAATCTTGTCTTGCCTTCAAAGTCTATTCTCTTTAATGCACTGGTGCTTCATTTTGATTTATTTTCTGACCCGTGCCAAAAAGATGTCAGTCTTCTCATTTTTGAGCTGTTTTCCTTTTGATATCTGCAGTGAGCTGTAGCAAGACACAATCAGTACCAGCACTTTCTAAATGAAATACTAATATTAGATTTACTATGTGACACCAATCGATAAGTAAATGGACTCTTTCTTGTAGCATCTCCAGTAGCAGTAGTTGTGATGAAGCCCAGAAATGTCATTTCCCAATCAGCATTATGCTTTGTTCTGTTCTTAGCCATCTTTCCAGGTGATAATTCCATAATTAGGACTCTGGGAATGTGGAAGAGCAATGTGAACAGGTGGTATTCCTCTCTTCTGGTCCCCTATGTTTATTATTTTACAGTGAGGATGGTTTCCCTGCAAATGTAAGTCAAATATTTGATAATCCAGTGCATGTTTGTCTCAATCTGTTTGAGCTTCATAGACTCTGCAGAAACCCGCACAGGTAGTTTGAGCTAGTAGGTACACAGATGAGACTGTCTTGTTGGTTGCAATCTCCTGAGAGACAGGCCTGTCAGAGCAGTGGAGCAGAAATAACATTGTTTGATTAGATGAATTACACATGTCAGAGCCTTGTGCAGCAGTTGGGGCAATTGGACGCGTGATGAAGCTGTCAGTACAGACATCCCGGCCCTGTTAAAGGCCCAGAGATCATTTACTTCATCTACTGACACCAGATCTCAGTTCATGTTGAGTAAGTGCCTAAAAAAAAACTTTTCCTGGTGTCTCAACAAGAATTCTCCAGAAGAAATTCTGGGTGAGGCCCAAATTGTCAGCTTATTGCTCCTTAGAAAGAAAGGCTCTTGATGTTCCTTGCATGGCTCTTCCAGTTGGAAGATGCAGCAATCAACCCTCAGATGAGTCACCAGCTTCAACGGTTCTAAAAGACTAAAGAAAGCTGCTGACACTCAGCCAAACACTGGAAAGCATTTCTCTGCTGATATCTGTGACAGAAGGTTTGCCGAGATATGGTATGGAATTCACCCACTAGTTAGAATCTGACTGGCTGTTTGCTCCAGAAGTCTTTGATGCATTGTGTGAACTGTACTTTACTTTCATTTTTAGTCAGGTGTCCCAAAGGTACACATTTGCCAGTACACAGTGAAATCTGTGAGATTAAATGCATGGCCTCCTTGTCAGGTGAAAGGAGTGGAGCACTTTGTATTTGACCTTGCCTAAGATTGACACAGCTAAGGCCTGGAACTGGGGCTGGACCCAGGCCTGGGCCGGGGGTCGGGGCTGGGCTCCAGTCCCAGGCTTGTGGCAGGACCTGGGCCTTGTGCGGGACCATTGTGAGCTGTGGTTGCTCTTTGCTCTTCCTCAGCTCAGAGCTCACCTCTGTGACGGCGAAGACCCTCTTCCCACAGGGAACCACCTTGTACCACTTGTCGTGCAGCATGTCCATGAAGCCGTCCGACTTGTAGCGGCTGATGAACTCTGACACGTTGGAAGTTAGCGGCGAGTTCTGGGGCAGTCCGATTCCATAACCTGGGACAAACAGAGAGACTGGTCTTGAAAACGCTTACCAGAACAAACCCACCCACAGTCTGAACCTCTCCCCAGTCACTGTCAGCATATCTTTAAGATAAATGCAATGGTTTTACTATTCAGATATCCAGGTGATAACTAAAATCAACACTGGCAGCCCTGACTTACCTGCCCAGTCCCTCAGGATGTTTTCATCCTGAAAGACACATGTCACTGAACACAGTAAATGGAAATGGTGAAGATCCTGCATTTGATCAATGTCGATTTAAATAAATTCAAAAAGTTACATTACTTGCACTACCAATCCTGGAGATACTGGCCCCAAAAGTCCTTTCTTAAATCTTCACAACCAAATTATCAATTCATTCCTGGTTATGACATTCTAATATCTTTGCGATTTATAGCAAATTCACAACTCCTGTCCTGAATCAGACTGCCGGAGAGGGTAAAAAGTCACCTCGCTTTTGACTTCTCTTCTCACTGATACATCAATCATAGCACAGCTGAAATGTGATAATTAAGAAATATATAAATTGTAGGAAATTGTGAGCCAGAAAGAAGGAACAGACTAGGGTTACAAACATCCATCATCAAAAAAACTGACTGTACGTGATAAATGTGCTTTGAAGCAGAAGTGTTCATGTATAATAGAAAACGACCCACTCTGACCTAAGGGTAACTGGATGTGATAGGTGATGTTGTTTAGGAGCTGTGGACCTTCAGGAAAACAAGCACTGATCTCATTCTATCAATGTGTTGGCAGGGCCTTTTTCTTGTTTGTCACTCATAACCTGCTCTCCTAAGCTGCAGTATGTGACAGATTGGAGAGGCAGTGCAATGCTGCAGATTTCATCAGACTGAGCCTGGTGCACAAATTGTGAAATAAAACTGAACTTAATCATCTGATGCATCTGGATTAACAGAACAAACAAATCTGTACTTGCTATTTTCATCCACATGAAGAAGGCTTATAATAGGTTTGAGACAGACCCAAAAACCACTCATCACCTTTCTCCATTCTTGTCCATGAAATCTGGCACTAACTGTCCCAAAATAGTTCCACAGATATGTTAGCCTTTTTTGATTTGGTCATATAACAGCATGCATATGGAAAAGCAAATACTGTCCCTTCTGACAGGTTCATTTCCTTAAAAAGTTTTAGAATCACAATTGTCCAAGAGCAAACTTGTGCTCTGGAGATAAAGCAATTTCAAGTAAACAGTGTTCTTAATGGATTGTATTTATGTAGTGGCATTATACTGTAATACTACATAACTGTGGGTTTGTTTTCCAGCATGTAATAATATAGAGGTTTATTGTACCCAGGATGGTTTTGAAATGATGCAGTTACAGCTGTTGACACTTTTAACAATCAGTCATTTGTAGGATCTTTTCATTTGTGTAACTAAAACCCACATTTTCATTAAAAATGGCATTCATAAGACCAGATTTGTGAAAGGAGCACAACTAAGGTAGCGTCACCCTGAACATAAAATGGAATGACAAAAAAGTCCTATTAAAACAGGACGAGCAGCTTTACAGAGAGACATAAGCTAATGAAATTCAGTAAGAATGCAAAAGCAGTTTGAAGTAAAATTAAAGGATTTTTTAAAATCCTATCTTCAGCTTTTAAGAAGAGAAACTTGTCAGTTCCATCTTCTTTTAATGTTTAACAGTGATACATGGGGACAAATGATTCTTAAATTCCTGGGGACATACAGAAATTGGCCATGGTTAAATTTATTTTATCCTTTTTTTATACGACTACAAAGGATTTGAACTCCTCTATTGTATCTAATTATGAAAATTGTTCCAATTTTCTGGACCAGGGAAGCCGCAGATGGGACTGAGCGAGCTTGAGCAGGAAGACATCGTTGAGACTGAATGGAAAGAGAAGCAAGTCCAGAACGAAAAATGAGACTCGATTAGTAAAGAGAGAAAAGAGGTAGAAGAAGCTTAATTGAAGCACACTGCAATTACTGTTTCTCACTGGAGGCATAGCTAGAGGTCAAGGCAAGAAAACGAGCACGAGCTCACAGAAGACTGATGATATAGAGCAAAGCTTTCTTCACAGAAATTCACTGTTAATCTTCCCGTGAGCTCGGCTGTTGGTTTTGTTTGCTTGCTTATTCCACACAGGGAATAAAGCCAAACTCGTCACACTTTCGGATTAAATGGGTTCCCTATGGGAGACAGACGATATATCACGTTCTGATGTGAAGAAAATGTCACACTTTGTCATACCTGTCTGCTGTGTTCTTGCAGAATTGTGAATTTTGATATGTGTCCAAAAACAGTAGGTAGCCACTTGGAGATAATTGAAAGGAATGCTAAATGCCAGTACAAAAAGTGACATTCCTCCCTTACTCAATTTAAAAATTGGCCCTTGTAAAACAAGCCCTTCAGCTTGCTCTACTTCCCACAAAGCAGCCTGTCACAGCCATCACGTATATTATAATACAAGTCGCCTTCCGAATTGCTAATTGTATCAAATACTGTAGCAAGGCAACAATGGTAGCTAAAATGTACATGCAGAGCTGGTGCTTTATCAGCAAGCCTAGCTAATGACAAGCTTAAGGTAGTCTCTGACAAGGAAGAATTGGTCTAATTTGGAGGAAGAGTGTGTGTAAGTTCTTTTCAAGCTAGGAGATTCCTTCATCACAAACCTAACCTTCATTATGGGGCTGCATGCACATGCACTTTCACTACCAAGTGTGTGATGGCACAAAGAGATTCTTGATGCTTTCTGTCTTTAGAATTCATTGCGTACAGTATATAGTGCTGATCTGGGCTGGGGGTGGCACAGTGGCACCCGTGGTGGATCGATGTTCTGGACTGGCTCACTCTGAAGTGCTTAGAGTAGTCTTTGAGTTATTAAGTATAGAAAAGCATCCTGGAATGCAAAATGTATTGCACTGGTGATAAGATTCCTCAGTGATGGTTCATGGGAGTAATACACAGATTCACAATGACCCTGACCTTCAATGGCAAAAGGTTTTCCCACAGTCAGCAGTTTGCAGTCTGCGTCAATGGACACCTCATAGTCCAGCAGGGCCTTGTCCATGATGAAGGCATCAAGCTGAGGAGGATCTGTCCTTCAACACACAGGGGAGAGGAGTTAAACAAGTAGCTCATCACATTCTTGGTTTGCTTTTAAGCACATTCTGTTTGAAACCATTCATTTCTCATTGGTTCTCTCTAATTGTTTCTGCTGAGGTCTGCTGTCCTGGTTCTCTTCTTCAGGAGCACATTCTGGAAAGGTTCCTTAGGGATGATTCACAGGAAATGATTGAGGAAAACATTTTAGTGTTGCACATGCTCAGAGTACTGTACCAGTGAGGCAGTGCACTTTTTTCCTGCTGGGAAACTTTTCAATTGGAACTGTAAGCAAGAAAAGTGATGGGTAGTCGAGCTGATAAAGTGTGAGACCTTCTTGAAATTCAAGTCAAATTATTTCAAGTTTTAAAGCACTATGTATGCTAACCACTCCAACCCTAAAATATACTGTCTTGGGCTAATACAAAATCTGCCAACTTCTTAATTTCAGTGGACTTAAAAGTAAGAAAAAACAACTTTGACTTGACAGATATTATTTTTTAAGACTGACCTTGCCAACCCATTGGGAGTGCAAAATATGTTTACAGTTTTCAAGCATCCACTGATAATCCTTTTTATTCACAAAAATAAATAAATAAAAGGCTGTCACATTTTGATCTTTGAAATGAAGTCATGGCCTTCAAGAAAAAGAGAGTTCATTGCCTGAATCAGTCCTGTCATAGTAGAAATTATTTCTGGCTGCTTTTGCTGGGCGCAGACATTGGCGTCTCGTACAGAATAGATAAAACAGAACCAAGAAGCACTTTCAAGAAAAGAGGCATGAGAGGAATGTCTGCTGCTTTTTCATTTTATCTTACAAATGAAGAAACAAAGAGCTTCAGCTCAACCATGCTCAAAACTGGCCAAAAACTGTAGATGCAGCCTATGAACCTCAGTTTTTCACTAAGGATTTGTGGATTCACCAGCCTGAAGTCAAGAGTCAGACCTGTATTTCTGATATTATGACAGATCTCCCATTGATTCTTACAACAAACAGAAACTGTTTCCCGGACTGGGAGCACTGAATGGCTTTGTAATCTTGCCTGGACAAGATCAGCCTGTGAGCCCACTGCAGCCAAGCTCTTCTGCAGAAGTCTTGCGAACACGAAACAAGTACATTGAGCAGAAGAACTGACCATTATCCTCCCCGTTTCTCTGTACATTTAAGAAAGTATTTTTAACAGTTGTGATAAACTTTAATTAGCAACCTGCCTTTTATCAAAGTATTTTAAAGCACTTTAAAATAAAAACCTAAAATAAAAAAGATAAAGAATCATGCAAAATACATTTGCATTGACATGCCAGGCATACAGCTGAAAATCTCGACGAGTGTCAGAACTAAAATTTATATTCCTCTGGCATGCTAATGATTTAATAAGCAATATAGTTTACAGCTTTTTGTTGCCACCTCAGCAACTGCCACCTAGTGTATATCAGATGAATGATCTACAATATACTGTAGGCTTTTCTGGTTAACTGTCCATGCCAGCAGACCTGATTACCTTCTTAGTCCAGTTCATAGTTAAAGAGACTCCTATCTCAGATATGAGGAAAACTAAAGCAGGGAGAAAAAAAGGCCTTTAAGTGACGTTGTTTCACTCCCTGGCTTTCCAGACCTTTTCACCCTCCAAAATCTTAATTTAAACCAAATCGTCAATGCGGAGCATATTCACCATAATCTCAATTTACCACAACAGGGCAGTTGTGTGTTGATCACTCTCCTGACGTATATACAGACCACTTTAGCAAATCTGACCTTTTGCATGTGTGATCACAACATGACTCAACCTGGAGTCATCAAAACAATTGCAGCAGTATTCGAAAACGTAAATGAACCTTGCTTTTGTCGTATCTTGACATCAGACTAGCATCTACTGGTGACAATTCATATTGAGGTCTGGTGAAGTTTTGACAGCTAATAGTGTCAAAGACAGCAACTACCACACAGAACATTAGAGGCTGGAGCATCTAGAATGACTCTGGATGGTCAAGGAAGGTGCTCTGCACTTTATGTTTCATAATTGCTTTCACTTTTCAGTGTCTCAGAAATCACCTTACCTACAGGACATCTAATAAGGCTTTTACTAGTGGAGAATCTGATGAAAGAGGTCTGAAGCTTTTAGTATCCCTTAACCCAAGACAGTAGTTATCACTGCTAGATTATTTCACTGAAGCTTTTCCCCAAAGTAACTGACAATAACTGCTGCTCCCATTTGGTGGGGCTTTATACTGAGCAATTCATGCATCAATGGCTTCATATTGTGCAATTCATGTGAACTATCTTGCTAAAGAGTGGAGCAGCAGTGTACCACCTGGGATCTGAACTTATAGTTAGGAGTTTTAGTTAGGAGTCCAGAACCCGAAGCACTATTCCAGCTCTGTTTGCTGTCATTAGTGAGGGCTGATTACATTGCAGCTACCTTGACTTCACCGGTGTGCTGTTACTCACAGAACATCTGCAACCAGAGCTGTGCCACGCGGACGGATGAAGACAGAGGTGGCAGATGCTTTGGTCTCTTACTTGAGCGTGGCCACACCATCCGGAGTGGTGGGCTCGTTGAACCGCCTCATGTACTCGTGCATCTCAGGAAAGCTCTTCTTCATGTAGTCTTCCGCGCTGCTCTCCCGCACCGTGCCGAAGCGAAACCCGCGGGAGGGGTGGTGAAGCTGGGGCGGTGAGCGAGACAAAGAGAGTCACCCAACGATTCTGTGTGTTCCACTGCAGAAGGAAACCAATACACTTCCTTGGCACCTCCTTGCGTTTATCCTGGTGCTTTTCTTCCCCACAAGTCTAAGAGCATTGTGCAAATAGGAAGAGACCCATTTTATCAGCTGCTGAAGTGGACAGAGCCCACCAGGGGCATGCACAGCAGCCATCACTCACCAGCGACTACCTGGTTGAGCAGGTGGCACATTAATAGGTTAACATCCTACATCCAAATTACGGCAGCTCTGACAATGCAGTATCCCCAGTTACCATATGAGTGCATTGGTTTAGACATTCACGTTTAGAGGGAGACGGGCCACCAACTCGAACACCAACACCATCAATAATTCCTCCCACAGTCCAAAGACATTCTGGTAGTTTAATTGGATTCTGGGAAATTTGTCCCTGGTGTTAATGTGTGGGTCAGCATCTGTGTACAGCCTGTGATGGACTGGTGTCCCATCCAGGGTGTACCCTGCCTTGCGCCTGTTGCATTTACAGCTGGCTGCTCTTCGACCCTGAATTAGGGTCAGTAAGAAAATGGCTGGATATCTTACCATTTAATATTGAGAAACGTTTGTATGCAGTGAAGGTCAGGGATTCAGTTTCCATGTTGTTAAACAATGGTCAAATACATTAGATACGAAGTGGGTGGGTTTTCTCCACACTGCAAAATACGAAACCCTGTCTCACATGATAACCTACAAACATACAGCATAACTTTTATTCTATTTAAGAAAAATGCTGAGAATTTTGGCGAAGCTGTTAAAATGAGGTTTTAGGCAAAACAGTGATTAGTCCAAAATGGACTAGTCTGGTAATGTGTGAATGTGAATTTGAAAGAAAAATCAGAAGTGCTTTGTTTTGCCTTTCTCTGAGGGGAAAAAAATACTTTGGTCTGTTTTGTAAACAATTCACATTGATCTCAAGTCATGAAGAAACGTTTTACAATAAACAATGAACAGTCACATTAAAGCAGATCCTAAATTAAATTACCCTTAGTTCCTTTTTCTTATTTAGTAATTAGCATAACAATTAATGCCATCAAAAGAAAATCCATGCATGCATATAATCAAAACAAAGATGTGGGTTATCCATCACATCTGCTCAATGGTTTTTATTTCTGTATCTGTGTAGGAGGTTAATTCAATGGACGTCTGAGCAATTATATATACAACATCCTGGAGTCAAATCCAGGTCACAGTGGTTATCGTGCTCAGAATTGTTACCCCACACAAAAAACACACAAAAGTTCAACGAACCTGAAATCAAGGAGCCACTGCCAGAGCAGAAACAAATGAAAAATCTGCTTGAACATCTTGAGGTTTGATTATCCCTGTGGGCAAACTGTGGACACAGTGTCCATCAGATTCATTACAGAGCGGGTAGCTGCTCATGCAGTGTGTACAGATAGATCTTTAGGGAACACACTGGACCACTGGTGATTGAGACACCCTTAGAACTCTAGGGAAGTGACCGCAGAGCAACAGGGAAAACAAAGCCTTTAATATAGTTAACTTGAGAGCAGAAACAAGTGTTCATATTTCACTCTTATGGAGAAGAATCCTAGCTGTTTAGGGCAGTGGTGGAGTGTGTTAAGTTTAGCTTGACTTACCTTGGCATCATGGATGCCCGAGAGCTCTTCGAAGGTCTTCTCGCCCACCATGACAGCTGCCAGGTTGGCAGTGTAGCTGGAGAGCACCAGCAGGCAGAAGATGGCCCACAGGTTCATGAGGAAACGGCCTGTCCAGCACTTGGGCGTCTTGCTTGAGACAGTGCGCCCGAAGAGGATGGCATAGCACAGGTTGAGGGCAGAGGAGTAGGAGAAGACCTTCATGCGGTTGCGTCCGTGTGGGGTCATGCCGAAGGGGCTCTTCCATTCATAGAGGGTGAGGAAGAGGGCGGTGACATGCAAGGACACGAAGATGCCCACCCACATGGACCAGTGCAGGGGCCACATGAACGCACCGATGGGGGCAGCTGTGTCCTTGCTCCTCACCAGGATGCCCAAGCTGGTGGAAAAGAAGGGGCTGGTGAAGTCCATCACTTTGCTGCGGGCCGAGTTGATGCTGAAACTCGTGACGGCCATGTCCGCCGCCCCGCTCAGGAGGTCTCCCACGAGCCCGGTCCAGCGCCCGTTCTTCCAGGCCCCGTATTTTCCGTCGCCCACGATATAGAGGTCAAACTCGAAGTGCAGGTCCTCGGCCAGCTTCTCCAACAGGTCAATGCAATATCCGTAGCAGCACTTGCGGAAATCCGCGGGCAAGAAAGTGCTGTTCCCCTGCGCGAGCTCCCGAAAGAGACGGTCCAAAGTGTCTGAGCTGTTGGTCCGGGGATTCAGACAGAACTGGCCGGCCGGGCAGCTCCCATCCTCGTCCACGTCCCGGGTGAAGACAAAGGGGTGCTCCACCAGCGTTACCACCCGCAGCCGGCTCCCCCTTCCCAGCAACCCCCCATCCCAGCGCCCCCCTCTCCTCCCTCCCGACGCTTCTGTTTGGGGGCGTGGCGACTGCCCGTGCCACAGGCCCTGCTCCTCCACCTCCAGGCGCCCGCCCTGCCAGCTGCCCACCGTCACCCAGGTAGGGTGCCCGAGAGCGTCCCGCCGCAGGCTCCAGATGTGGAATCGATGGAAGGGGAGAATCAGGGAGGCGTTGGACAGCACCTTCACGGGGCCCGTCAGCCCGCTGAAGGAGGTGTTAGCCAGGAACCTGCAGGACAGAGGCACAGGGTTTCTAAATTGGACAGCCGCCCATTTGAGCTTCATAAACAGACTTACATAACTTATTGATAAACAGATGTACAGAAAAAGAGAAATGCATTTAAATTCAATTATTTTAGAACAGCAGGTTTAAGTTACACAATTTGTCTTCTTAACTCATGGTATTATTTAGCAGATCCTAGAGAGGAGGTCAATTCTAATCTCCCACTAACTCTCTCCTATGTATAAACACTCATTGGCCAATCGGAACTCTGTGCACAACTTTTCTAGCTCCCCTCCCTCCACCCCAACTGCACTGTTGATGCTGCTTCCTGGTTCATTCCTCAGAAGTCAAGGGGTAGCGACAGCCTTAGCCGAGAGAGTGAAAGCCGAACTATTAAGTACACTATCCTTTATACATGTCAACTCATTTCATTATTAGAATTTGACCGGACTACTGAAACAGGGGTTAGTAAGTGAATGCCCTCTGGGTCAGAGTTTAGCAGGCATCCTATGCAGACACATTAATCAGAAAGAGCTCATTTTACAAGGTTTGATGCCTCAGCAGCCTTTCCTTCGGTGTGTAACTAAATCGGGCAAGAAGAGGCTGAAAATGAACTTTGGAGTACAATTCTACAAAAACAATTACGAACTTCTAAATAGAACATAAAATCAAATGAGCAAAAAAAAAAGATTTAATTTAAACAAAGAAGATACACAAGAATATAACTATGTAATAGGTTTATTCCATGCTGAAAAGAAAGAAGTTAAACACAACTTCTCTTTTCAGCATGGAATAAAAATATTACGCAGCTACCCATCTGAAAGAATATAACTATTATGCAGAAGTCCAAGAACCTTTACTAACTGTGAACGTTGCCTTTATGAATGAACATATATTTGGTCTCTAAGCTGTTTACACTAAATCAGCTCACTGCTATGGAACTATTCTGGTACCCGTATGATGTGTAGGGCGCTCACTGAAATGCTAATTGACTTTTTATTTGGTCCAAGCACAGATTTTAAGAAGTTGAAAAATGTTGGTAGATTGTAAATAAATAATACGCACAACATGACCACAGCTGAACCTTTGTATAAAAAGCATCAAAAAGAAAGAAGAAAAATAAAGCAATTTGGCCTGAGCCTTTAGATCATTAATTTAATCTGTCCTACCTATAGTTAGCTCCACAGTGAGTGAAATGCCATTACTTTGAAAGGTTAGTGCAGCTGTTTAATTGGAAAGCAGTTCGTAATTACTTAAAAGCAATGTCCTATTTATTCTCTGTGCAAGAAATAACCTGTCCACAACCAGTAATAATATCTCTACAGCGCTGGCTGATGTTCACTGCTGGTTCCCCATTTGTTCAAGAATCCAAACACAATAATGAAATACTGCTTGGCACCAGTGCATACCAGGTCTTGTTCAAGCTGTGCAATGCCATATCTTTATATGGCTTCCTATTATGTGTTTCTTTTATACACTTTCATATTACTCATTTAGTTTTAGAGGAAAATGGCATTTTGATTTTTTACTACATATTCCTACCCGAATTTGAAATCACCACTTATTTTTTCAGTTTTGTTTTTTTTTTCAGTCAAATTTGAACAATGATGAAACAAGCCGTCGAATATTAAGGGATAACATGCTTAATACTTTGGCTTTAACCGGCCTGGCTGAGGAAAGGAAATGCTGTAACACTGATGTTAACATGGGGGGAGGAGAATAGGAAAGATGTGCACAGTGCCATATTCATATGCTTTGATAAGTAGGGAAAGGAAACGCAAGATTAGAAATTGACGTCCACCATATAACACCATAAGACTTGGTTTTGTGAGAAAGACGCACAAAAGAAAGACCAGGATAAAAACTCACATTCGCCTTTTGAAACATGAACTGGTTTTGCTAATAGTTGAGAGGATCCTGTGTTCTGGTGCAAACTACAGAACCCACTTCGCAGTCAGGTCTTGAACCAGGCTCAAACTAGTGACATATTGTATTATGTGGTATTATTTCTTGACTTCTCAAATCTGAATCATATTTAATAAGCAGAAAAAAATAGTATAATGACACATGCTCAATTTCAAAATGTCTTCCAATGATGATTGCATGTGTTAAGGTTAATTTAATTCCCCTGCAAGCTTTGTGTTGTACTGGTCTGAGAATCCTGCTCTTATGCAATAGAACACCTAGTCAAATTGGTGAAATAACCTTTCAACTCTACATGCTATACAGAAACATGTCAGCAGGGACTAGTGACATTATTTGAGCTTTACGGTTCTGTATTTACTAGTATATGCTGTCTAGGTGACTTGTAATTTGGGTTTGTCAGGGTTTTTGATCTCTTGATATTTAGTGTTTTACACAGTGGTTTGCTAGAGTTGATATTTTAGCCTTACACACCCCAGTTCCATTTTTCCAGAATATCGATTCCTGGAAGGAGAACTCAGATTCGGCTACCCAAACTTAGCCTAACTAGATTACCAGTGTGAAGCAAGTTTACAATATCTAATGAAATGGATCTGACACTTGAATATGTAATCCTGGCTCATTTTCTGCCAAAGGTTAATCAATCAGAATTTTCTGTTTTGGATCAAGATATGATTTGCATGAAGAAAATAACGTCAGTTACATCCACTCCATCATTTTTAAATGTTTTTCATGTCTCTGTTAAAGGCAATTAAACCAGATCACTGCTACAATGTTCTGGATCTATGCCTATTCTTTTATAATAATTGGTAGTGTTCAGTCATTTGCATGTCTCACTCTAATGCTCTCAGGTACTGCAGTATTTGCATGCATTGCCCTCTAAGAAGGAGAAAGAAGCAAATGAAATATACTTCCATCTCTTGTGATAAGAACCCTTCACAGTACAGGGAATTCAGCTGAGCATAACTCATGATTAGTGCTATGATTCTGGCACCAAGGTCATTGATTCTACAATTTTAAGAGATGTCTGTAAATTGTTGAAAAAACAACTAACGTATTAGATTTGAGATAACACTCTTATTTCCCTCTGAATCAGATGTACAGCTACAGGAAAACCATCTCTCTGCAACGCTCTTTTGCTCAGCCAATCAGTTGTGCTGTAACTGAGCAGAGTAATATGTCAGAAGTGGGCATCACCGCATTAAAGAAGACATTGCAATGCCAAGCACAATGAGGAGCAGCATGGCCAATATAGCTGCCAAGGAGAGAAGCAAGATTTACCCAAAGGGAACATTTCATAAGTGGTAAATTGATGTTTTGTACAGCATGTAATGTTCCTATAGATCACAGGAGAAAAGCAGGCCGTGATAAATACATAGAGAGTGCTTTGCATAACTGCAAGGCACACAGCCTTGAACTGTCTGTGGATGAGAAGACAAAAGTACAAAAAACAGTGAGCGATCTCTTTACCATAAATATCAAAGAACTGATATGCTGTAGGACAGAACCTTCCCAATATACAGAGGCTTTCTAAAATTCTACCATGTTCCTTAGACAATGCTCCTATGAAAAGCAATCTGAAAAGCTCACTGAAAAACATTGGTGTCAGAGCTATGACAAATCATTTCCAGAAATCTCTAATTTTAAGTACAGTAAATGGTCATTTCACATTCAACACTTAATCTTATACGTATTTCACATACGTAAATCACATTCTGTTGTTTAAAGTTATATTTAAAAACTGCTGTACAGATGTAACAAAACCTATGTGACACCCATTCACGTTACTTTCCCATGGTCTGCCCACGACATTTACTAAAAATACCTGAGCCAAAATCACAGGCCTTCTCCAGTTTAGAGCCTGGCTATGGATTTAACATTCTGTTATGTTTGAATGGCTACTTCTGTAGTTGTAGAGCACTAAAAAAGGCTTAATGCTCTGAATGTTTCAGAGTTCATCTTGACTCCAAATTCTTACATCTCTGGCCATGTTGTCCCCATGTCAAGCCTTTGTCAAAATGATCTCTGGTCCTTGCCTTGAAAATAATGAGAACCTTTGGTGCATCATGTCAGCACATTCTACAGCTCAGTAAAAGGTATATCCCTATGCCCCCCCAAAAAACAGCCTCCTCTGATTGGCTAATCTCAAAGAGCAATTGCTCATGTGCATTTTCACCAGGTTACCTGGATAAGTACTGGCCCGAGGAGAGTGACCCCTTTTTCCCAGTCTTGTCATAGCAGTTGACCATGTCCTGGATGAGGGCAAGCTCTGGGCGGAGTCTGGTGGCAGCGGATACTGCTCTCCCAATGAGCTCCAAGGCATCAATAATATAGTAGTCCAGCGGTTTCCGGTCAACCTCCCCGTAGGCCAGCAGGCCGAGGGGCAGCCCGATGGTGTGGAGGGTGTCGGGGCTCAGCGGGTACCCCAGGAGCCAGTGTACAGTGGGCAGGGTCAGCCCGAGGTCCTGAGCGCTGCTGAGGACCGTGGCGGCGCACTGGGGGTCAGCGCCGAACAGCAGCACCGAGGCCGGGGGGGGCTTGGTTTGGCGGAAGTGCAGGGACAGGAAGTGCGCCACCGCGCCCTCCTCCTCCTCGGCGGTGCCCGTCAGGTTGAGCGCCGCCCGCAGGTGCCAGCGGGACCCCGGCCGGCTCTGCAGCTGCAGCACCTCCAGCACGCCCGTCTGCTCCCAGCCGCGGCACAGGACCGTGGTTCCCTCCTGCCAGCCGCTGGTCTGCAGCACCGTCAGCAGCAGCTCCGCCAGGGCGGAGGGGGGGCTCCGAGTCAGCATCTGCAGGTGGAACGGGTTCTGCAGAAACAGGGGGAGGAGGACAGCGCGAGACAGCATGAAGAGGGAGCACGGCCGTCACCTCTGGGCTTCCCAGCCTCTGCTGAATTACACACAGGGCAGGACAGAGGCTGGCAATACTGGACCCTGACTCCCTCTTCAGTTCCGATAGCTCTCCTGATCTATGAATATATCACTCTGCTCTCCTCCCCACTGAGAGCTGGTGTGTGGGGAGCGGGCTGGTGCACTCCGGCTGCCGTCACATCATCCAGGTGCGGGCTACACATTGGCGGTGGAGGGGATCCCCATTAATTGAGTGTCCAAAAAAGCGCTTTTGAAAGTGTAAAGATTATTTATTATTATGACATCATCCAAGAGGTTCACTGCAGTAATCAACAAACTTCTTTTAGAGAAGTTTCAAAATGTTTAACCGCTCCATTTAAGCTGGGAAATCATTTAGCTAAGACTCAGGTTTTGCAGATAGTTCTTTAGGATCAGAGCATTTATGATCAGGCAAAAGCAGGATTTTATCACAGGCCATTTTAAAAAATTGATGGAGAGAGAAATCATTCACCTGTAACAATTCAAAATCAGGGCATGTTGTGGTTACCCAGGGAATATTGAACCTGTTCAAAGACATTTCCTTTTCAATATAACCAGGGACAAGGATGGGGCCAATTATAATAACCCGCACTGACAACTTGTTAATTTCAATCGAGGTTTCATTGTCCGGTGGTTTGGAACAGTAATTGATATTAATTGTCTGTCTGGAAGTTATTATAATTGTATCTGGCTAGTATTTGTCTTTCACATCTTAGAGCAGTTTAGATCTCTGTTATTCTTGTCAGGTGGAAATTCTGTATGATACAGTTTATTATCTCTTCAACACAGAAGAGTAAAAAACATTAAATGGACACAGAAGAGAGAGCAAGATAACTCAAAACAAGCAAAAAACTGCTGAATATGTCACCTGGTGTGATGAGATTGGGTCCCATCTTCACAGCGTCACTGCACTGAACATGGCAGTATTGTGAAGGACTTGAGCCAAAGCTGAAATGTTGCTAAAGAGAACAAGCCAGCAGTGCTCATCCATAAACAGAGCCAGTATGTGGCAGCTGTCAAGGAATAACAGCACCCAAGAATTACATGCATTTGTGGATGTATGATTAATTCAGTACAACAAGGTACAGCTCAACCCCTGGTCATAGGACAAAGAAGCTGGAACCCAGTGCAGAGTGAAAAGTTCAACCAGAGGCAGCTATCAACCAGGAGGAGATAGGGTGGGGGAGGAAAGCAGGGGATGAGTGCAAAAAGAAGAGCTGATTTATGTTATTTGTAGCTTTTGGGGAATGAGATCAAAAATAATTACGATTTAGAACAGCCAGGGTGAAAATGGCTGGTTTGTCGTCATCCCTCCTGAATTTCAGTTAAGGTCTCCATGAAGCGATGTGTTTGGACACAGCAGGGGCTACCAGCAGCCCTCTCTGGAGTCAGGCAGGAAGCGCGCTCCCCGGTGTGAGCAGAATTCAGCTAGTGTGTTGTTCTCCCCGAGACCTCCCTTTCCCTGAAGTGGTTCTGCAATATTTTGTGCCCACCCTGCCTGCATCTCTTTTGTTCTTATTCCCTATCATCACTCTGTGGTGAAAGTTTATCCATTTTAACAATTAAAGTATTGGCCATTACAACAGATGCTTTCCTGTACGCTATAGGCATTACAGCTTGACTTGAGAATGGCATAATCTAGGGTTCTATTCGAAGGGAAAGGAACAGACTTGCAATGTGTTTTCTAAGGGGGAGGGAGGTGGGGGTTTAGGAGCAAGTACTTGTGTTATAACTATGAGAAGCCAATGTTAGAAAAACATAATTGCGACAGTCTAATTTAGCACACAAGGGGAGAACTCCAGCCCAAATTACAGCCACCATCTCCAGTACAAATCCCTGCCTTCTCCAGGGTATTGAAAGCCTTTCTTAGCTGCATTCTCATTCAGCTCCTGTCTGTCTCCCAGCCAGAGAGGCACGGCTCCTCTTTATCATGCCTGTCAGGTTTAAATAATCAGCTGCTGTTTAACATTCTGGTCAAAATCCTCGGCGTCACCCTGTATTTCCAGAAAACGTGTCAGGGAGGGGACTAAACACAGGAGACACGCCGCTGGTGCCGAAATGTGCCCTAGCCAGTCTGCCAAGTGCCAAAATTTGTTTGGTGTGGCCTGTACTGTTCGCTCTGTACTTACAACACGTGCGTTAGCGATGTATGCCAAAGACAAAGGTAAAAAAAGGGTCAAAGTACAACCGAGGAAGAGAATCACAGGAGGGGCTCAGGACACATTTTTACATGGAGCTTATAAGGAGTAAGGTTCTGATGGGGTGACAGCAGCCAAATTCAATCGGCCTCTTCTTTCCTAAATCACCAACATTACTGTCATCATTTCCTCACATTTAAAAACTACAAATTCTATATTTCTGCCTTTTCTCCAGAGCTGTTATTGAAAGTGTGATTACTTCTTCTATCCTCGTCTGGTTTGGCTCCGCTACTGCACAGTCCAAAAACCAATTGCAGCGCATTACCAAGTGTGCGGAGAAGTGATTGGCTGCAATCTTCCATCCCTCGTCATGCTTTACACATCTAGAGCAGTGAATCGGGCCACCAAGATTGCTGCAGATCCCTCCCGCCCTGGTCATCATTTATTTCAAAAGCTTCCCTCTGGAAAAACGTTTTAAAGCAATCAAAACGAAAACCAACAGACACCTGGACAGTTTCTTTCCCAATGCCATATCCTTGCTTAACCAGCATCCTCCCCCCACAAGTCCCCATTTCAGCTGAAAAAAACTTTGAACTATTATTACTGCTTCATACATACAGTTCATACATCTTGTATATCTTACGCTCAAGAACTGTCGCGTCTTCCCAACATGTTTACATAGTTGCACCTTACTCCTCAGACCGTACTTTCACACATGGTCTGAACTTGCCTATAATGTCTATTGTTCGTATATTTGCACTGTCCTGTAAAATGTGAACGTGCCTGTGTCTTATATATACTGTAATGTCTACATGTTCCGTACCGTGAGCACGTCTTGTGACTGTGTTGTGACTCCCCCATCTTCTGTATATTGTCCAATTTAATATTTAATATTTGTCCAATGTCAGTAATGTTAATGCTCCTTTTGCACCTGTGTGGGTTTTGTGTTGAGCAGGTTCCAAATGTACCAAGGCAAAGTCCCGTACCTGAAATGTACTGGCAAACAAAAGCGATTCTGATTCTGTTCTCCATTCATCTCATACATCCCTCCTCCACCCCATCTCCACCTGTGTGGTGGGCACCCAGCCTCCTCATCCTATAGCCAAGAGGCTGGAACTCAGCTAAGCAAGTTAGGCCAAATCTCTATTGAACGGAAATATAAAAATAGAGCTGCAGTCTGTAAATATCGTCACCTTGTGTCTGAGTGTTTTTTTCCACACCAACTTCCTTTAACTAGTATAAGTGAGCATTTAATAAACTTTCAGAGAGTAAATATTTACCACTGGCAAAGAAGTGCAGTTCAACAAATTAGCAAACCACTTCAGTTCAGAAGCAAGGCACTAATAAATCCATTGGGTACTGTACGTTTTGAGGGAGATAAGAGGAATGAAGAATGAGACACTTTCAAATTGACTCCGTCATGGCATGCAGGAGTGAGCTGACATTTAAAGTGGGAAGATAGATTAACAAGGAGATGAATCGAGAGATGGTTATAGAAAACATAATAAACAAAACATAAGAAAGTGACTAACAAGAGGGCATTGAGCCCATTCGGCTGTTAACAGCTCATTGATCGGAGGATTTCAGATCAATTAGCTACAAACATTTTTTTAAAAGACTGTGCTCTAACAACCTGTGCATATTATGGTTCTGACTTCTTGCCATTAACGCAGCGGGAAATTTCTCTGTTACCATTTTCTTCTACTAGAAGAGCCATTTAGGTTGCTATGATCTTCTCTGTGTGCCCCATGAATCTATATGAGAAGTTAAGAGATGCTTATCAGACTAATTTGTGAAAACCATCCTGAACTTTACAGTTATGTGAACAAATTAAAATGCTTTAAAAGAAACTGATTTTAAGGTTCTATATTTAAAGGGAAAAGTAGTTGTGGTTGAGACTGCTGTGAAAAATGGAAACTTCCACTCTGATGTATTTCCTTTATTACTTTACTGCACATCTAGAATGATGTGAAATGTGAATCAGTTTTATACAGGAGCCTAATAACAGTGGAGCCAAGCTACTTTAAAGAGGGCAGAAGAGAGGCTTAACTTTAAGGTTCTTCTGATGGATAAATTCACTTACAAAAATAACGGCAGTAAATTGTGGGCCCAGAGAGCAACTTAGGAAATACTTTCATGAGTGAACATGCATTGGTCTTCTCACTATCCATTAAATAAAGAATGAATTACACCCTTTTTGCCTTATTTTTGGCAAAGATCCATTTGAGCCACTATCATCTTTCAGCAAAAAGAAATGGGCTGCACAACCAGGCACTGACAGAAAGCGCATTACAGAATTTGGATCTAAGTAAGTCAACTCTTGTTTTTCTGACCCCCACCTGCTATGTGTTTGCTAAGCCCTAATAAAACCATCTCCTCACTTGCACAGGCTGATGACATCACTGTTGAGCACAAACATAAGGAAGTCATTTACAACCATTAATATCAAAGCAAGTTTGAGTAAACGGCAGGGGGTAGAATTTATAAAACACAGATTAATGGCTAATACTTTGGACTTGTGATCACTGCTATTTTTCTTTCTACTTTTTTATATGATCTTTCATCTTTCACACTACTCACATTTTCTTGCTTAGTTCAACTGCTGTATCATGCAAATTAACTACTGCAGGGGGCGATTAAGACTCATCAAGTATCACAGCATCAACCTCACTTGTGCTCCCAAGCAGTTTCTTCTTATTAAACTTTCTAGGCAGATGGTGTAGCAGACAATCAAGAACAAAATAATTAGACATGCTTCAAGTCTGGGCATTTATTGACCCATGATCAACAGAAGCATGTGCTTATTGCAGAAATTAGTTAAGAAGTTTTAAACCAAAGAATCACATTTTTAAGAAATTGCATTTTGGGAAGTGAAAAAATGAAATCGTATCTGGCTGAGACGTCTGTGGTCTACAACACTGTATTAGCAGAGTCCTGTCCATTTTGTGACCAAAAAGATTCCTTTATTTTATCTTTTGCATTCCCTTTTCTGTGTCTGGATTATATTGGTGAGGCATAGAATGTCAAAGTCATCAATAAACAATTATTACCATTTTGTATTTATGTGGTTTAATTTCAAATATACACAAAGTCATGACAACGTTGGATATACTCTTAACCAGGGTTGTTAAACTCACTTCCTGGGGGGGCTAGTGCCTGCTGTTTCTTCTTGCAACCTGAATCATCAATTAAATAATTAACTTAGTCTTAGAAATAAACACAACATTACTTAAGGTTTTTTACTGCTGATTACTCATTAAAGGCACATTAAGTACTGTTGATTACTTCATGAAATGCACAGTTACTTAACTTAGTTATTACTTCATGAAATGCAGTTACTTAACTTAGTTAACACCCCAGAGCCACACATACCACACTTTTACAGTTAATTAAATAAATACTATGTAACTGAGAGCTCAGGCTGAAGATTAAATCAGAGTACACTGAGGTTTCCAGGAACTGAGTCTGACAGCCCTGCCATAGACCCTAGTGTGCAAGGAAAATACTAAATAAATTGGTAAATGATTAGTGCTTATGATAGAAATGACTCTTTAAGTGACGTTAATTAACATGCAGTTACATACCACGTTGATTGACGATGACTGACTAACAGGAAATGATGCAATGAAGTCGGTGACACAGGGAACAGAGCCTATAGCAGATTAATGTCCTTCACAGACAGCGAAACCGACAATAATAGAAATCTCATTTTTATTCACAGATCATTACCCAGTAAAAGAATGTGCGTCTGTTACCCCATTATTAGAGAATAAGACACAGGTATTGACTATTCATTTGCTTGGACGTTAACTGCTTCCCTGGTGCTGGCTGCTCAAGTTAAAGAAGGCCCGCCACAGATAATTACACTATAAATGGAAATCACGCACCATTATTGACTTCATTTTTTGAAACCCAAAGACCCTGAGGTGGTTATCTCCAATACACCACAGTTATTTCAGGGCTGTAATGAAAGGGACCTGCACAAATATTGCCAAATCTAAAACAATAATTTCCATTCTAATTTATACCATATATCCAGCTCCACATACAATATAGTCATGTTAGAGTATATATTCAGATATAAGGACATAGTTAAGGATCCACCTGCAGCAAAGAGCTGCGTTGTCAGTTTGCTGGAAGCTTGACAGTTTGATGTGGATTTTCTGCTTTTAATAAAAAAAAATATTACAGTTTCAAAAACCTATGAGAGAATGACTCGGCAAGCCAGGAAATGACCTTTGCATGCAGAAACACCACTTTCAGCAGATTCACGTTCTGATGCAAAGATAAAAAGGCAAGAAATAACTTTTATTACAAAGCACCGCATACTTAAAAAAACATATTTCCAAATTAAACAAAATTTATCTGTTAGTCCCAGAAAGTCACCAAGACACATGTCCTTTGTTCAGCTCAGATTTCTGTTATGCCATAATGTGTCTATGCTATTAGTCTTTCATGCTGATTAGCCATGTAAATTACAATATTTATCTATTCATTACAGGCAGTTATTCCACACCAAAGGAACCCTGGAGTTTCAGAGGAAAACTGGGTGATTTTAGTGTACACAGGCTAATGTTAAAATAACGAGAAGCTGTTTCTAAAGAGCAATCATGTAACAGAAGACCAGCAGTTACAAACTCCAAACAAGTTCCAATGGATACTCAATTCAGCCAAACCCCAAGTGAGACAGCCTGCTTACATCGTTTTATCATAGCTCAGATAGAGCTGAACAGTTATTTTTTTTATTTGATTTGTGTTAGAAATTCTCTGTGATAGACTTGGGACAGATATTGTTACTATTGTAGCCATTTTAACCCTTTACTAACAAAGTTTATATGATTTTTAAACTTTTTAAAAATGTGCAGGACAAAACTCCCAGTTAACATCAGCAGGTGGAACTGATTATTGGTAAGTCGAAAGGACTAATGTGCTCTGAATCCAGAACAATAATTAGGGTTGAACCAGTGGTTGTCACCATGGTGTATCTGACAATAATTGAAAGTGTTTTAACTGCATTTGTCTATGTTTGGAATGAGCACGGGTCTATCCTGTGCTCATTCCACTTGAGAAACAGACTGTTCCTGATAGCTACAAGCTTGCTAGTAAAGGTCACACAATAAAACAGGAAAAAGAAAATAATTGTAAGTATTCTATAGTAAGCGACCTTTACAGAGGTTAGCGATGACTGCTGGATGAAAATCCATAAGCATGCCTCACAATATGTAAAATATATTATGATCTGTTTCCCACTGGACAGCTAAGTAAATGGAAGCTTAGGACAGCAAGACACGGTATACAGTATAGCAATGCATGCAACAAAGGCTCATGCTAGATTGCAGGACAGATTTATGTATGCAATGATGGATTTCTTCCGAGTACATTATGTCATTGTAGAGTTGCAGCAAGGGGTCTCTCCAGTTCAAATGACATTACAAAATAAATGTAAGAATTGCCAGAAACATTTACTTATGCTGTGTGAATGCAGCCAGCACAAGCCAGTCTTCGAAACTAGATCCATGAACTTTGAATGCACTCAGTGGATGTCTGTGGTTTGTAATCCATTTCCTTATACAATAGTTCCAAGATGATACAACACTGATTGTGTCAGATCTCAGAAGCCAAGCAAGGCTGGGTCTAGTCACTATTGGGATTGAGGACCTCTAATGATAACCAGGTTGCTGCTGAAAGACGTTTGTGGACCAGTAAGTGGTGCTCTTTCCTCTGGACCGTGATTTCCAAACCAGAGCCCCAGTACAGTGACTGGGGACATTGTAAATGGTGATTGTTTTAAGTGGAGTGCATATTTATAGCTTCTCTTAGAGGCGTACCATTACAACCAGTGTTGTGCAGGGCTCACTTTTGCCCAGAATAGCAGACATACAGTATGCATAGCAAATAGGAGTCTAGTCTGCTTTGGCTGGGAAGTCCTTCTGTCATCATATCGCCTCTAGTCCTTCCTTTATAAACCACACATAAATCAACCTTTAAATATATTTTAATGCAATTTAAATATATTTTTAATTAATCTTTATAAAAATAGCAGACACTCATTTCTGTCTTCATGTATGTTTAAGTAGATACATTTAATGCAGAGTATTAAAACAGAAAACACTTAACAGAATGGATCAAAGTCGACATATTTTTTGCCATGATGCACAGATGATTGAAATGTCTACAAAGCCTTGTGTTCAGAATTGAAATTACTGAGAAAAGACAAGACAAGATACAAATGAGAAAAGGTCTAGACCCTTTGACTATTAAGAAAATAACAACAATTCTGGTAAAATAGCTTATTTAAGTCAATTAGAACATACTGCTTACAACATTCCAAATTATTGCAACACTAAAGACAAGGACTTAAAACATAATTACAATTTTTGCCCTGAGTACTGCACTATTAATTTTGATAGCCATGCAATTTATGCATGAACCAAGAAAACGTGAAAAGCTTTGCATTTTGACTTATTTCCTCAGGGGTCCTCAAAGAAAACAACTAATAAACATCTGTCCTCTTATTAAGACATTATTAAGAGTGACATTTTTGTTTTATCTGCACTTTTTTAACCTAAACAGGGTGCAAATCAGAACTGAGCGACTGATAAAATTAAATTAGTAGACTCCAAATGCTTTTAAGCATTTGAACTCCAACGTGTTTGTAACTACAATTGTAGAATAAAGACTGGACTTCTCAATCTAAAATGAGGGGAGACCTGTTTCACAGACAGAAGTCCAATGTACATACTTCATTGATTGATCCCACTTAGCATCTGCCTTAAGGGTAGACTAGAGCCTCATATTTAGGTAATACACTTTTCTGACTGCACACAGTCAGTGTGTGAAGTACATCACCCAACAAACTGAAATGTCTCTTGGGTGCTGTACCATAATGAGAGACAATTACATCTTAAGAAACAAATAAAAGTGTGGAACTTCAGGTAGAGTGCATCATTACCGTGACTGGCTGATATGTTGTAGAGACAGATTATCTCATTTAACAGGGGGACTGGGGCTTTAAATTCCACTTGGTCAAGCATATGAAAAACACCAAAAGTTGGCAGGTACAGTAAAATGAACAATAATTCTATAACAGACTGTTTTTTATTAACATCTCAAAGTCATGCTTACATACTGTAATAGCACCTCAAAAAATCACACCCTTACGAAAATGGAATGATTTAAAAGTTGTGGACAGGTAAGGATAGGTATACATAAAGTGTAAGCATACACAAAGTATAGGCTGTCATTTGCTTGAATTTATTAATGATTTAATTTCTGGCACATTCGATTCTGAGTCTTAAAAATATCATGGATGACAAAAGGAAGATGTGCAAAAGATTTACATTTGTTGAGCAGCAGAGAAGGGCCACTGATTGCGGAACTGATTTGCAAGCAACAATAAAAAAGAACTGTGGCAAATAAGATTCCGAAACAAATAATATTTCTATGAAGGGAGACAGAGCAAAACGATTTTATGCATATTATACAATAAATACCCACAAACTTTCTCATAAACTTTGCAAATGACTGCAAAAAAACAAACATTGTGGCAAATAAGACTCCACTTTAAATGAAATTTTAGATCAATGAAATGGAAATTTATATTAAAGTGGTGAACTGAGAACAATCATATACTGTAGTTCTCTCTCCATATAAATAAAGGAGGAGTGAAACACATTTCCTCACTCCACTGCTCAGAGCAGGTATGCAAATCTTTGCTTCTGTTTGTGTCTTGACAATGGAAGAAAGAAGACATTTATATAGGTCAGTACTCTGCTCCTCATAGATGTTAAGTAGAAAGATAGCAGCATAAAAAGCACCATAATTAAATGATGCTCTGGAATTGTATGCATTTTCCATTGCATTTGTGTGACGTGTCCTCTGCTATAAAGAAAGGAAAAAAGAGTTCCTGCTCTGGAAATACTAAAACAAAATAGGAAATTTCAAAAGAAATCAATGGAAAAATATACATGAACTGACTTTTGTGGCTATAAGCATTGACTTTTGAAACTGCTTTTGAGCATATTAAACTATGCCGAGAAGAACTCACCTGTTTTGCAGTGAATACTGCATCTCTGCACTGCAGAGTTAGAAATAGGACAGGCAGGGCACAGCCCCAGGCTTCATATATATATGAGCCCCCTGGGGTATGAGTCAGAAACCAGATTCAATCAAAGTGCTAAAGATTCCAGAAATAACACTACTGAAGTCAGCAAATCACAAACAGTCATTATGGTCCAAACAATGCTATCATGATAGATTACTGGGCATTCAAATTGAAAGATACACTTCAATATTTGTATGAAAGTTCTATTGTATTAAATATGAGCCCTTATGTACAGAAATATGAATATTAAAGAGTTTGCCACTCCCACAGACCAATGAAATACCGGTTAAGGTTACTGTAATTGACTTTCATTCTCAATATTATTATGAATGAAACATGTTTGCGTGTGAAATCTCTTGTGGCAGCCTGTTCAAGGATTCTCCTCACACAACATGGTTTTATAATCCTACTATGAAGATACATGATGGAATTTTTAATGCTGCAAGGCAAAAGTAATATTATAAATAACTTAAGCTATTGCCTGTAAGGAAATTTTCCCAGTCCGATTTATTGGATTACTGGGTAAGGCTATAACAAAGTACATTGAGGTGTCATTCTAAACCTTTAATCATCTTTTTCGAGCTCCAGGTTATTGCAAGGATTGATTGTATGAGTATAATCTAAAGGTCTTAGATCTGCTAAATCTACTGAAGACCTGGCTACACATGTCACCGATCTCTTCAACAGCAAAGTCTGAGGAATGTACAGACCAAATCCATTAGAGAAAGTAAATCTTTCATCATTTTAATATTACAAATTGTTGTTGTTACATTTTTGTAACAACAAAATTGTCTTTAATTAGTTTATTCCCAAAGGGCTATGAGAAATGAATTACATATTCACTGCCAAGCAAATTAATACTGTGCATGACTCTGTCATTTTCTTTCACCATTTTTCAGGAAGGAAGCAAAGAACATCAGGAGAATTTATAAGAATGATTTCAGGGTAATCAGTTTTAATGTAAAACAGTGTACTAGAACCTTACCACAAGGTTCAATCAACACTTACAGACTTTTTATACTCTTACTAAAATGGAAGCTCTTACTCTATTATACTTTCAGTGCTGTGTCTCTTGAGCCTAAAGGAATATGATGATGACTACAAAGGAATAACATTACTTTGCACTTGTCACAAAGCTAAGCAATTTTTCAGTGTTTGCATTCAACATGCATTTAAATGGTATTATATGCATCAGCTGGTGAGCAGAGAATAAATCGATACAGACTGATGCATCAGATACTTCAGGAGGATAACAGTCCTGTTCGTATATTGGACAGTTAAACTACAGACTGGATGCAACCAAGTGGGATGAGTCTTTGGACAGACAGAAAAATGCACCTTCCAGGTCTCAGCTGTTGAAAGGGAATTATCTAAATGGACAGCAGGCAGGGCTACCTGGCGCTGGTTTATATAATAATTCAGGTTGGCAGTGTTGAGTCGCTGACACCAATGGCATTCAAGTGTTTCGGGCAGTTGATGTGCCAAAAACTTCTCTCACCCCTCACAAGGCGAATCAATGAAGGGACTCCCAATGCCATCACTACTATTGACTTATCAGATAATTTAAGATCCCACTGTCTTCCTCCTCAATAGAACACTGCCTGCTCTCTTACCCTTTTACAGCAGCGTTAGTGAAATGTCCAGCATCCCACGGGAAAACCTGTTGTCTTTAATTATTGAGTTTTACAAGGTACTCCTCCAAACTATTCAATAGGATTGCAGGTGATGATGTAAGAAAAAAAATAAGCCCTGGTCTCACACAAGACTCTCTTCCTGCAGTAGCTCTTTCCTCAGATTTTCTGAGCAATCGGTTCTCATACTGTTCAGCCTCTTCCTTTAAATAACATCACGTGTGATTCTCCTGTTCAACAATGTTTTCATGGATCTGAATTTTTGTTGGAAACTGACAAGTGAAGCTTCTGGGGGTAAAAGCTAGGGGGCACTCCTCCCCTTCTTCTATCATTCAATTGTAGATAATTTCCTTCGGTCTTTTTACGCCATATCCATGCTTACGCGCATGTCTGACGTTTTGAGTTCCCTCCTCCTCTTTCTTTTGTGTTGCCTCTGCACCCAGGTTCTCTCTGGGGGGTCAGTGAAGCTCACTGCCCCAAACTCAGGCTGGCAGCGTCACCTTGACCCCTCCTGGGGAGGTTCCCTCAGCGTGAGCCAGAGGGGACCCCCGGCCACACTGTTCTCAGCAGCTCTAACCTAATAATTCTCTCCCTCTTGGGCCCCTGAGGGCCCGGCCCAGTCGTGAGTCAGGGGACTCCTGTCCCTCCCTTCTCAAGCAGCTGCTCTCTTCATTCTCCACCCCTGGGGCAGCGCCTCTCAAAGTGACCCCTCCAGTTAAGGGGTTCTTCCTCCTTCCCCTTGAGGGCTTTGTTCCCAGTCGTGAGGCAGCGCCTCTCAATGCGACTCTCAGCGAGTCAGGGGTGTTTACCACTGGCTACCCTGCACAGTCACGGTGCTTCTTTTCTGTACCTTACTAACCGCTGCTTCTCCCCTTGAATGTCATGTGGCATCATGATCAACTTACTTTAGATGTGACAGATTTGGATTCCTGGACAAAACCACAAAACCGGCCCAAGTTGAAGTAGTTCTACCACTATTTCCAGAACCTGCTTAACGTGCATTTCAGACCCAGTTTAGCCTTGAGTGAATTACTCATTTTTTCTCCAGCCAATTATGAATGCGAGTATGGATAAATATTTCAGCAGAATGGAGATAAATGTAACGTATATTAAACACAAATACAATGACTACATAAACAACTCAAGCCCAGAAGGCTATAATTTGTTAAACTAGGATCTAATAAAGACTCAGTTACAGCTAAATAAATGGAGACAGCTGAAAATCATGGAACCCTAAATATACTGCTATTTGTACTAAAACCTGAAAATTCAAATACCTGGCCTTAATCTTCAGTGTGCATTGGGCATCTCATTTACACAAAGTGCTGCAATAGATTCACTGAAAGGAGAACTTATTCTGCTACTCAAACATCTCCTGCAAGGGCCATGTCAATATGAGCTGGCATTGATGTTACTGATTAAACCTATAAAGCTTACCTGCAAAACTGAGCTCACCTCATAAAAGGAGGTTATACTGCACCGAAACCAAGAACTGTCGAGTCAGAGGGAATGGCCACAGTTCCATTCAACAAAGTAGCTCATTTCACTGTCACAAAGGAGGACCAGCGCTCAATACTATCTCCTCATACGCTGTCAGTTTGAACTAGACATGTGGGGATTGCATTGAGATTAAGGGGCTGCTGTAAAGTTCAGTGAAACAATACTGTGCTGTACATCCTTCATGGAGCTAAAGAGATATAAAAAGTCTTGCAGACACTTTTAACAAGTCTTTGAAGACTATGCCAAGGGGCCATTTCAATTAACTTTATGGTGGCTGTGAAGAAAGCAAAAATAATTCAACCCAAGAGCATCGCTTGCTTGGATTTTATTTTAAAAAAGGACGCAGAAGCATAAGAGATATTTCAATGACAAAGTGCTATGCTGTCCACAGAGGATCTCTTAATAGCACTGCTACAATCACTCTGCTCTTCAGAACATCAGAAAGGTTTCAGAGCGGAATGAGCCCCTGAATCCTCAGTTTGCACTTAATCCCTAGTGGCTCAATGATCTCAATGATCTCTCTTGTTTAATCTCCAAGATTCAGCTGTACGAAGTTGACTTTATTTATTATTTTCTTTCTCCTTTTTATATGTACAAAAATTCCTTACATTTCTCCATTCTTTCCTGCATGGTTAGCAATTAGCAATGACAAAATCAGATGGGTATAATAAAATGTGATTGGCAAAACTAAAAATGTACCACGTTTTCCTCACTGAGCCTTACCCGTAGCTCACTAGTATGTAGGAAGATCAAACATGAAGATTTAACAATGAGTACTGATTATACATCTTCCACAGATTTGATTTGCATTGACTGCATTGATTTGGTCTTGAAACTAATTACACCCAACGAATTCACAACAATCTGCATCTAAATCTAAAGTAATTATCTTCCACAAAATGGAGTGTGAATGTCACCAACAAGCTACACAGCCATTCTGATGAAACAGATTGTCTCAGATCCTTCAAGAAATGTCAGGGTGCAATCCCTTTAAACAAGAAGCCATCATGCAACCAAACACACAAAGCAGATGGAATAGCCTTCTATTGTCTTTATATCCTACTGCTTTCAGCCTTCTCATACTGTACTGTATTTAGGCATGCACCAGCACTGAAAATGAGATTCATGCTGCTTTTGGACATAAATGACATTGTTAACCTTAGTTAAGGTTCTTCCAGGAGAAGATGAAGCTAAAACACCTCATTTGTAATATATGACATGTGCTTTGTCAGAAGACACAGTATTACATCATGATTAATGACCTTTAATTATTAATTGTCTTTAAATTAACTAGGATAGATTTCATTATCTTGCAATTAACCCTCTGGATTATAGCCCACAAATGTGCTGTAATTTACTGTAAGTCAGCAAACTTTCAATATTTTCCAGAACACAAAAGTTCACAGCTTTCATGTTGTATATAAGTATAAAAGCAAGGTCAGTCTTTGGAAAGATCACCATTTTTTTCTTACTAAACCATCAGCCTTCCTTTTGGTGTATGTTGAAATATGCATGCTACCACAGAGGATTACAGCGCAGGCAAAGGATTCTACATCAGAAATGCTCTTTACTACCAGTGTCTGAATCTCAAATTGATCAGGGTATATACAACTGGGATGCAGAAAACTCAGAAAGAGGAAAATCAAAATGATCCATATCCCTGAGCTAGGCATCGGAGAACCACCAAGAGTTCAGAGAATTAATAACAAGATAGCCAAATGTATCTAAATATCTCAATATCCCAATTCTAAAACAGAAGCAGTTTAATACAGTCTGGGGACCTCATTAGCATGAATCTGATAGCCAGTGAATTAAGTACATACAGTACCTGACAAAGCTACAGATTTCAGATCTGCGACGCTACACTAATTCCCATTAACCTTCAACAGATTTTTCGCACAGATCCACAGTGAGAGTTTTTTAATTAAAACTAAAAATATTGAAATTATTTAATCAATTAACCCATTCCTCATGACATCTGCTCATTTTATTGTGCTCTGTGAGGGGTCAGAGCAGACAGACTATCAGACAACACTTTGCGCTGTGGCAACAATTCCTAACTAGTGGCTCTAATGACTCCTGTCAAATTGAGATACGCTTATAGCACTGTAACACACAGACAGTATATTTGATCAACACAATGTCTTATCTAACATATTCTCTATGGCATTACGTTCTAATACCCTGATAGTACTTCTTTAAGCAATGGGGGACTTCATCTTTTTTTAGAAATGCAGTTTAAGAATTACCATCCAAATATTAAACAGACAGAACTGCCCGCATTATGATATATAACTTCCCAGATCCAAAGAAAAAAAAAAGCTTTTCAGAAAAGATGCATTGGTGGATCAGAAACATTTTTTCTTCCAAAGGCAGTTCTTATTTCATATTTCAAATCATGCCATAGCCCATGGATTCTGTACAAAAATGTCCTCTATTAGTAGCAGCTGTTGCTTGGTTTTATTTTGCATGAATGCTGCTGTCCAGAGGCAGCTGACTCGATATCTAGAGAGATTAAGGCAATAAAAAACACTTTTTAATCCTCTGTGAGTTTGCATCAGCACATCCCTTTTAATAATCTCTGCTGCCACTGCAGGTAATAATTTAAGCACTTGGATGAAAATGTGACTGATAAAGCATAACTGGCCCATTGAAAAAAAAGTCATGCCATTGATCTTTGAGCAGATACAGAGACTATGAGCAGAACTAACACAATTAAATGCAAGCTCCAGAGAAAGAAACATCCAGTGCTGGAAATAAGAGATCAGGAAAATGCTGTTTTTTGCATGAAGGTTTATGAAGATGCAGTATAGATAGTGCAGCATTCAGAGATGTAAATAGAATTTGCACAACATTTTAGCATTGTTTCAAGTTTTTTAACAAGGGAAAGCTACTGGGGACATTTTGGGGTCGTTCTCTGCAAATATCTGAGAATAAACAAAATCCAAGTCAGTAAGACAAAACACAATGAATCAAGCCATCATCATTAACAGACATCTTACAAGATTTACATCACTTAATGCATAAACCTCTCAGGATTATGAAAAATGATTAATCTTTTGACAAGAGTGTATTTTATAGAGATGAGGGAGGGATGAAATAAACATTGACAAGTGCTGCTGGTGATTCACTGATAGAAGCCTGTTATAAAACTGTAATGCCTGTAATAAAACATTTCTTAACATTTTGACAACCCTGAGAGTATCTTCCCTTAAAACAATCTTTCCAAAACTGCAGACACAAAAAGCAAGATGTGAACAGAATAGTCTCATTGTTTCCTGGTTAGGACCATATAGCCCAGACCACACAATCTCCAGCTTTCAAAGGATAGGGGTAAGAGTTTATAGTATGAGGAATTATGCGATTTGTAGGTTAGGTTAAACATTATTTTGTGCAATGAATAAGTTACTCTTTTGAACAGTGTCTCTTACTCGATATGAAATGCCTTTTTCCCCACTTTGTAATACTGCAACTGCATAACATTATATATATCTCAAGAAACAGCCTTCCTTCTCTTTAGGAACTTATATTAGAGATTCAAAAAAGTTTTGTGGGTTAAAGCAGTGGTATATTTGATATTGCCAAAGTCATTTTTCTGTGTTCCTGAGAGATGGCAAAAGGTGCCTTTTTCTGTCGGTTGTGATGAGGTTTTCTTTGATGGGGGCCACTGTTACTGTCAGATCCCCTCTGGTTTCTGCCATGATTCATTTGTACATTGGCTCTGAAGTCCCGTCAGAAGGGAAGAGTCCTCTGTCACTGTCAGCTAATGGACACACAGCCCTCAGGCTATCCAGTACTACAGGACAACAACATGCTGGTGTCAGGAGCCAGGCCAGACTACAGCCCAGACAGCATCTTGCTTTACTGACACATCTCTCAGGCTTGATCATTACTGTTCCCTCTACTCCTTGAACAGTAAGCTGGGCTCAGCTGCAGTGCTCTGAAATACCTTTGGGCATTTTATTATATTGTCCAAAACAAGGGTTAAAAACAGAAATCGAGGCAGAGCCAGGAGTGCACAGCCTGCAAAAAAGTACAAGAAAGTTTTGCAAAGCAATCTCTAAGAATTAGTTTAAGACAATGCTAAAGGGGGAGGCACAGTGGTGCAACCTATTAACATTGCAGTATTGCGCTGGTGCCCTGGGTTTAATTCCAGACCTGGGGTGTTGTCTGCGTAGAGTTTGTGTGTTCTCCTTGCATTTGCATGGGTTTCCTCCAGGTGATCCTGTTTCCTCCCTCAGTGCAAAAACGTACTGTTAGGTTAATTGGCTTCTGGGAAAATATGCCCTGTGTGTGTGTCTATGCATTGCGTATGTCTGCCCTGCAATGGACTGGGGTCCCGTCCCGGGTGTACCCTGTTGTTTGCAGGACAGACCCCAGCTCCCCGTGACGCTGAACTGGATGAAGCAGTTAGGACGTGGCTGGATGGCCAATGCTCACAGTCACAGTCACTCAACTGTTTGGTGGCTCTGACCTTGATAGGCCCTACGCTTTTGCACTTTATACTCATCTCCGTGGAGAATTATTCAAATGAAGTAGCTGTGAAAGGAATGATGAGGGGGTGAGGTCTGCAAAATTACAACAACAGGTCTGGATCTATTTCTATTATGTGACTCCCTGGAAAAGATTGAGCTTTTTTCCCATCCAGGCGTAAACCATTTTCTTATATTGATTACTGATTGATTCCTGCCTCTTGCAAGACATTGACTGTCTTTTTCCCCATCTTTATATCTGATCATGCTCTAATTCTTCATGAGTTTAACAAAGAAATGACTGGAGCTACATGCTGGTATTTTAACATTTTTGCTTAGCCGTGATAACGTCCTATAATATATATCACTTAGGTTTTGAAAGATATTTTTAAAGACAAAGAACTCTATTCAATTCTTATCTCTTTTGTTGGCCTCTGCAGGCTTTATATAGGATTTAAATACTTGGTAGCAGTCTAGGGTTTTCAGGTTGGTCAGGACATAGGTCTTAGAGACACCTTGTTTGTAAGTTTGTAAACAGCGTAACTTGTACAGTATGTTTTACATTTGTGTTGTGTGTCATTATTAATAAATAATTGCTAAACCTGAAGAAGGCTCCACAGCCAAAACATTGTGTTTTCTTTCGTCTCTTTCAGCATGGAATAAACCTATTACTTGTTCTTTTGCAGCCTACGCATGCTGACGCAGCTACACACCTGAATTGCTAAACCCAATATGTCTGACATATTATTCTTTTCATCAAAACTGTGCCAGAGAACAAAGTACTCAGATGCCTCTAATTATACCCAAACTTTGGAGACATTTTTGGAAAAACCTTTAAAATATAGGTGATTATTTAACTTACTAATTGATTAATCCACCTATTTCTGATATTGGCCAACATGGTACATACAGGTTTTCTTCGTGAAAATTTGTTATACGACCCCAAAACATACCGAAGGAGAGAGTGTGAGCCTGGTTCAGACACAATTTGTCAAAATAGCCTGGGAATGTCAAAATGATGTAAGCTTCCATTCTGTTGGAAGATCTGTCCAACGTGCCTGGTCAATCTTATCCCATGTCAGCTCATGATAATATGATGCACTCAATCTCATTAGGCCACTTGTGAAAGATTTTTTTAAATGGGATTATTAGGTACACATCTTTCTTACATATTCATGCCGAGATCCGTTCTACTTTAAGATGGCCTTTCGGAGAAGAGTGGGATTGTTACATAATTTACTACAATGTTTTCCCTGACATTGTTAATAATAAAACATCTGCTGCAATTAAGTTATTTAACTAAAGAGCTACTGAGAATTTGTCTCGATTCTGTTTTCTTTTCTTCATTTCGAATGTGATAAGCTTGCCGAGGCCTAGTATCAGTGCGATAAGCTATCAAAATGACAAGCATCCCTAGGGACGTCCACACACAGGATTTTCTTTTAAACCAACTCAACATAAGCACTTGCTAATTTAATTGATTTATGCCCTGAAGTCAATGCCTGAGCCATGGGTTGTATAATCAGTTATTACATATTTTGTTTCTGCCTGGTTAGTATGTCCATGGATTAAAAGTCAGAATAAGGTGATTATTTCATACTCAACTAGATTTTCCTATGCTAAGGAAGCAATCTCTCTAATTTAAAAAAGTCTTGTCAATCAATATGCTTTTGACATTTTGACCTTGCTTATACAGCTGTTTAACTGATACCTGTCTTTCTCTTTCAGCCCACAATGTTTCATCTGCAATATTGTGCATTGACACAAAAAAAGAAGGTGGTTTTTTTTCTAAAAAAACTGCTTGTGTGTTCAGATTCATCATATCCTTTGGGGAATTTAGCAAATTCATATTTCAAAAACGAGTCACAAAAGACAGGAAAAGGGAACTTAACATTTTAATGATAATCATAAAAATGTCTGCCATCAGCAGAGTCCCACAGAGCCTCATATGAACCACATCTACGAGGTAAAATAATTTCTGTGCTGTATTAGTCCACACCAATGGCACAATAAGCTGCTTTACTGCCTTTTATAAAGCAGACCTGACTGACCTTGGACTTGTAGACAGTCATTCCCTTATCGCATCCACTTAGGAGGCAATTTCTTATCATAATCAAAATCAAATCTATGAAAAACACCCCTGAGACCCTTACTTGTCACTTAGAACCTACGTAATCTGATCTAGGCACTTCCTACATCTCTTCTCACTCTTGATTAGTAGCAGTGTAAAAACCGCCTGTCAAAAAGAGCCCTAATCCAGTTTAGCTGCTACCCCAAAGGTGATCATCACCTCTCACTTCTTCATGCCTGCTTGGCACTTTGTGGCCATGGCGTTTTCACTTCAGTAGTGCTGAGGTATCAGTGGCTAAGGAGGGAGATGGGATGTTAACCCTCGTCTTTCAATAAGATGGAAACTGAGCCCCACAACCTGCTACTGTCTGCACCCTTCCCCATTCAACTTGAGATGCTACACCTGGTTCCTGATGACACTACAGCTGTCTCTCCTGTAACTCACTAGTCTTCCCCTGCAGGGCAATACAGGTCTGCATTTTCCCAGGAAGAAAAAAGAAGTCCCAGCTTCCAACGTGAACATGTTGCATTGGACAACTTTTCTCACTCACCTCCATCAGCTCTCCAAATTTAGTAAATGTTTGTTTGGAATGGTCAAAAGCCAATTTTGGTAGATCATTAAAATTCTAATTAACGTGACAAGATAACGAATATACAGAGATAGCATACTTATTATTCCAATGCTTGGAGCTAACTTGCCTGGCAGAGGAAATCAGAGCACTGGCAATAAGGTCAAAGCAAACAACCCCCCTCACCAGTGAGGAATGACCCAGGGAGGCTGCTGAAAGGGTGAAGATGGGATGGAAAGAAGATGTACACATAGGCAGCTCAGCAGGCAAAATATTTAGACTGAAATGTGAGATTACAATTTCACCTCCTCCCGAACTTTTGTTTAGCAATTCCATTTGGCAGCCATGTTGCTAAATAGCTCTATTTCTTTACCTCAAGCCCTTTTAGTCTGATTCATCCATCATCAGCGGTGCTCAACGAACAAAACAATGGCTTTAACATTATCCAATCAAATGGCAAACCAACATGTGGTGCAAACACTACACCAGTAAGGCACTGAAATTGAATACTTCAATTTGTGAATGTGTAAACCTGACACCTTATACTTATTCTCCTGTCCCTGTTTAAGTATATTTTGTCTTCGTTATAAGATTGCAGTGGAAGAGAATTGTTAAACGTGAAGGCAAAGCAGCTTGTGAAGAAATTAACGGTGGCATTCTGTTTATTTTACACAACTTTTTTCAGAGCCATCCAATATTTTCTGTTTCCCCCAAGGAGAGCTTGATTTCTATTATTTCTTGGAAGAAATGGAACATGCTCATGGAACAGAGCAGACAGGGCACCTGTTCAAAACCACAGCTGACTGCTTTCGGAGAAATGGTTTTGTATAAGAAGATATGCAATGTGCATGCAAAATGCACCTCTGAATGGAAAAAATGGAACAGGACAAGAATAAATGCGAGAATAAAGACTAATACCTATGTGTCAAACAAATTAAACCTCAAACAGTGCGCACACTGTAGGAAACTGGCAAGGAATAGGAGCCTCTAGGTTTTTGCTGGTGTCAGAGGGGCCCATGGGGTCCTCAAAGACAGTCAAGGGGATCTTTCAGAAAAAGGCTGGTTGCAACAGAGAGTCCTGCCACAGCTGTCACTCCAGTGAGTTAGGATTCACAGTCTACTTTTAAAGGGCTGCTGTGCTCTATATTGTAAATCGCCACTGATTGCTCTTTTTTCTCCTTAATGTTTATACCCCGTGCTTTTTATTGGCTTGATCACATTTTGGTGGTCAGTTTTTAATGACCCAGAAAAATATTGAAGCTTAACAGAATATCTAAATTGATATCAAAATATCTAAATCTAAATTTAATTAAAGAATTAAACGTCTAAGCTTGACAGAGCGCATTCAAATTGTTCTTACCAAAGTGAGTTGTTCTTCCCCGGTGAGGTCTCTCACAGAAAGATGTACACATAGGACTCAGTGGCCACTAAGTACTGACTAACCACTGAATGATGACAGCATTCCAGTTATTACACTGTATTTTGATATAGTGTTGTATTTTCATTTATGAATTGCATGCACAGACAGTCCCTATTTAAAACAATCTCTAAAAAAAGGACCCACCCATTCAGACTCAAAATGCAGAGTTATGTGTGGCACAGTTTGTCTCAACGTCTTTGAATAACCTCAGTAAATGGGACAGGACACACATGCAGAATTATATTTTTTACAAGGCAAATGGAAAATCTATGAAGAACGGAGCACCATCATAAGTCACAACAAAAGTCAAATGAAAACCATAGCAGATCAATAAACAGGCTGGCATCTGTCTTCGTCAGAGCTGATTAATCTTATGGTCAACTGCTTCAATTAGCCCCCTGTAAGAAGGGCAGATGTTGTCAGGCTGCTAGCTAGAGGACAACCTTCATTCTTCCATGGAGGAAGGGGCTTGGAGGGACAGTATTGTAGGACAGTTATGAGACCATTTGTTAGAAATAATACAACTCAATAAAGACAACAGACATATATTGGAAGTACATTATCTAATCAATCAAATCAATCTCCTGCTCTCTCCATCCTATCAAAGCATCTGTCACCTGTCCTTGGATTTACTGCGTGTGCTTCTTCGTTGGCTTTTCCACTCAACGTTGGTATTCCAGCCCTTTCCACACTGACTGTCATAACCCTGATTATTAGATCAGCTTCATTAGCTGCACATCAGAATGCATGAACCTGCTGTCAAGGCGGAAACCTTCTTTTCAGGTTTAATCAGAAAACGGGGAGAATGGATGCTTGTTTGCTTTCTTCTTTCTCGCCTGAAAGTACAGCACAAAAAAGGCTTGCTTTTTATATTCCTATTTGCTCTGATTGAGCCCAGATGTCCGTACACAAGAGGGAGTCTTACAGATCTTCAGATATAGAACACACTCAAAACGCACTCATGAGATGAAATGAAAAACCAAGGATAATCATACAATTCTTCAAATAAGAGCACATCTATAATTATCATGCACCGCATAATTAACAAAACATACACAGGTGAAGACACGCTTATCGAAAAAACATCAGTATTCCATGTTTTCCCCAGGGTACTCAGTTGAAAAATGCAGAAGGGTTCACCTTGTGTTTCTCTTGCAGGAACAGATCCTAGGGATTTGTTTTAATCTCGTTTTTACATCAGGAACTGCTTGTGTTACTGCGCCAAAAAATCTTAAGCAGTGATCTCTTCAGAACAACTTCAGATAACTCATCCGCGTGTGTTTGATCAGGAAAAGGGATGTATTGGCAGGTTTATATCGTTTATCATCAACAAAGACCTTTCTCATTTTTCCTGATCACCTAATAGTATAAAAATATTCCAAATGTTTAAAAATATGCAGAGGTTGTACAGCTGGTGTTGCTAAGCTTGGTCATAGAGATCCATACACCTATTAGTTGTTGTTTCAGTCAGGTTTTTAGTTACACCATTGAATTTGTAATTGAACTGATTCATCTGAAGTGTGTGACTCTTTTCAGATTTTAAGTCTGCTGGAGGTCACCTTTTATCTACTGCATTTTGCAATTAAAATCAAATCCCAAACTCTTGAGTCAAAGAGATACTTTCAAATGTTACGTACAATCAAGCATCTTACTAATTTGATTAAAGCTTCAATTAGGTTTTTTAAGCTCAGCTGGAATGAAAGCCTTCAGGTGCGTTAGCCTCCTGGGCTAGGACTGGGAACAGTGTACTTTGTCTCATAATTCAGAACCATACAGAACCATTTCCCAAGGGGAATCTAGTGATCCACACTTTCTAACAAGGCCTGGCTCTTCAAAAACACCCACATTTCTTACTGTGCTCAGGAGGAGTGCATTTATCATGGGTCATGAAAGAATCCAGGTATCCACATTCTGTAATGGAACAATACCAGTCTCAAACTATGGCCCTTTACAAAGTTTGTCTCCCAAAAAGCCGTGTGTTCCTGAACATTTGTAGCCAAAGAAAGAAATCCCCAAGAAGTCAAGAAATAAATGAGAAAGGAATAAGGGAAAGATAAAAGTTAAAGATGCTGTCATCATTAACTGGCGGTAGAGCAGGAGCCAGGACTAGTTTAGAGGAGAAATGAGAAGGCAGTTTCTCTTTTGTGAGTCATTGCTATATATTTTTTTTCAATCCAGGCCCTGTCTGCACCTTATCAGTATTGTGTTATTATGCAAATTGATTTTTCTCCGTCCTTTAAACAAGTGGCCAACCAGAACGGGGGAGGAATAATCATCGGCTGTACTTTTTCAGAACAAGGTGTCAATCTAAGCTCAAAGGCATCAGCTCATTTAGCATCGCAAAACAGCTGTGATTGCTTACAATCTCCCCACGCTGCCACCCTGTTCTGTTTGACGCAGAAGGCACACACCTTTCTGCCCTCCGGTACTCAAGCTTCATTTACTTGATTCAAGCGGCCATGGCAGCATGGGGGGGCTATACAAACAATCTCATTTCAGCATCTCCAATTAAGGATGCATTAGCTAATGGGGCGGACTCCCACCCAGGCATGGTTTTGTAATGGAAAAATGTGTGCAGTAAAACAATGCAAAAAGCAAAAAGCTGATCCGGGGCGTCACAGTGGAGTGATTAACACGGCTTCTTTGCAGTGCTGGAGCCCTGGGTTCAATTCCGAGGGTGCTACCTGTGTTTGCAGAGGTTTCCTTTGGGTGCTCTGGTTTCCTCCCACACTCGGATAAGACATAGTGGTGTGATGGTGTGTGTGTGTGTGTGTCTGTGTGTGTCCTGTGATGAACTGACATGCCCTCCAGTGTGTATCTCGTTGATAACATTGACCACTATTGAACTGATATGTCTGCCAAAATGCCAAGCAGTAAGTAGGTTTATATTATATGATGTACAGTTTGTGGCTTAATTTAAACCAGAGTTTTTACTAAGTATGACACTTCGGTATACCCTGTTTTTAGCCCCTCTAATCAATGGATCCATAATCCAATCAATGTTGAAGTAATTTGCCTTTTTATCAGTTTATTATGTGCTGTTGAGTCTGATTTCTGTCCATAATTAACTATGCACAAGACGATCTATCTTAGAGCAACATAGTAAGGTCCCAGTGGGCGGTGCAGTGGCTCTGTGGCTAAGGATCTGCGCTCATGGCTAAAATGTTGCTGGTTCAAATCCTGCGGTTGGCAGAGGAATCCTACTCCACTGGGCCCCTGAGCAAGGCCCCTAACCCCAGCTGCTCCAGGGGCGCTGTACAATGGCTGACCCTGCGCTCTAAGCCTAAGCTTCTCTCTGTCTGTGTGTCTGTGTGTTTCATGGAGAGCAAGCTGGGGTATGCGAAAAGATAAATTCTTAATGCAAAAAATTGTATATGGCTAATAAAGTGATCTTATCTTGAAGTACTGTATGTTACTTTCAAGAGCTGAATTCTTCCTGGAGAATTTTCACTTTTTGTTGAAGAGCCAGAAACCAAATGGCCAACAAATTGAAAAGAATCACAACCATTAAGATTTGACAGAAGGAGAAACTAGAACTCTAGCATGATGTACAGTATGTGATGCAGTAGTGTCATATGGCTCACCTGAAGTCTAGCTCTATAGAACGGCTCTATGTTTTTGATTCAGTGAGTTAACACAAGTGCACCCCCAAATAATGCGAACCCCACTATCGCAAAGATATTTTACCACACACTGGTACACAGCATCTGTGGGTTGTTTCCACTGCAGTAGTATTAGCAAGGAACAAATATTATGCATTTTGATCCAGCAAAATTACTTCAATGGATTTTTTTTTACAAAACTGCTTGGGGGGATATACTTTACTCACACAGACAGGAAAAGAGTACCCTGTCCCATCTAAGATGACTGTTTACATGTGGGAATCTTGGATTTTGAGGGCAAGGGCACCAAAAAGTAGACAAAGTTTTAGAGAAAAAATACACAAACATTTATGTATTATTTTATGCCACATTATTACAAATTCCTTGCATATATACTGAGCTTTATACCCCCCAATGGATTTTATTTTGTATATGTACTTCACTTTAAAATGTACATACTTAAAATATACTTTTATTTTAGTATAATTTTAACAAAGCAATAATATTGGCAAAAATGGTCATTTCTGCAGCCTGACCATTCCTTTGCAACCTAAGCCTATTTGTGATCAAATATGACTTCTCAGTGCTTCCTGCTGGCCATGACAGTAAGTTAGACCAGAGTAGAGGCTCATGGGTAAAAGCCCTTGACTAACAAACATGGTGAATTCTGATTGGCTGTTGAGAAATGTGATGTCTGTACATATAACCCAAAGATGCACTTAACCTCCACGTGCTCTTCACAACAGTTACTCCTGTTGTGAAACTCTGTCACAGACAGCTATCCTTTCTATCAGACACCCTGCATTACAGAATATTAATCTGTCTGTAACCTTTGTTAACCCCTGAGATATAATTCCAGAGGATCTAATGGAGTCAGAAACCATTCATTTTGGTATTGAGAGTGTTGAAATGAGTGGGAGCTACAGTAAATCTTCCACTCCATCATGATTAAAAAGAGATTGCTCTCAAAAGAGTGAGGAGGTTCTAGAATGTTTTCCTAGTTTTTAATGACTTATCATTGTGACACAGACATTCAGTAGCCTTGCCCAGTGACCTCTATGCCTCCCACAATGCAGTTTTTCTGAGCTCAGTACTTTTGAAGTCTGCTAGAGCTAGAGATAGGCAGGTTATGTAACACTCTTTGTGTATCCTGTAGAATTATAATAATATGACTTTCCAAGCAAAAGGATACTGTACATAGAGATAAATAAGAAAAAAGAAAAAATACAATTAAAGTAAATAAAATGAAATAAGAACATACTACCTTACCCATACTACACAATCAAATCCTTTACTTGACTTAATATGTTGAACAATTTAACAGTTCCCAGTTCTTAAACAGGCTGAAGTGTGAATTTTAACTGTTGCATCTCATAAGTAAAACAAAAGCCCATATGTTGGAGTAAAAAAAAACACCTGAACAAATTCCAATCAAGCAACTTGTTAGTTGTAATAAGGTTTCAATAATTCACAAAATGACACTCGGCTGGAATGACAGCAGCAGCTGTGTGGAACTGGAATGCAATCAACTCTTTAACACCTGACACAACCTAGCCTGGACTTAGTTCACGTAGCCCAATTCTCCTCTCGGCCTTTTTCAGAAGGTTTAGAGGAATCCGGCAGACAGGCTCCTCATGCAATCAGACGTTTTCAGCTGTGTTGGGTGAGTGGGTGACTTTCTTCTGCTAAATGTTTGACCCTGCGCAGCTTTACTGACTCTGGTACACACTGGCAAATAAAGAAATGCTCTCTGCCATGGGGAGTGTCAAGTCATACTGCCCTTGGCATATTACAGCCTCAAGCTGGTGCACTGTGGCAGCACAGCAGGCGATGTGTCCTACTGTGTCTCCCTCAGGCTGGCGGAGTGCTGTTTCAGCAGCAGACACTGCAAAGGCTTTGTTCCTTCTTCAAAAGGGATATGGACTGAAGCTGGGATGTGCCAATACTTTTTTATTTGGGAGTATGAGTGTGCTAGGCAGAGGATCAGAGATTTTCTCGAAGGGTCTTGGGTCTCTGAGCCACACAAAAAAAACCCGAAAGGGGGCAGGGATGCAGATGATGAAGGAAGGTGGGGAGGGAAGGCCCATCACAGGTCACACATGGCAGAGGTCACCCAACGATGATGGCAGCTATGAGAACGTGGCTGGCCACGGTTTCAGGAAACAATGCCCACATTCAGAGCTTGGCTGAGACACTGACTGCCAATGGCTGCAGCAAATCCAGTGAAAATAATGGATTATTGCTGGAGTAATTGTCCCTGTTTGTCAGGGAACTTGATGCAGCACAACAGTTTTTCTACTCCACTTAAAATGGAAAGGATGAGGGGAGAGGATTGAAAATTAAAATGCTGCAATGCCTCAAAGGCTGGGAATCAATAAATACACGCGACACAATACATGCAGTAAATGCAGATTTCGATGTGACTAGCTTATTTTGTTTTGGCACAAACCTGAGCTACAATCAAACAGTTCTACCTTTATGAATGTCAAATTAATTGTACATATGTGAACCATGAAAATTATACATATGTGAACCATGAAAATTATACATATGTAAACTTTGAAAAGTCACAGAAGGCATTTGTATGAGCTTCTCCACAAATGTAACAGAGCTGTATTCCAGCACATACTCCCCCTCCTCCCTCTCCCTCCTTCTCCAATCCAAACCTTTGTGTCTTATACATAAAATTACAGCTCAGGAGAAATTAAAAACAACTCAGATGCGAGTCTTGGAGTTTTGCTATGCATCTCTTGATTATTTCTTGAATTTATGTATGAGATTTAACTCCACTTAGAACTCGGATCGATAAAACCCAAACAACAACAGAAAAATGAGGCTATTGATTTAAGGAAACAGCCGATACCATTCATAAATGTCTTCCAAAACAGTGGCCATTATTTCTGGACAAACAAGGCCCTCTGTCAAATGTATTAATCCAACCGAAATTTCACGCACTCTTCTTTTACAAAATAGAAGATGTGGGGTTTACAAGGCAGATATATGAGCATTCTTTAGCCGTAGCTGTTGGAGCTCATACAGTAAGTCACTGTCATTAAGTGGTCTCCAGGGCTAGTGCCAAGGTGGTGGTTATACATGTTTTTCTAGTTCTGATCATTGTTCACTTTTTGTTTACAACTGAGCAACATATTAAGAACTTGCAATTCAGGATTATAACAAATTCCCACTACTTACATCAGAATTAAATTTGCCACCAACCTTGAAAGTACTGTGGGGGAAAAAAAAACTTTCATTGGCTGTTTAACCTGTGGTACTTTTACCCTGTTGGAAATGGCAAATATGGTTCTGTTACTACAGTGCAGAAAGGCAATTTGTTCCTTTTGAGTAGATTTACAACAGAAAAGGGTTTTCTGTTTTAATCAACATGAAATGAACTCAAACTGAGTTTCACAAAGAAGAGAAAATGACAGAGAAAACAAACCAGTGCAACATCAGTGTCACAGTGTGTTACACACGCATACAGGTAAGAATATAGCAGACATTTTTGAAAAAGTGTCCAAAGCAAACCAGATCTGCCTTCAAGGCAGTTTTGCCTTTTACTCATTGTGAATCTACAATCTTAAGCTCCAGAGCTTTTGGCAAGGAAGCCTTAGGTGACCCCGACGTAATGATTAAGATAATGCTAATCATGTCTTGATTCTTCAGATGGGGAGAAGATGCTAGTTAACTTTTTCCCCAGAGGCAAATCCTATTTATTAATGCAAAGGGACTCAATGTATTCAAGTTCTGAAGAGAAATATTAATTCCAAGTACAAAATGTGCAGTAAACTAACCTCACAAACTAATCATGTTTACTGTATATGTTCATATAACTTGAACATATCTACTGCTGCAACACATCAACAAATAACTCATGTGTGAACATATGTTGCAGCACTAGATCCAGTGTTATCTTTATATAGTCTATGAGATTATGTAAAACGCACAATTGTTGGTACTTCAATCACTACTTACTACATACATGACACCGGATTGCCACATTTTACAAAAATGTGAAAATATAGGACAAACCTCCTGTATTCATAATTCTTTTTATTTTTGTATCATTACTATGACATGAAGTGCTACCTCTACATACAAGAGGTAAAGAAACTTTTTTAATGGTTATGTTTGAACAAGTGAAATAACAGAGAACTGTATTTTATATGGTACCTTTAAAAGCAGTCATCACCAAGTAAGAGAAATTAAACAGTAATTAAATGCACCCCCTTCCAGCGTCTGTTTTATGAGTGAAGAGACTTACTCGTCCCCAATATTGTATTATTTATTTCCACAGCTGGTGCAATTTTCAAAAATCTCAGATTGTTAAGGGATATCTGTCATGCATCTTCTTTAAAGATCTGCAGACGGTCTTTTCTGGGAGGTGGGCATTGTAAAACCTCTCATGACTGGTCACAAACTCCCAAGCGATGTTATACAGAGAAGAGGTCGTCCTTATTTCACACAGCTGGCCGCCCGAGGATGTCCATTTCAGATATCGCACAACAGAGTCTCGGAATCTCAAAGTAATTCATCCTATCGCACACAGACACCTGTAAGTCATTACAGGTTATTAGCCAGGTATTTTTAGGCCTTTCACTGCTCTATTTTTGTACTCCAAAAGCAATGTTTGGGCTGCACTTATTAGGACAGAGAAAGTCAATTTTGTTTGGAATTAATGATTAATGTTCAGAGCAAGAGCTGGGTGACTGCCTTTTTCGCTTTTCTACTTTAGGACTGTAAATGGAAATTTCTGGTCAAAGATGAGTATAATCAGCGTGAGAAAATAACCTCTGATTTTTCTGTTCTGTGCTACAATTTGTGCTGTTGGGGCCCTTTGTCAATTTACCGAATGATCATCTTGAAAACGCAGTTGTTCAATTTAAGAAGCTCTTGGCAGAGTCCATTTAAAGAACATAACAAGAGGAGACAACTTCAATTGTCCTGTCACCAAGTGACATGTAGCTTATCCAGGTACTGTAGAAAAGTTCTCTGCCCTCACCCCATAACCTTTATTAAGGGAGAAAAAAAATTAAGCTTTCAAAGCCAGAAGCAAATTAAATGTAGATACTAGGGTTTATCAGGGTTGTTTCTAGGGTTGTTTTTGTGAATTACACATGCATCAATTTCTGACATATACCATGCATATCTCCTGTTCACAGTAGTTTTACACGGTCACTTAATCACCACAAAAGCCACTTTCTTCTGATTGAAATGTCGTCATTATAGGTGAGTAAACAACAATTCTTCACTATCGTAATTAACTGTAAGATTAGTTGACTACGGAGCCCAGTACAAGAAGAAATAGTCATTATGGTCTCCCACACTCATATAAATTAAAAAATGCATTTACTCCTGCCTTAACAATATGATCAATAATATTGAGGGTGCTTGAGCACATACAGTACTCACAGAGAGCTCAAACCTATGAATCAAGGAACAGTCTTGCTATCTTTTCCCGAAGAATCACTAACATTCTGATATGGTGAAACCCAATATTCTTTGATTACCTGTCCCAAACTTATTTCATCTTAATTTAAAGGTGGTGCCTCACAGTATTGCTCGGAGCAAAGGGACTGGTAAAGTCATATCTGAAAATGTGGCTTTCAAAACTGGCTTTCTGCATTTGTCCTGGAGAACACCAAAATTAAATTAAAGATAGCACTGAAATAAAGTTGTGAGTTTTCAGGAAATGTTTTGCTTCTGTTAACTACAGCAACAATTGTAAAATTATAAAATGGGAGAAAGAACTTTAACCTTCAACATAATAAGCAGTGAGCTCAAGTTGAGACACACTATTAAAAGGATTGCACGTTCACTACATGAATCTCAAACTGGTTTTGGAATATGGGGGCTTCTGTCTTTGGTACTTCTGCAGAGTCAGCAGTCCTCTGCTCCAGTATACAGCATTTACTGCCACACAGGTTTATCAGGGGTTATACAACCGAAATAAATTCCAGGACTTAAGCATTTCGTTTCAAGGAGAGCAAAAGGAATTTAAGATGCACAAATTTTTCATCAAGTGGAATTTCTCAGGATTTAATACCAATGGAATTCATCCCTTGACAAGGCTTCACCTAGCAGAATTTCTAAAGCACCATGAGCTATTTGAGGGGTTGGTGTCTATTGTAACCCTAGTGCTGCATCCAATTTTCCTTAAAATATGTTGCTGTTCAGACACATACAACTACTGCTCTTAAGCTTGACTTTAATTAGACTGAACAAACTTCACAGAATTGTCCTACTATGAACTGCTGTGAAAAAATACATTATGACCTCTGCATTCAAATCAGCACACTCTGATCAAGAATTTTGCAAAGATGACCAAAACCTTTTTGTTCGGTAAGAAAGTTTGCTAAGAAGTAATACCAAACTTTTTTTTTCAATTTAAACACCTGTGTAATACAGAGAGAAAGGAAAGTTGACCAAAGCTTTAAAGTAGAACTGTATGAAGAAATTCTTGAAAAAAGGCCATTTTCATGTAATCCAACAAAGTAAAAGAGAAAACTGATTACCACAGAATTTGTTCATCTTTCAACCAAAATTTCACAAGACAAAAAATGAAGGCTGGTATTTCAAATTCTTAGAAGGCACAGACAAAAGCATGATTAGCTTCTGACCACAAATGCAAAACTTAAACTTTAACTCACTTAAACTCCAAACATCCCCTTTATTGAGAGATATAAGAACACAACTTAGGACAGGTTACAAACTAAAGGAGTTACAAATGATTCAGCCCATCTTTCCTATTTAGTAATCAGTAGTTAATTGATTCTAGGACCTCATCCGGCCATTTCCTGAACAAAACCAGAGTATAAGTTTCAATAATATGGCTGGGTTGCAAAAACCAGCTCAACCTTTTCCCTAACAGGAAACCAACCTGGGCCACAGTACAAAGACCACCAAACCCTAACCACTAGACTACAGGGACTGAAAAGTCACACTTAGAAATACACTGTATTTCAAATTCCCAGTAGCTGCTTTAATCAACCATCGTAGAAAGAAACAAACATGTTTCACACAAAGAATGAGCAGAATAATATTACGTAAATAAGTATAAATAGTAATAATCACATTAAATTCTTTCTAGCACTGAAAAACATACCCATAGTTCTGGGAATCAAATCATTTGTTTACATATCCTTGTATTTTTTCTTCATAGAAATAAGTATTTTAATTCAAACTGTACATACCTGTAGGGTATTTGTATTTGTCTTGCCTGTTGTCAGTTCAAGGTGATTGTCCATCTGTTCCACCATTTTCTGTCAAGGTTACAGACCCTGACTCACCTCTGGACAAAATGGAGGCTCACCTGTCCATCAAGAGGAGCTGGGGCGGAGTTTAGGGTATTTAAACCTGGCACTTAATGTATGGTGCATACCATTACTCTTGTTTTAATCTCTGTGCAGTATCATTGTCTGCAGATTCTTACATATGCCTGACTGCGTCTAGGCCTGTTGTTTTGAAACAACGTGAAGAAAATTCCTTGGAGAAACTGCAGTGATTACTGTTGTTGAATGTTTGTCTTTTTTTTGTATTTTTCCTGCACAAGAGCATGTTTATTTACAGGATACATTTTGTTCTATTTTTTCTATGGACTACAGACTTTAGAACCTCCGTGACCACCCCTGGATTTTCTGCTGGGCGGTGTTGTCACAAAAATTTACACCTGTTAAATTCTGAAAGTTTGTGTAAATTTTCTGTTTTATGAAAAACTCTTTTGTTCCCCCAGGTACGCAAGGTGCGTCAATTTTGGTTGAGTACTGGCAAAAAGAAAAATTGATCTTCATTCTTTTGAATGGATGATTTTTGACAGCAAAACAGGGAGGCTGAAAGTGTGTAGGTTAAAAACCAACTTGCCTTGAAGGTATCAGCAAATCCCTCCAACACGTATCTCCTAAGCAAAGGTTAACCAGCACCCTAGTTATGCGTTTGTGTTCAAATGTCCTTCGTCATGAGTTGGGGCAACATCTGTGTTGATGTTCTAGCTGGGCAGTCTGAATTGTGGAGATACAGTTCCTGGGGCAGAGACAAGCTGGGATGACAATTTGGCAGCTGTAGGCCTCAGCGAAAGAACCTTGTAGAGAGCTGTCAGAATGTCATTGTCACAGTCACTGGTCTTTATGACACCACGCTGCATAACGGCACCAGAGAGCGGTCACCAGTTTTCTGCAGATCCACGCAGATGTCATCAGCGTATTGTCAGCTCGGCAGCGTATGATCCGATTCGCACACTCACTCTGCTAGACTGATTTCAGGCTGCTGCTCGTGTGGCTGGGACTGGGCATGCAGGGGGAAATCGTTCACAAATGGGGTGGTCACCCATCACTCCTCTTCCTCGACATCCCACCATGCACCCTGCACAGGAAGTGGCTGCTCAACATGCAGATTAGTTTGTGTAAAAAAAAGTTAAAGGTTACAGGCCTTCCTTGACCTTACAGTAAATATAGCACTCCCTTTGCAATGCCTGGACATGATTCTACACTTTAGGTTGGAAATGCAGTGCATAACAGTCCCTCCCAATAAAAAGGCAGTGCTTCCCACACTCTAATATCCCAACAGACTTGCTAACCATTATTTGCTGAGCTTCATCACACAGAAAAACAGTGAATGAGTGGTCCCTTTGCCTACCTGGAAATGTAGTTTCAGCATTGTAACAGGGCAGAAAAAACAAAAAACTTTTGCATACAGAGATACAATGGGTTAAGGTTTTCAAAGTTCTTAGTGCAAATATTTGTGGCTAAGGTCTGCGCCTGTGGCTGGAAGGTTGCCAGTTCGTATCCCGATACCGGTAGAGGAATCCTACTCTGTTGGTGCTCCAGGGATGGCGTATAAATGGCCGACCCTGTGCTCTGATCCCAAGCTTCTCTCCTTGTCTGTGAGTCTCATGGAGAGCAAGTTGGGGTATGTGAAAAGACAAATTCCTAATACAAGAAATTGTATGTGGCCAATGAAGTGATCTTATCTTATTATTCTTCTATTATTCTGCCTCACATTCCATCACAATAGCATTTTTGATTTTAATGTGTGGAAATGAAACAGGACAAATAAACCCCCTTAACAGTGGATGTGAAGTTTACAGTAAGTGAAATTTCCACAACGTTAAAGTTTTTGCAGTGTTAAGCTACCATAGCGCCCCTCTAAAAGTCTAAAAGATAAATATCAGACTGTTACCTCTATACATCCACAGACTTGTGAATGAATGCTTGAAAATATGAACTACTACTACCATGGCCTTGCACACACTCAATCAGAGAGAAATTTTACAGATTTCTAGGCTGTAAGCAACATAACAATTCTGAAGATGATAATTATCATAAAGCCCTCAAATTTCATTATTAAAAACATCCCACAGCATCCTCATATTACCAATGACGGCTACAACAGGAACCATGTTACTTAATTATGAATACTTGTAATTAATACACAATTAGCACTTAGACGGCATAAATGCATTTTACAGACTGCTAATTCATCGATGCAGACACTAATATAGCTTTTGCATTGGTAAAGCAATACTGCAATAGTGCTGATCAGGAGTTTTGAGTTTCAATTTTATTTCCAAAGGCTTTTTGGAAATGAAGGCACTGACAGGGAAATTAACCGACATCTGGGATCATCCTCTGTGCAGTTCGCTCAGCCAAAAGACCTTTGTGCTTCTGTCCAAAAAACTGCCAATGAGTTTATCCTGGTTTGATAATTACCGAACCACAACTGCTAGATGCCTACAGATGTAGGTAACAATTAGGCTGCTAGAAGAGAAGACAGAAAAAAACAACATGCTCTTTGCGATTCTTAAATGAGCCAATTTATCAGTTTATCAGCATTTAAAAAAACATCTATCAATGAAGGATCAAGCAAGAGACTGTTTTCTTTTGTCAGGTCCCTATAAGTTGCTGAATTTCTGAAGTGATTTTTTTACTTCTGTCATCGGCTGTGCTTTGCCTGAAAGCTATCTTCTCATTAGCAGGTTCTTTTTGTCCTTCAAAACTCTAACAGGAACCCACCCAGAAGCCAGCCAGCGAGCGAGAGCTGTCCTTGATGTACCAGCTCTGCTGCCTCTCTGAGTTTCTCCAAACAGCTCTCTGCTGACCCAGAAAGAATTGTGTTTAATAATAAAAAGAAGCTCTGAAGCACACCAGTTGCCTTAAGCTTATAAGGGAGTGTCAGCTACTACACGTACAGAAATTAAATAGTATGTCTCAGCGATTTCTTTCTACTCCTGTGTACAAAATGCTGGACCTGATATCCACATTTCAGAAGAAACAGAAGGAATTAAAGAAATCCCTTTTATTCTCAAACAGTACAGACACTTCACAAGACCGCTTGTGTAGCAAGACCATGATGTGTCACATGCCCTACCACTGTACCAAATAAAGAGCCAGCTAGGCCCTAGAAGAGGCCGAGCTCCACTCGTGGTTTAGGCTGGAAAACAGGGAGAGCTCCTTCATCCCAAGCTGCATTCCCGAATGAGGCCGGAAAAGAGGCAGAACTCCCTCTTCCTGAAAATATATGTACGCTCCTGAAGACACCTTCTGTGCAACTGTTTGACAATTTCACCTTGCTATTCTATGTTTCTTCTTGTTATCAAGTCCAGACATCAGACAGGCATCAGACAGACAGACATCAGACCTACTTATGCATTACAGCACTACAGCTAGTAGAGGAGCCATGTTTAATACAGTTACTGCTAGCTGCTGTTGTAGTCAATCTACAGAAAGGATGTTATATACATTCCAGGGCTAAAAAGTATGTCCAGGACTCAGGGTCCAATAACCTATCCTTTCTAGTCTTGAACAGAGAAGGTGAAGCTATTTCAACATTCACAATCCTCAACCACAAAGCTAGCCTTAGGCTTCCTTCTACAAAATCAAAAGTGAAACACCAACCAGAGGACAGGAGGAGAGACGAATTTTAAAAATCCGACCAGGGAGCACTTTTTTACACAGACGATCGCAGGGGTCAGGAACAAGTAACTCAGCCATGCTAGTGATGCTGATACCCTGGCTTCCTTCAGGAAACAGCTGGATGAGGTCCTCAGGTCAAATGGCTACACGCAACCCAGCAGTCCTTCTGTCCATTTTCTAACCACTTTATCCCACGCAGGGTCATGGGGAAGCCAAGCCTATCTGGTCTCTGGCGAGTGGGATGGTTTAAAAACAGTGCTTATGCCACCAGGGTCCGGCACTTTGTCCTTGCCTGGGCACGATGAGGAAAGAAAATGGACACCACACCTTAGTCCATTCATCCTCTTACTGCTCTATCCAAAGCTGGGTCACAGGGGGTACACCCTGGATGGGACAGCAGTCCTCTGCACACATTCTCACTCACACCAAAGCCAGTTTTCCCAGAAGCCATTTAACCTACCAGCATGTCTTTGCACTGTGGGAGGACACCCACATGAACACGGGGAGAACATACAAACTCCACCCAGATAGTGCCCTGGGAATTGAACAAACTGCGGGTCGCCAGCACTCAAAAGGCAGCAATGCTGACCACTGCACCACCCAAGTTACAAACAGCCAACCAAGCTAAATAGGCTGAATACTCTCCTCTCATTTGAAAACTCTTACACTAAGCAAGGAGAGGTGGCAGCTTTTGCATAAGGGCATTAAACAGAGGTCCTCTTTTTCATCGCAGGCACAATGGTCCTGTATAAATGAAATGCATTGTAGCAAAGACAGCTTCAGATGTGAACCCTCTCTTGATCAAGTCTGTTTTTCCCACGTAGAGGCTCTTTAACCCTGGCCCTGCAGAGATAATCCTGTAAATTTCATAGTCACCATTAAATAGTAAGTTTCAAAGGGCACGGAACAATTTAATTGTGATTAATGGAGCAAGTGATTTGTTAAATCCAGTAATTCAGAGATCATTTAGAAGAAAAAAATCTGATTACCGTTCAGCCCTAAAGGATCAGAATTATCTTAATTGAGAAAATTGCTTTTTTAATTGATCGCATTTCCTAGATTTGGGTTTGTAGCGTAATGCTCTACAGAAGGGGTTCCCAATCGTGGTCCTGGTGGACCACACAGCTACTGGTTTCATTCCAGTATAAGCCTAATTACCTAACTGAAGCCTTAATTGAACTAATAAGTTACTTGATTGGTATATTTGCCAGTTTTTTTTTCAACTCTCATGTTTGAGTTTTTATTGTACTTATGAAACGTAAAAAGTTAAAAAGGTCATCTCCAAGATGCTCAAGAGCTGAAATCAGTCAAAACATTCACATTAATCATATTATTAATTCAATTATGTACTTGAGAGTTTAGCAGGAACAGAAACCAGCAGATATGCGGGCTTCCAGGATTAGGATTTGAAACCCAGCTCTAAAGCATCCATCCATAATCTAATCTCTGCTGCATCCAATACTGGATCACAGGGGAGCTGGAGCCTGTCCTGGCAGGCAATGGGAACAAGGGATACACCCTGGAAGGGACAGCAGTCCTCTGCACACAGACTCAGATGTGCACTCACTCCCACCAGGGCCAATTCTCCCAGAAGCCAATTAACCTACTGGTATGTCTTTGGACTGTGGGAAGAACCCAGATCACACGGAGGAAACTTACACGAACACGGGAAGAACATACCAACTCCACACAGATAGCAGCTCAGAAATTGAACCCAGGGCCTCCATCCTGTGAGGCAGCAATGCTAACCACTGCCACTGTGCCGCTCAGCTCTAAATCAGTGGTTTCCAATCCTGTTCCTCAAAGATCACAGCCTCTTCTGTTACACCTGAGGCCATTAAAACCTTACAGTACAACTGAAATATTTGCTTGAAAAGTCCTTTATATCCAATATTAGCTTTAAATACAGTACTCTAGCCTGAAAAGTACCATTAACTATGTCCATATGCTGTGTTTCTGAAGGCTGTTCAACTATGTATACTGGTGTCAGTGACCTGACCAGTAAACAGCTCTCTGGTATTCAAGTCATTGAACTCATGCAGAATCAACAATGCTTACTACAGGAGTGTTTAACACAATATACAGTAATTAGCACTTGTGACTGTGTATTATTACTTAGCATTCTGTTAAGAGCTCTTTAGGCAGTAATTGAAGAGCAATAGTTCATTGCACGTCTTGGCAGCAGCTAAAACGGGATTTCTGAAACCAAGAACTGAGGGGATAAAACAGCTCTTTATAACAAAAGAATAGTCCAATTAAGGACTCATTAAGCATCGCTAATTAAAAGTTGAGTCTAAATGAAAAGCAGAAGATGCCTTGGTCCTCAAGGGTTTGCAGTTGTGCTCATACTGCAGGTAACCTTTCCCCCCAGACTGTTGGGAAGTGATGGAGTTATGATCCCTTCCTCTTGGGAAGAGCACTCAAGGGACACTGGGACTTGATCATTTGGAAGCTAAGGAGTGGGTGGATTAAAAATGGTGCTTAGACTACCAGGGTCCAGCGTCTGGTCCTCGTCTAGGCACAATGAGGAAAGAAAATGGTGCCTTACCTTACTCCACCAATCTATTTTCTTTCACTTTATCTAATACAGGGTCACAGTGGAGCTGGCGCCTATCCCAGCAAGCAACAGGCGCAAGGCAGGAGACACCCTGGATGGGATGCCAGTCATTTGCAGGGCACACACAGACACAAACATGCAAACACTCACACCATGCCACCCTAAAATTATACAGACATTCTTTAAATTATTATGATCATGAAAAAGCACAGAGTGATCTTTATGACTGTATGCATATCCTTATTTTTGAGGCAATACATGCTACAGCATAAAATCTGTCTGTTGGTTTATTTGTAGTACTTGGAATTGTACCTGTGTACATGTGATACTGTAGTAGAAGTAAATAAGAACAGTTACAGATAAGAGGGGAGCCATCTAACTTATTGTCACCCATGCCTGAACCAATACTAACAATTATGAGCAATCAGGAGGATTGAAAAATAAGAGCGTGGGGCTTAATTACAATAACTTTACCTCGCTCCTGCGAAATCCGACACCGCCACACGCAGGAGACAATAAACTAGACAAATCCAGCCACTCAAGCTAGATGAGCTGGAGGCTCAAATATTTAAGGAGCATGAGAAAAATAAATTGAGGCTGAATACTGCAAGAGCCTTACTCGTGGTGCACTGATGACTAAATGACTTAAGTTAAAATGTTGTCACTCAGAAATAAAAACGCAGTGTTTTTTTTACCTCAACGTTTTCTGCGACGTTTGCTTATCGGCGTACAACTCAACTATTCCCGAATCCAATGCCTTATTAACGTACAGTAGTCACAAGAGCCATCCTAAAACACCGGCACCAAGGCAGTACAGCCGGTTTGATATCTTACACAAAAGCCACGAAATGACAGATATTCGCTTGCAGTTTCTTTTTTCGATTAACCATCACAGCTGAGTCAGCTGTCCGTCGAGGTATATTCACATTCTACACACAACCACGCCAGCTCTGATGGTTATGAACAGCACGCCCGCAGCGCTCATGGTCAGAAATTTGTCGACTGCTCCAGAAACAATTAGCAGTTAAGACATTAAAAATGAAATCAGAAAGATCATTAACGTAGAGGTATGTCCTCCCCGAACGAACGCTCTCTGTTCCTTTATTTTCCTGTGTGTGTTTTTTTCCGAAAACGCTCTGAAAGTGAAAAAATTCGCTTTCGCTTCGCTACAGGTAACCAAATCCGAGAGATGGCCACGAATCTCACAAGGCGAAACGAGAGAAAACGAACCGACTTTCGTCCTGGTGGAATTTAAGTGAATTAAGCAGAACCCCTTTAAAACACCTCAAACGAAGGTCAATTTGTGATCAGCCAAGCCTCCACTAACGGGGACATATACCGTGGGGGCATTCCACCCGTGCATCTCATGTTTCACCTGTTAGAAAATCCCACGTGTATTCATGAAATTAAATACACGGAAAAACACAACTTATCATCCTGTAAATAAAATGTATACAGAGGCTCAACTGGTAGCAGGCAACAGACTGAAGCTGTGAGCGAAATGAGACCGTTAGACGCACAGAAATGAGCGCAAAACGCAGTTGGATAACTTTCAAACCTCCAGGAACGAACGCTAAAATAAGGCACCTACCCCGAGCAGAGCAAAAGAATCGACGTTCCTTACCCGGGTTTTCAGAGGCTCGCCCTGCTCCATGATGCTAACGAAGGGAATTTCCAAAACAGAAGACATAAATTCCACTTGGATCAGCTCGTCCGGGGTCTGGGGGAAGGCGAGCACCGCGGAGACCCCCTGCACAACGATAGCTTGGCAGACGCACCTGAAGAGGGACTCCGGGTCTCCGTCGTGAGGCTCCCGCGGCAACACCTCGAGGCTCAGGTTGTAAGGGAGGAAGTTGTCCCGACTTTGAGACAGGCTGGCCAGGGCGCGGTTGAGAGCAGTTAGCACCCGGGCCGGCTGACCGGTAGGTAGCAGCGCACCCAAACGCACAGTGTGCCCTATCCGCGCAAGGATGTGGCAGGGCTGGGGATGGGGGTGCCCGGGGTCGATATAGGTATGGAGGACGATTTGGAACCCGAAGTAAAAGTATACCAAGAACCTGGAGAAGAATAAATCCATCCTGCTGCGCTCTCGAACGGACTGAGGTCTTTTGAGAAGATAGCATTGCTTGCGTTTTCTTTTTTTTTTGCCTTTCTTTTCTTTTTTTTTGTTGACGGTGATATGAGTGGTGATCTATAGATGGAGTTATAGTGCGAATGTGTGGTTATAGTGTGAAGGGGACGGGGGGTGTGGAGATAGGGGGGGGTCTTTCAGGAAAGGCGGAGGAGCCGCTCGTCATTCTCCTGTGCCACCGGTAAAAGCAGCAGATATCGACAGCTAACAGCAGCTGCGGCATGTTGCTCATGTTTACTTTAACACAAATAAATCCATATTTGTCACAACTTGGTTCCGAGGTATTTTTTTTCCCATTTGGTTACATTATAGCGTACACCTTTACAGTTCTGCTGCAAACGTTAATTTACCTTACATGACGGTCTTTATCGCTGGGAATGGTTCCGAATCAAAGCGGTGCTATTAATCGTCGAGGGAAGACTTGATACTCAGGAGAGAAACGATTACAGAGATAAAGTCTCGGGTTTCAGCGTGCATGCCCAACTTAAGTTGTTTCATGCTGCTGTGGCTTCAGTAAGACTACAAGGAAAGAGTATGGTTGGAATTCACATTTCAGCCGGGGGAACCCTAAATTGGCTACATGTGTGTCTCAATACTTAATGCTGAAGTACTGCGGTGTTGGCATAGTAGACAACAATACAGTTTAGCACAGTGTCGTCAACGAATCGCACAACGTCTGGACTGGAGAGACTCCAGCCTAAACTGGGGGTAGAGGATGACTCAACCAATTTGCTTATATATGCTTTTCAACCACCCGCCCTCTTCCATTACCCGAATGACATAATACAGTAGAGTAATCACGTCCCATTGTGAATTCTTCTGCAGCTCTTAAATAGCGAACGCTTTTCCATTATCGCCCGCTTTAAGGCTCTGGAAGATGTGAGGTGGTTTTCAAATATTTTGCACTCATCAAAATGGTCGTGATAAACAATTATACTAATTGGTGGTAATGTCCCAGACTGGACGACTACCTGTATAAGCGTATATACTACCCCCGTCGCAATCTACACAGTAATATGCTTTGATAGAAAGGTGGAATTTTATTCTCATACTGGCATACTCAAATATATGGTGTAACTGGTAAAAAGCGCTTTGCCTTGAAATAATTTGTGTCTCCAGATAAGTATCATTCCATTATCAGAAGGCCACACCATTATTCGCTGCGACGCAGAGACTATTGCCTACAACCTGGACACTAATCCATCCCAGAGCGCGCACACAGGACGCGAAATGTCCTACAGTAGGAACCGTGCCATCGGACGGTGGGAGAAAACGAGAGCACCGGGGAAAGTCCACGTAAGCTGAGGAGGTTTTTGTGTTGTACACTACAAGCAGACCCGAATCCAGGACCAAAAGATACTACTATACCACTCACGGTACTTTCAAATATAGCTACTACAGAATATTACGCTAACAACACACAGACAGTTCGTACTGATAGAATCCGTAGTGATGAAACCGATATAAACATTTTTAAGACTTGAAAGGGTGTTGGTGCTTATAGTTGTAAATCAGATTCCAATGTACAGTAGATCATGTTTTTGTCGAACAAAGTTGCTTGGGGCAGTACAACACGATGCAAAGATTACAGCACTTGAAAAGAACTAGATGACGCAGCGAATTAAACTTTTATCGACCCATTTAACTTAGCTTTTGTTAGTTCAGTACACTTTTCAACTGCCTTTTTGAATGTGTTTCCTAATCAATACTTTTACGATTCTCTTTCCATTTTTTTCTTTTACCGTTGACGCGCACAGGAATACAACTCAGCAAACATCTGTCTCATATTTCGTTTACAAAAGTGGCGTTACAGTGACGTCTTTAATTGGAACAATTAGCTGAAAAGCTGGCTGTCCCACAGGCACTAATAAGTCACCAAGGATTACTGTATTTCCCACAGTAAACAACAGTTTACTGTACCTGTTCATAAGGAGTGTGACAGCTGGAATTTGGCGTTTAATGATGCGTACTGTTCTTTTGACAATCGAGGAAGTTTGCACACCGTGCCCCCCGATGTTCTTGCTGTACCTAAACCTCTCCCCAGCATGTTAATTAAATTTAATAAGAGTCAAACTGATAATCTTTGACATCACATATTTACTAGGGGTACATTACCAGTGTGTTTTACCCACTTGTTGTATAAGACTTTTTTGTTCGGTGCTAATATATAATGTATGCTTTTAAACCTAGCACTTGAAATAGCCAGTTATGACCTATGGGTCTCGCCGGCGTGGGTGTATTATTTTATTCCTGCGCTTTCCGCGAAAATAAATGACACTATGACATTTAGAAAACTCAGGCACTTCCAAACCAAACTACAAGCAAACAAAAACTTTAGTTCTGCCCTCCACCCCAACTTGGCCAATATATCTACACATCTGGCCTGTGTGTGTCATATTCCATCAGCGTTTGTAGCACTGTTTTGTTTTTTTTGTCGAAATAAAAATGTTTCGAGAAGAAAAAGCTAGCGTAGCGGCAAAGGTGTAGGTGTCTGCGTAACGTTTTCAAGCATTTTGAGATTCAGTTCAGCCAGTTCTTCTCCTGCAGTGCTTTCAGCATTGTCTGGGGACTTGGAAAACACCAGAAGACTGCCACAGGTCACAAAAGAGGACGCTCACACTTCAGATTATGAAACCCCTATAGCTGATATACTTTATATATAAGCTATACATCTGCATAGTACAGTATATCACCATCCATCCATTTTCTAACTGCTTCATCTGATTCAGAGTCATGGGGGAGTGGAGCCTATCCCAGCAAGCAATGGACACAAGGCAGGGTAAACCTGGACAGGTCACATACAAGTACACAGTGAACAGACACACACACACTCACACCAGGGCCAATTTCCCCAGAAGCTAATTCACCTAACAGCTGTGGACTGTGGGAGGAAACCCACATGAACTTGGGGAGAACATACAAACTCCATGCGGACAGCAGTCCAGGACAAGAATGGAACCCAGGGCTCCAGTGTTATGAGGCACCAATGCTAACAACTGCTCCACCATGCCCCACATCAAATCATCAGTACTGAACATTATTAGGTTCAAATGCATCTTAAACATGTTTTACAGTATATGAGACAATATTCGTTTGACCTATAGCCCGTACAGATCATCAGTTGGATTGAGAAATGCAAACAATGAAATAAAAGATTTTCACATCAGTTATGTAGCCCTAAGAGTTCATTAACCTCAGAGACACTGTTATTTTAAATCATGTCTTTACCATAATCCAATTTTAAGACGTGTTTTCAGAGTACACTGCCACTCCCCCGTCTCTCAGCCTTTTCAGTTCTGGGTCTTCTTGAAATTATCTGTCGATTTGAAACATCCCTCGCTTTCCCACTCACGGAAAACCCTTAAAACCACCACTATTCCATTTCAGGGAGAGAGCTGTTCAACATCCATTCCCTTCCAATCTACATAGGTTTATCCTTAATGCTGTTATCATTTCAAGGAGGAACTGTTGAGATCTCAGAGGAACAGGCAAGATTCAGAATCATAGATCATTCCAGGTTTGTCTAGACCAGGATCTCCCAGTTGGCACAACAGCTGAACTCTCTTTAACTGATCTAGCTGTGTCCTAAACTGGACAAGATTTTTATTTTTTGGTCCAAATGCAATGCAGTTTAAAGAGACACAAGAAATGCTTCGGCAATATAGTAGTCTTTCATGATCACAATACGAATCTGGGTTGAGCACCAGTGAGTGTAAGCACTTAGACTCTCTGAAGTTACTGTACAAAGACATTTACAACCAGTTGTGTGCTGCACTGTCTTCACACATCTGATATCATTCTATTATAGCATGCCTTCATCTTCTTGACTTTAAGACCTATATCAGAGCATTGTTTTCAGTAACGATTCTTATTTTAAATCCCTTTCATCTGGAATGCTTATTGCAGACTGACTTTGTCTCAGCTGGAAGCCTGCTATCAGAGCATCAGATTGAATATGCATCAGTCTTTCAAGGAGTTCATATTGGGAAGTCCTGAGGTCAAGATGTCCCTTTCGCTCCCACAGTCTTTGTCGTGCACTGCCTCTTTGACTTTTTGACAGGATCAAACAACAGACACCAGCTTCCCAGAAAGCACAATCGGATACCGTCCTGCTGTGCAAATGGTGATTATGCCTGAAGTGACATTGCATGACCACGCAGCCATGAAATCTTGTTTGCCCATCTCATACTGCACTGGCATGCCTAATGTGGATCAGTATCAATACACCTTCCTAATGTGGAGGCGGCCTGCTATAGGCACTGAAGCAATGTGCATTTTTTCACCAAGCACCAGGAAACCGCATCAGTTTCAGCAGCTGCTGTCAGGGCTGCTTCTGAAGCAGGGAAGTTTGAGGACACCTAGGGTGGGGGGGGGCTTAGATGTAAGTGGCAATGTGAATATTAATGTGGGCTCACACAGCAGAACAGCACGCAGCTTCCTATATGTTCTTGCATCGTTGCCTCCACATATTTAACAAGTAATGAAATATTTTCAGGGCAGCACAGTGGCCGTGGTTGAACTCTGGAGCCCTGGGTTCAACTCTGAATTTGGGGTGCTGTCAGCCTGATGTTTGTATGTTCTTCCCTTGTGCCCATTGCTGGCTAGGATAGGCTCCGGCTCTCCTCCCTGACCCTGAATTGGATAAAATTGTTGTGAAATGGATGAACAGATAAAATATTTTCAATATGCCTGGTTATGTTACTACCACATATTTCAAACATATCAAGACAGAATTTGCCACATTCAAGGTCTAAGGACAGAGAAGTCTCAAAGTGATGTTTTCTCCAATGGGAGAAGAAATGAAAACTAAAACAATATAGGCTTATTTGGGGTGGTATGATGATTAGCATCCCTGCCTCCAAGGTTCAGAGTGCTGGGTTCAATTCTGGCCACAGTGATCTGTTTGTATGGAGTTTTCTTGTGTCCCCTGTGCTCATGTACGTTTTCATAAACTTGTCCATTTTCTTCTCACCTTAAAAACTTGCTGGCTAGCTAGATTGGCTCCTCCAAATTGAATCTGAGATAGTATGCACTTTCAGAGCCAGTTTTTCCTGATAAAAGTTGCCCTGCATTCCACAAGCAGTAATGGAAATACTGCGCCCTGCACAACACTATGATGTTTTCTGGCTGGAGAACCTGTTTAAATACGAGCACAAATCAGTGATAAGTGGAATTGAAGGTGTGGAAGGAAATTAGGGCTGCCTGCATATTTTAATTTTGCAGGTTAGCACAATGTCTTTTTCAATTTCAGTTTCAAAACAACTGCATATATAATAATAATCATGCAAAAGAGCAGGTAAAGGTTGATTCCACAGTGAAAGGAAAACAGACACAACATTTCAGCTGTGGAGCCTTTTTCAGGTGTGTTTCATAAAACTATAACGTATCATGGTTAATAATAATTATGATATATATGTGTTATAATTTTAAATAATCACAAAAAGAAAAGTAATCAGTTTTAACAAGAAAAGACGCAGTTTACAGTTTTGCATTGGTTATTACAGGATTTGTACAGAATTGAACACTAGTTTAATTCTGATAAAAGTTATATTAATGCTGATTACATTTTACCATTTAAAAATGTCTATCGTTTATAATAACATATTGCCAACTGCTTTCTGGTATGTAAGAATGCTTGATTAATTAAGAATAGGAGAACCATTTCAAATCTAAGAGCAAGTATTTAAGATAAAATATTGTAATCTATATTGATTAATGAAACAGAGAGATTAATTCCATACATGGAATGACATAGCAATGCTTTTTGGAGTGTTGAAAGTAAAGAATTATTTTTTTTTAAACATATTTCTACATTTTAATGAATCACCTTATGAATGCTTTATTGCCATGATATTATTGATGAATACTGTTTTATTTTGTATAAGCACATCTGTGCTTCATTATCCATAATTCCTGAGCTGTTGTCTGTTTTTTTCATTTTAATGAAGTTCAATACACAAAAATAAAAATTTGGGGAACTACTTCAAATATGTCACCCGATCAGAGGGGATGGAAAGATGTAGGATGTTCAGTTGTCAGTTGCTCTTTAAAAAGCCAACCTGTTTTCATACGGAAGGCACAATACTGTGCTGCACAAAAATAGCACAGCTGGGTGTCAGCAGGCATTGCCTTGTCAGGCAGCGGTGTGCCTTTTTTATAAAGGAGAAAAAAAAATTAATAAAATTTCAAATGAAGTGTTCAATATTTTTATTCTCCAAGTCAGCCACTGTGTTACAATAAAGTCCATCACAGCTTTATATCAGTTAGATGGCAAAGCTCGTAGGCTTTAAATGTCAACGTAATGTTTAAAGATTCCTTATGCATTCCAGGGCAACCTGTGCATGAAATGTAACATGAAAAAAAGGGTACAATACCACTCTAGCCAGGTATCAGCTAACACAGGAGCAAGGGAAACTGATGCACATGCAAAAAAAGACAGGTTTTTAAAATGCCACTGTGTCATTTTATCCAAGAATCACTTTAATTAAGAGATTAGAGTTCACTGACTTCTGGGAAGTTAATTTTGCTTTTTTAATGCTACCGAGTTCCACCTGGGAGAAATACTTAACAAGGTACAAAACACATCTTCTGGGTCCTTGTCTTTAAAACACTATCTGTATTTCATTGATTTGGTAAATTTCCAGTCTTTGTGTTGGAAGGCATGTTGTTTTATTCGCTAAGTGTCCAGTGTTACCAAGTTTACTGTAACAAGTGAGTGAGTGGGCCAGATCTCAGCCAATCCTCTGTGGGGCCTTACTGGAATTTATGGATTTTTTCAGTCTCTTCCAGCACTACATAACATGAGCAAAATGCTCTAGGCATATTGGGCAAAGAGTGATTTCAGATGGTTAACAAGGTTAGCACATAGTGTAAGGTTTAAAGAAAGCAGGTAGTGAGATTAGGAGAGGTGTGAGGCCAGTACAGCAGAGAGAATTCAACAAAGGAGATCAGACAAGTGATAATTTTCATATCATCTTTTAAACTCTTCCTCAACTCCAAGAGCCAGCAAATTCAATATTCTTTAGAAATGGGGAAAGTGGTCCTGAGAGCCATCAGATTTAATACAGGCTAATTAATTCAGTTCCCTGAGAAGACTTTGCTTTTCTTTTTCAGAAAATAATACAGAACAAACATGTTCTGTAAACCTCCAGACTCACACAGCGTTTGTGGTATGTTTCTGTCAGAATGAAATCAATCATAACAGGGTTCTGGTGATTGGATCCTTTTTGAGCTATTGGTAAAACAAATTATAACTAACATTTACAAGTAATAAATAATACAGAAAACTTTCATACTGTGTTTTCAGGTACTTATTTATCCAGTAACAACATAATTTCATCAACTACAGCTGTTATGGCTGTTATTGTGCATTTCACTATGGAGGTGGGTAATTGGACTAGTAGATAAGGATATTCTTCTACTGACTGACTTACTATGTGCCACCCTAAGCAAAGCACCATTGTACAGTTTAATAAAAATTTAGCCAGAGAATGAAAATGCTTGACCATTTCAATATGTCCTAAACAGATCATAGAAAGTGAGTTTGTGCTGAAGATTTCCTTTATTATTATTCTTTTATTGTTTTAATTTATTGCCACCTGCAATTACAGCAGGTTGCTGCTAACTCTATTGAGGTCTTTCCTCAAGACAGGCAGCTCATTTCCTGCTGGAAGAAAAGAGCATTTTCTCTGCATTTCTTTTTTATCAGAAGGTCACAATTGAGAGGAGATCATTGGGTTTTATTTCTCTGCAAAGCCATAGACAGTATTTGTTGTACTCATCTGGGGTTACAGCAGGCTGGGAAATGTGATCTTTGATTGGACAGTTTAGGTATTGGAAAACTACATAGAAGAAATTTGCTGCCTTGGATAGACTTTAAGGACTACTGACCTGTCTGGTCTCAAAGGCATTTCCCCAATACGCAGGTTAAAGGACCTAGCCTACTGACCTTTTTAGTCTTCAACAGTGCAGAATACAACAGAATCTTAATGCATGACTCATGCACTCAAGAAGTCTGAAAGGAATTTGTAAGGCAAAATCAACAAACTGCCAGACTCAACGACAAAGCAAGGAGACAGCAGCACAAGATGGATTTTAGAGACGTGTTAAGAACTGAAAATAGGAGGCACTTCTTACAGAGTCATGCATGTCAGATACAAGCTATGCAGCCATGCTGTTGGACTTGCTTTCTTCAGATCCTTAAGCAAACAGCTGAGTGGCTTTCTAGGATCAGTTAGCTTTGACCAACCAAACAAGCAAGACAGGCTACCAGGCATCCTTTCTCCTTGTATCCATTTGACCTTGTGCTTTGACATAACCCAAGAGAAACAAAAGCACCTGTTGCTAAAATGACTTTCAGTAGTTCAGCTAGATTCTAATAAATGAGAGATACAGAGTGTATCTGGAGTAGCTCACCTGGCTGAAGGAAAAGCCTCGTTAGAAGGGGAGAGGTTTCTCAGATCCCCCCAGTATTGTAAGGAATGAGCCAGGGAGCTGCAGCAGGGGTGTAGATGGGGTGGTGGGAGGGGCACAAGAGAAATGCACTGCAGGAAGAAGGAATGTCATTATAATGTAATTATAATTACATTGAAAAGATCATGATTTCTAGAAATGAACGGGTTTTTAAAAATTGGTTTTACACATCCCAGGATCTTGCTAGGTGTGTATAGGCAGATCACCTGTAATGTTTAATTTCTATATTAGTGACTTTGCGGCAAAAAAACCTTTTTGTAGGTCCTTATGGGGACATATGAAAGCATGTTTTCTAAAACAATAATAGTCATCCAACATTTACATATAAGTTATGTAAATCATCTATTATCTAAAGACCTATGTAAAGAAGCTGGTTTAGGGCAAGACAGTCATCGCATCCCAGAAGTGAGAGATACCATTCCCTGACTGGAATTAAAGCTTTTTTTTAATGGAAACTAAAAATGAGAAATCTTAAATCCCACTTTTCGCTTTTTCTTTTATTAGCTTCAAAAACACCATAATAAAGACCCTACGTTATCTATTACAGAAGGCAAATCGTTTTTGGACAGTATATATTTCAAAAGCAAATTAGCTTCCTTATCAAGATATTTCCCTGAATATATAAATATTATTCCTTTTGTAGGGATCAGTCTTTTTCTTCTTATCTCTTTCCTTCCTCTTTTAAAACCATCACAGTGTTGCAAAGCTTTCCTCAGTCTGCTGAAACCCTGTCTGGAGGTCTGTCAGTTGGAGCCGACACTCCCTGCCTGAGGAAAAAAAAATATGGATCTCCTGGATAGTTTCACTCCTTTAATTTTCTAGCTCATTAAATGGAAAGACCCTATTATAGGGCACTCAGAGTTTTAAGGAAGAAAACAATAAGAAAAGGGTGTTGAACAAAGACAAAAGAGAAAGGTTATTTTTTAAATCCCATAATTGAGTAAGCCACAGTATGCTATTAAAGGCCATTTAAGAAAATTATTTTTTAGAGGGCTGTAGAAAGTGAATTCTAACTATGATTGTTAATTAGCTCTTCATCCAGTCACAATGCTACAGTAGACATGGCGGTCTTACTCATTCCAGAACATCTCACTCTACATCTTCCTGCACATAAAGTCAGCAAAAGACAAAGAGATAATTAACGAGCATACCCACAATTCATTGCAATTGCTGCTCTTATCTCCCACTGTTCCCTGGAAGGACGGTCTTTCTGATTGATTGGCAGACAGATTGTTGTGGGTATTCCCACAACAGACAGATAAGGAGCCTAAGTAAGAGAGATTCAACTGGCTCTGGCCAAAGCAGAATTAGAAGTCTCTTAGTTTATACAGTCCTGCTTTCTAAAATTGTCAAATGATAAGGACTATTTAATATTAATGCATCCCATAAGACATTTCATTATCAGAAAACATTAGCTCAGAGCCCTTCCAATTTAGAACTATAACCTTTATAATTGGTTGACTCAGTCAAGACAGAGTTTACACACATGAGTAGAGTTTTAAGGATTTTAATATTACTACACCAACTTAAATTTGTTTGCATGACCTGTCATGAACTCCTATTCTGTTCCAGAAGAAGTGGATTATCTCATGATTTGTAGTGGGCTTATGTTTTGAATATCCTATGCCAATTCAAGATACTAATAAAACATAAAAGGACAGTTTCCCTTGATTTTATATTTAAATAATTTTCGTAACTTTCTATTATGCTGTTGAAGGTCTCTTCACCTCAGACTGCTGTAGGAATGGATACAAACTAACTTGCCTCTGCTGCTTTTCTGGAAAACTGAACTTGGAGCCATAGAACATTTGCACTCATGAGTACTCTCTAAAATAGGAAGGTAGCTCCATAATCTGATGCCACAGGTAGTTCCTCACTCATGAGCAAAGACAAGTGAGAGTTTCACAGAAGAGTATTCTTTGAGGTGGATTTTCAATGAGTGGAAAAACTCAGCAGATGTCAGCTAAGACATTCAATTATACTTAATTTTCCTGGTGCTCTTACTCATAAAGGTTCATGAAAGTGTGAGACAGAGTAGAATTGATGTGCCTGACAAGAAGGTGCTCATGGCTGAAAATATTTTTACATTCTGCTATCCATGGAAAATCAGAAATTCAAATGACACAAATTAGATTCTGAAATACATTAAAGATCTGTGTTTCATAGGGAAAGTTTAGGGCAATCCAGAACAGTTTGAGACCTATTCAAACAAACACATTGAAATACATTGTGAATAGGCAATTCCGTATGCACAAAAATTGAGCCATGGGGAACACCAATGTCTAGCAGTGGACACAGTGATCAGAGGAGTGATGGGAGGAGAGAAGGCCACTGTGGTACAATGATCATGAGACCACAGTCGCCATGGTCCTTTTTCAACTAGTAAAGTTTCATTGCTTTGCTGTGCATATTTTTCATATTATAGTAATGTTTTTCCCGAGTTGTCTTTTGATTGAATTTCACAAATACTCTGCTTGAGAGGAATTCTGGAAAAGGACATGAAAAGTCTCAATATTGCACTGTAAGAGAGTAAACAGGCAATAGTTATCCATACCCTCCAGTTCTCAGTGAAGTATCCTTGAATTGAATGAAGTATTAATAAATTGCAACAGGCTTTTTCATCACCTGTGCTGACCCTTAAACACAGTGACAGCAAGGTCCAAACCCAACACTGTCTTCACCCTCCTGGTGACCACAAAAGACCTTACAGCCAGATACCTGCAGATCAAGGAAGCAGTTTCAAATCATTGTAGTGTCACTCTGCTCTTTTTTCATTTCATCTTCTGTTCAGCACAATTCTCGGTTATTGGCTCTGCTTACATTTTTTAGAAGGAAACAAAAAAGTCTTTTAACCCCAAAAAACCTTCCAATGCAAATAAGTTATGGCTTGACTGTATCTATGGGAGGCAAAAGATTTTGCACGGATGGAAAATGGCTTTTTTACTTTGGATTAGCACATTTGATCAGGCATTCGTTTGATCTGTATCAAGCCTTTTTAAACTTGGGACCTCTTGAATGCGTCTGAGTTAATTTCACTTCCATATTCCACAGTTCTGGGGGGCAGACAGGCCCCAGGGCATCTTGCCTTCAAAGTTCAAGGCGGGATTCATCAGCATGTGAAGACAGCACCCAAATAGAGTGGCAACCTGCAAGAACTTCTTAATGTGATCTGGGCTGAATCTTGATCTTGATCACGCACTACTCGTTTGGTCCAGTGCCGTGTACTAATGAGATAAAAGCTAATGAGTTTCATCTAAATAACTCTGTACTATGTCAAAAGCAAGGATTAACGCTGATAAAGTAAAGGGGTTGATCTCCTCTACAGCCAAGTAGTTCCCAACCTCATTAATATCTGTATGTTCTTTCGGCTCTCATCTTTCGTCTAAAGATTTTCTCTCCCAGCAGGTTTGAAGGAGATGGAAGACCATCTTTACTTTATCTGTATGATACACTACCCTGCTACACAGCAAGAACTACAGTTGTGTGCTACTTAAACCTGGGACAGGTACAAGATCTGTGGATCTCATCCAGTCATTCCTTGAAAGATGTCAGGGTATTATCTTCGACAACGAGACTGGGTAGCTTGTTTTAGATCTCAAATAAGTGCCCCTTGGTTTAAAATTGTCCATATTTTTAAAGGATCTTGCACACCTGAAACAGGTACTCTTGTAGTCTTCACTTTAGAGATTATGATTAAGTTTCAAGTCTGTCAGGGCTGAACATTCCTTTGAGTCTGGCATTGTATCTGGTCTCCCTTCTCTGGTCCAGCTCTTCCGTTTGAAACAATGTACTAAACACTCGCAGAAGGTGCGCACCTTTCTAAATACATTTCTCCAAAGCTGCTTTCTGCTTCTCACAGGTCCAAACATTTTTTCCACCCAGAATATGTCAACAGAATGGAATAAGGCTGCTGAAAAAAGTATAAAACAGAATGATAAACTATTACAAAACGAAAGATTTTGCTATTAGCTGTTGTTTGGCAACGCTTTTCCTGCAGTTTCATTTGAGGAGCACCTTGTTCTTTTTTCCCTTCTTTCTCCCAGACACCTAAGAAATGAAGAGGTTCCATCTCTTGGTGTTTTTACCAGTTAGAGAATGTATTTTTTAATCAGAACTGGCAAACATTTTTATAGATGCACTGCTTCCATGTACATTCTGGAAGAACGCCAGTCCATCACAGGGCAGAGACACAGACACAGACTCACACAATCATACCAAATCCAATTTTCCCAGGAACCTACAGTTCCAGTATGTTTTTGGACAAGAACATACAAACTGCACGCAGACAGCACCCTATGACCACTGCGCCACCCCCTGCTGTGTGATTTCAAAATAAAACTGTGCAGGTACACTGTGGTATTCGTACTGCAGGCTACAATACCTGAAAAGGAGAAACAGCAGCTTTCTGCCTGTGTGCACATGTAAAGGCTTTCCAAGAACAAACCTTAGTAAACATTGTTAGATACAATCTAGTTCAACACTGTAGTCGTTAATCCAGGACGCATTATGCAATGATAATAAAAATATGTAGTTGTTATTGATTTGGAAGAGCTTTGTGTGCAGTCTCTCTCCCCACCCCCTCCCACGAAGTGTAATTCTCTATTGATTGCCCAGAGATAGCAATTGTACAAGGAGAGACCTTGTTTTATTATGGTGACACCCACAAAATGATCGATCACTGCTGCCTGAGATAAAGCCAGCATTTTATTACAGGGATTATTTTGGCTTGAGATAAACCAGCAATTAAAATGAGTTCTTTAAAAACAACAGACAGGGCCAGCTGTATGATTGTAGACTCAAGTTATTGCTCTGTCCAGGGCGCTTGTTTAGCTCAATGTGTCAGTAATCGACAACAAAGTAATCGTTACAATGAGCATTTCAAAGCCACCTTTGAGCAAAAAAAGTGTCTCAGGTCATTATGGACACTTCATCCATTAACCTGGATTACAGTTAAAATGGCAAATTACCCCCAACACCCATCTGATCCTTCATACTGTAGATTGTATGAAAGTGTGTATAAAATGCGAGAGAACATTTCCATCTTGGAAAGGTACATTCTGTAACAAAGCTTTGACAACGTAACTTGCACGATGCTATAAAATTGATCAGTGCAGATGTGCATCCAAGAACAGCAAAATTAAAAGAAAAAAGGTTTATAACTTTATCTAAAAGCAAAGTTGTGGCTTAGACATTATCGCTAAGATTCAGTCCTGATCCATCAGAGCTGCAGGATTATCTGGTTTTCAAAATGAGGTGTGACACCAACAGGTGAAATCTTTCATCCTTTAATCGAAGGAAACAGAGGTAAAGAGACACTTTGGCCACACCATCTCTGTGTTTAGTGCCTTTTCAAGTTGCAGCTCTTTCTGTCTGTTGAAAATTGGTGAGCCCTGGAAATGTTTCCTGGAAGGCTTGTTAAAAACAATGTGCAACACATCTTGCCCAAATCTGGACACCTTGGTTTAATTCCACTTAAACTCTGGCCAGTGCATTCATGTTACCTGCCTATTGAATGTTAATTTAGGTAAGAAAAACAACTGATAATAAGGGACTATGGAATTAAACTTTAAGTACGATTTCACAGATGAAGATTTACACTTTTTATAAAAGTGTATACTTTTTACACTTGTGTAAAGGTTTACACTTTAATACTTAAAATCCCATTAGGTATTCCAAGACTAATGTTAATCAGCATCTGCTAAACACGTGCTTAATGGCTTAACTGAATTATGGGTCATCTATCGAAGTGACAGTATTGACAACTATCTGTAAGGATCGGCACCTTCTAACAGCTGATAAGTTTGGGGAGCCGATTTAAGACAATCTGGAATTCAAGAAAAATGAAGACTGCAATGGAGTAAGGCCAACACCAACAGCAGTCAGTTTGGAAGTGCATCTTTGTAGAACATTCGCGAAGCAGACAAACCCTTCTTAATAAGAAAGCATGCAAGGTGTACTCATGCCTCAAACCCTGTGCCTCCTAGGGTAGACTGCAACTCACCGTGATCCTTGAAGAACACAGTGGTTATACTGACCATAATAGTGTACTGAAGCAGAGATAAAATTATGAAAGACCCATATGCTTCCTAATTAAGAAAACCACAACACAACATTCAGTGCCATTTAAAAAACATCAAGCAATCACTTGTTATAAATTTGCCCCCAGCCATTTTAACATTTGAATTTTACAGAATTGGTGCAAGCAGCATTAATTCTCTAAATTATTAGCTTTTGCAGAATTAATGGCTGGAGTTTTAATTATTCATTTTCAGGAAATCACAGCAACTGATTCTGCAAACCCGTAGAAAAACAGAACATGCAATGTAGCGTGGAATCCATATTAATCCCATAGCTGAGAATCAGCAACTGGACAACCTGTCTATTTAGTATGCTAGTTAAAAGCCTCATCTTGGATGCTGCAAGTCTAAAGACGCTTGGAATATGGTGCGTTTTCATGCTGATCTGGACCTTAATGTCACCTTGGTATCGCCTACCACTGGAACATCTCATTTAGTCTTGTCAAGCGTGTTTTACAGTTATTATTAAGTCAAAACTACACCGATAGCTCAACTTCAGAACGCAATCTACAGGTCAGGAGATAGACGACTCTGCCAAAAATAATTTGCAGTCAAGTTTATTAAATAAGAATTTAAGGACATAAATTAATTTGGCTTTAACTCACTTCACTTGAGAGAAGACAGTCTGGCCTTGAGATCAAGGCGGTGGGAACCAATGGGTTTTGCTTCAAAGGCAGGGCCACCTGGGTTGGTGGAGGGATGCTGAGAAGGAAAGTCTAGTGTCCCAGACAGCTTTGCGCGAGTTGTGGATTGCCCTTCCACCAAACGTTTATGAACTCCATCAAAAGCCTGGATGTAGCTCAAGACTTGGAGTAAGACAACCCCAAAAAACAAGCTCAAGATTTCATTTCTCCTGGTACAAATGTACCAGTCTGATGGGTCAGGCAGCCAAGACAGTTGTGAAGGCAAAGCATCAGTACAGAAGAAACTTGATAGCCTACAGTTTTGTCATACAAG